>NC_092208.1:69334594-69418263 GCF_043381705.1 Parasteatoda tepidariorum
TTCTTGAGTTTATGCCAAATCTTTGAATCAAAAATAAGCACTTTTTAAAAACTTTTCAAGCACTTTACAAAAATTTTCAAGCACTCAAAAAATTCATATTCAATCAGTGATATCATTGAAAATCCAAAACTTTTTATAAACAGTTTTAGCGTTAAAAAAAAACCCAAAAAGAAACAGACGTAAATCGAAACAATCAGTACTTTCCCACATCATCGAGTGAATTCAACTTGACCCTGAACTCAGAACAAAAGTACCCGTACCCCCTACGTCAAAAAAGTGTTAGAAGTAAAATAAAATAAACAATAATAAAATTAAAATAAATTAAAAAGAAAAACATTTCATAAGGATCTGATATTCTCCATTGGAGCACTCTGGTTTCGGTTTCAAGTGTGCGTGCATGCGCAAGTCATAACGTGGGTACGACATGAAGTCCGCGTGAATGACGTAGCTAACACCCCATTTTTCGTGAAATGCATGGGATCCACCAGATATCACTGAAGAGGAAAAAAAAGCACTTTTTAAAAACGCCAGCTGAAAAATGCACCTTTAAAAGCTTTTAAAAACGAAATCCCCAAAAAAGCACCTTTAAGTATTTTTTACAAACGCTACGTAACAATTTAATTAAAATTCACAAAAATCAAACAAAATAATAAACAATTATTAATAAAAAAAATTAAAACTAAAAAACAAGCTAACAATAATTAACTAGCAAAAAAAAAATCAACAGTTCTGCTTTAACTAGCATCTTACAATCTAAGTTATTGGTCATCTAATCATCAACAACAGAAGTCACACTGATGTTACTTTAAGTTAAATTACTTGTATAACTGAGACATTAAAAATGTATTTTTTTAAATGTAAATAAAGAGTTTTGAGTTGATAGTATTATTTTTCCAATAATCACGTAGTCAAAATTATTTGACGGCACGGCTATGACCTCATTAAGCAATTTTTTTTAGAGAAAATGCCACCTCTGCTATAGTACCAATTTTAAAGGAAATAATTACAGACAAATATATCCGGGGCTCGATCCCCGCACATGATCAATATTTAAAAATTATATTTAGTAAAAATGTTTTTTTAAATTTTATTTTACAATATTCCTTTACTTATATTACTAAAAGAGTTAAAATGAAGAATACGTTACTTGTATACTGTATCGAAATATCTACCCTATAATTTTCTAACTCTGTCAGTTATATTATAGTATACTATACTACCACACCAAAGGAAACAATTGTAATGGAATAATTTCAACAAAAAAAAAATGGTGTAAATATACACGTAATTTCTATGCATGTATTTGTGGTGTTTTTTCTTAAACAGGATTTTGTAATGTTTTTTACACAAAAATAGATTAATTTTTCTACAAATGATTACTAATTTTAATTCAAATAATAACAGAGAAAAACATTAAGAAGTGTTGGTTAGTGAATTGGTAAATACCATAGAGAAATTGATACAACTACTGGAAAGTGAAGAAAAAACAATGACCATCAGGATGTTTAGCATAATTGAAGGAGTTACTTTAAAATGTTTTTTATACAGTTAGTGGGTTGTTATGGAGGACTGTTCTGCATTTAAAGGTCACAATAAAAGTTTAAAGAAAATTCTTGCAATAAAAAAGATTTTTAACATTTTTCAAGTCTGGTTAGATGTCGTAAATAATACATTACTACGTTTGTTTTACATCATTTTCATATTAGGTCAGCAGTACTTTCATAATAATTGTTTTTATTTCCATTTTGTAACCGCGAACTCACAATTTATGTGTTTAACGAATAAAAGAAAATAATTTTAAATTTACTTCTTCTTAAAACTTTGAATTTAACTTTATAGTGTGCAATTAGTTTTGAAATCTAAATAGTTCCTTTTTATTCGAGATCTATTGAAATTTTAATTCATTTCAAAAAAACTTGTCAGGAATGGTTAATTAAATTGGCGGTGTTTAATTGAAAACATTTCATGGAATATTAAAGTTGCCTTGATAGCGTCGCTCCAAAATGTCCATTAAATAACTATCTTCTATGTAGATATTAGTCTAGATTATTTCAAAAGCAAATCAACTCTACACGTTAAGAAAAAATAATAAATAAAAGACTGCTTCTTTTTTAGTCTTGTGAAACGGCGTAAATAAAGGTTTCCGCATGGCCTTCTACAGTAACAGTATGATGCCAATTCAGAGTCATCATACATTAAATTTGTTATTTTATTTCATTATATAATTATTAAGGACTACCCTAAGCATTCGCCAAATCGTAAATTCAGCAACAAAAAAAAATTCGATATTAGGCAAATGATTTTTTTTTGGCGAAAAAAAAAAAAAAGTATACCCCTTGATCTTGAAAAAAGAAGTCGAAGGGAAATTATCGGAAAGAATCTTGTATTTTTTATTCGGTCGCATCGCCAATTAGAATTATATTATGACTAGAGAATGTAAGTATAAGATAAATTACCGTAAAATACAGATAATCACATTCCTTGCTAGATCACGCGATGGAATTTATATATCAACACTTTCTCTATTTTAACGCTATTATATATATACAGACGTTCTTATATTGTGTGCCACATTGCGCGGTTTTCCTCTCCATATAACGCAAATGCGGGCTAGTTTCATCACAGTCTTTCATTTCTCCAAATATTTGATAAAGGAGCTGCCTTGTCTCCAGGATTGGGTTAAAAATTACAAGGCAACGGACATAAAATAAAATAGGGAATCACGCAGAAGCATAACTTTTGACTTCAAATGAGTTTACCGCAGGATAACCATATTTCTTGGTCGTTTAGTAATAAGAGTTACTTATTCGCTATACTAAAAATACTCTTCNTACCTTTTCCAAGCAAAATCAGAAACAAACACAGTCAGCACCGAACACAAACAGATACACGCGGTTTTGATTGATGATGCAATGGTCTTGAGAGCTCAGATTTTAATGCTCAAATACGCCCTCTATATAAAGAGTTTACGTGCATTTGGATTTTTGAATAATTTTACCAAATTCATTAGTTTATCTCAATTTTTCAAATACAAAATTATTATTTTCTTAGAAAGGAAAATATAAATATAATAAACATAGAAAATAAATATATAAATGAAATATATTTTTGGTACAATATTCTATAAATTTTTTAAACATAAATTAATCATTTTCTTTAAAGGAAAAGGATATAAATTTTAGTTAATGATTATAATGACTGAAAATTATTTTAATTTTAATCTTAAAACCATAAACATTATTTTTCAATTAAATAGCTTCCTTAAATTTAAATTGTCTAATATTTCCTGTTAAAATGAATGGATCAATGTGTTTCATAACATTTTCCATCTTCTAAAAGTTAGTTGAAAAACCAATCATTTTAATTTCAACTGCGCAACGTATTTAAAATAATGATAAAGTATCGGAAGATTTTTAACATTGTAACAACAATGTTAAAAATCCTGCAATAAAAAAAAAGCTGATGTAAATTTTGTTTAAAAAATAATATGGGAAAGAATGCTGAAAGGTTTAATTATTTTTGTATACACCAAAAAATCTATTGAAAAAAATATCACTGTACATCAAAAGGAAAAAAACAATTTTCACTGTATTATTAGCCTATATAAATTTTTTCTGGGAAAAAAAATTTGCGCATGAAAAATGATAATTTAATAGCTTTATTTATTGCCAGCATAAAATTAAATAATAATTTTGTGCAGCTCTTACAATATATTCTATTTCATGTTTCAAAGCATGCAATGTTAACCAATATAACTTTTACTTGTATTTACTGGCATAGCTAGCGGTGAACAAGAGTATATCGTTGGTTCAAAATTAAAACACTTCTGCCCTCACTTCTCATTCAAACGGCACTTATTATGTTTTCAGAAGTGTCGTTTTAATTTTGAACCAGCGGTATGTCCCCAGTTGTAGCGCAAGAGATGCGTCAATTTTTTTTATAACCGTCGTTGAACAGCCTACCCAATTTTTTGGGTTTATGACTACTAATGTTCAACTCCGTAACCTTGTAATTTTGAACCCAATGCAGAAGACAAGGGAACTCCTGGATCGAGTATTAGGAGAAATTTGCCTTCGCGGAGGACTTCTTGATGGAACTAACCTGCATTTGCGTTACATAGAGAGGAAGAACACGAGAACCTCCAACGGTTAGCCTGACGGCAAGGGGACCCTAACCCACGATACGTCTACCATTGAGGATATTTCACGTCAGTAATGTGGTTGGTGCAAGCCGTATGCGGAATTCGTATCAACATTCGAACCCGGTTCGCCTCATTGGAAGGCGAATGCTCTATCCTCTGAGTCATCATGGCTTGATGTGCCAGATTTATATAAAAAATAATTAAAATAAAAAGTAAGCAAAAAATAAATAGCTACAGAATGTTCTGAAATTTTTTTCTCTGAATAAATATATTTTTAGGCTCTAAGTGAAATGATTGATTTAAAATGTGCTAAACGAAGTTAAATTGTTTCGCTCAAATTAATAAAATAAAATTTTTTAACGATTCTGCTGTTAGCGATTCAAGAAAAAGAGTGATTGATTGGCTTTACTGAGGAAAAATAATTCATTGGATAGAAGTACAAAAGCTTTAAAAAAAATGTGTAAGATAAAATCTATTATTAAATTATAACCAATTATTTATTGGAGAATTTTATAAAGTTAAAAATACTGAAACATTTTGTTAAAAGAAAAAAAAATACCCCAAAGCATCGGAACAAACTTAACACTAAATGAAAATTTAGCCCACAGACTAGAAGATAAAAAACATAAAAACCCTCTTTTTATGAACAGAAGCAAATATACTAGCCCCTTCTTCCACCTCCGCTACAATTTTTGACTTTCCTAAACTGCTTAGTCCCATAATCTCCTAAGAGGTCAAAGATTTCTCCATTCATTTAGAGATAGATAAGAGAGTTTTATATGGCATTCTAGTTTAGTGAGGTAATAATGGAGAGAATTTTAATGAAGTATGGCTAAGTTGATGATATTTCAGCTGTTTGACAATAAATTTCCATCTGATTAAAGTGGATATAACAGATGGTAAAATAATTTAAATTAAGAAAAAAATTCCAGCTTTTCTTAAAAATTCCCTGATTTTTATCTAAATTTCCCTGATTTTTTCAGGTTTTTTCCAGTATAAAAAAAATTCCTGATAATTCCAGGTTTTCAGGTGGGTGGCCACCCTGTAATATTAATTTTCTAATGCATTGCATCTAAGTCACAAACTGCAAAAATAATGGAAAACTTTGAAATAATTTATTGAATAAAAAATAAATATAACTGGAAATATCACATACTTTACAATTATATGCAAAAGGTAACAGATGTAATAAATTATTTCCAATTTAAATTAGTACACATAATGAAACAGTTCTTGCACTGTGAGTGATGGTAAAATGTTGTCATGATATTGTTATAAATTATTATCAAGCCTACTCTTCTGGCGGCTGTATCTTTTGTAAAATACCTCGATTACCATCCAAAATGACATAGTCTCCTAAAAAGGCAAAATTTGAAAAATAAGATAAAAATGAATAATGGCCATTTTATGCAAAAAATATGGATTAACATTATTATATAGGACATGGGTCAGGGGGACACATGTCCCCTAAATAATTTTCCTAAGCTTCAAAAAATTTTTAAAGTATTATATTTTAAAACCCCAACAGCTATTTTTTAATTTAAAACTTTAAAAGCCTAAAAAAATCAAATATTTTCGATAGTTAATAAATAATTGAAAGAAAATATTTTATGATCGTGACTTTTATGTAAAGGTTATCTTAAAAACCAGATAAATATTTTTTCTTTAAAGTTGTTACGATTCGAATTCAATGAAGCAAAATTTAAATATTATTTACTTAGATTATAATTATAGGTAGTGATATTTTAGTTTAGTTTATGCACAGTATAATTTTTTTTTTAACATTGTTACAATTAAACTTCAATGAAACAAAATTTAAGTACTATTTATTTATATTATAACCGTAGATAACTATTTTACTTTAGTTTATGCACAATGTAATTTTTTGATAGTAATTATTATTTATTAACACTTAATTTACATGATGCCTAAAAATAAAAGTTTTTTAATATAATTTTCATTAGTTAGGAGGCTCCACTCATCAACCGTCGCGGTTGCCTTTCAATCATCTCTGTTTTTTATTATTCTTTAAAAGTCAATGCTTTTTTTTTTTTTTTTTTTTTTTTTTAAAAAAAAAAGAATATCATTTGCTTATATAATACATACAGTAATGTGTTAGAACATTTAGTTAATATGTTAATTGCAACAAGATCAAAGATTACTTAGATTTAAAAAATATTAAACTGTATTTAAAAAAAAATAAAAAATACAGAGCGTGGGCCACAATAAGGAGAAATAAATGCAAAGTAATTTTACTTGCTAACTATATATCAAGGGTAATTGTGGCCCAAAGAAAGTGAAAAAGCGTAAAAAATTTATATACCATACATGTTTGATATTTAACATAATTTTTTTGAACTAACATTTATAATTAAATTACCTACTAATGCAGAATATCACGTTTTTAGAATCACGAATTCAAAAAATATCCTACTTCGCACAAGAATCGCGATATTGAATATTAAAATTGCGTGAATATGTATCGCAATATTGGAATTTAAAAACACGAAAATACTAATTGTGAAATTAAATTTTTAAATTGCGTAAATACGAATCACTGTGTATAATTTTAAATTGAGAATACAATTCGTAATGCGTAGTTTTTAAAGCACGTATAAATACAAATAAATATCTTAATCATGCCACATATCACGTATAAAAACAAAGGTAGAGGATTTCGAATTCTTTGAATAAGAGTTAAGACGATTTCATGTGGACCTCAGCAGATGAGGGTAGAAACAATTGCAGAGAGGGATTCTCATGATGATATTGGTAACGTTATTGAATATGACACAGATGATGTCCTGGAATCTTTAAATGTATAGCTTTAAGGTATATTTTAATTTTTTCAAAATATAATTTAAAGTATTGTTTAAAAAAAATCTTTATAGGAAATGGAAATAGTAAGAGAAATTGCAAAACTAATTGTACATAACATCTTCAAAATATTTCCCATTTCAAAACTAATTTACACCTATCTTATTTTCCTTAATGTATTGACAATTCCTGACCAATCAAAGTATGATTTCATTACTGGTGAAGTCCACCCCAAGATATTGGTAAGATTTTAGGGATTTTACTAGGATATAAGGTACTTAAAATTGTTAAACATTTCAGAATCTATTAAAAATTTTAATCAAAATATTTTTTGTGTTATTTACTTTTTAGTATTACATATTTTTATTAATTTTTCAAGGAGATGATCCACATAGAGCCTTGGACTCGCCTAAAACGCATTGTTATTTATAGACAAATATTTAAATAAATTAAAAATACAATAGCAACATTGGGTTTCGGTTTGTGGTGGATAATTATTGAATTTTTTTAATACAAACAAATCTAATTTCTAAGCTTTCAAATTATTTCCTTAACCTTACATTAAACTAATAGTTTCTTCAAACAATAAATTTAAGACAGCATTCAAATTCTACATAATTTAACAAAAAAAANAAAAAAAAAAAAAAAAAAAAAAAAAAAAAAAAAAAAAAAAAAAAAAAAAAAAAATCACAAAACATTTTTTTAAATTCAAAACAGGATTAAATTTTTAACTCTGTTGAATATGATAGATATTTAAGTTAAACTTTCTTAATAACTTTTCATTTCTTTATTTGCTTACTTTTCATGCAATAATTTGAAAATATTGGGCAAAATTAATTATTAGGGCAAAATAATTATTAGGGCAAAATAATTATTGGGGCAAAATATTTAAATGTGATTTTCAGCAGTTATTGTGCTCTGGTTCTATTTAGCTTGCTACAGTCAAACTGTATTATTGTAAACCCTTTTTTAAATTATATGTCAGATAAACAAGGAAATTTTTTAAAGTTTGGTTAAAAACCTATAAAAAACCTCTTATTGCCAGCAGAACTTGAAATTTATCATAAACTTTTGGAAAATAACTTAGTTCAAATTGTGGTAAAAGCTATTTGATAGTTCGTTAAAATTTCCTTCTCTTTGAAATTGTTTTAAAACACTTTTTAATTCAAGTTGTTCAAAAAATGTATGTAACTAAGCAATGAAGAGTTAAAAGCAATCTTTCACCTTTTTTTGCTATGAACCAAAAAGCTATAAATAAATTAAAAATTAATGAGAAAGGTGAGAAGTGAATTTTTGGATTGTGGATGAGTCTGCTAGCATTTATGTTTTCAAATGTTCGTGAATCATAAGCCAGATCTGCTCTTTATTACTTTGCTCTAGATTAATTTTTTCTTACACATGGATTAGTAATAGGTAAACCAAAAAAAGTTATTTCTTTTCAATTTTTTTTAAAGCAAAAAAGACATTTTAGTCACAAAGCAGCAAAAGAAGAGATTTTTTCAATTTTTTTTTCTGTTTATGTGAACCTACTATGTGATTATATATGATCACTTAAACATATCTTACTTAAATATCCATAAAATATTTTTTATAAGTAAATAAAAGCTGTTAGTGAGAAAGCTATCTTCCAGTACAGAGAAAAATAGATCAACCAAAAGTTTAATGAAGAGTTAGAATATGAAACAGTCGTATTATTTATTTTGAATGAATGTAACATCAATATTATTATTTATTTTGAGTGAACAGGTTTTATCTTGCAAAAATACTGCCAATAGCAAATTTTTTTCAAGGCTAATTAGTTTATACCTAATAACAACTAGCATAAGAAACTGGCATTAAAGTTGAATAGTATTTAATCCAGGAGACTTCAGTGACTTATATAATCTGCATGTTATACATTTAGATGTATTATTCATTTGATATTTTCTTAATTTCATATTAATAACGTGAGTAAATAAATGCAATTTTTTACATACAAAATTCTAGTTTTAAAAGGATAACTTTTTTTTATTGTTGAGATTTTAATTTCTTTTGTTTTATTTGTATTAGAAAAATTAATTAAATTATTAAATTTTATTTGTATTTGGATTCAATGACAAAATTTCTGCATGTTCCTGCTTTATCTCTTTTCCCCACATTCCATTTACCTATATATAAAATAGTAATTACCTTACGATATTATGATAAGAAATTGTTAATATATCTAATTATTTACATATAGTGTTATTACTCTATTTTCTTTGAACAAAATTCTGATTATTTGGCATTCAGTTTTATGCATTAAGGTCCTCTTTCGATAGAACAGAAATTCTATGTCATTCTATTTTCCACTTTTTCATTATAAAACACAATTTCCTTATATATTTAATCATTTCATCCTTGTTTTCATTTCATCCATGAATGAAATTTACAAACATATTTAATAACTAACTTATATAAAGAGGTATTTTCTGCTTCATTTTCTACCGAACATAGTTATCAAATTTTAAATGTTAGGATCTAAGCATTTTTAGATTTTTTTAAAGTTTCTATAAAAGCTTTGCATGATTAAGATATTGTAATCAGCTGGCAACATTTGAGATGCAACTCAATAAGGAAAACTTGAAGTATCAGCTCTACAGTCATCTATACTATTTTTGAAGATTGTAGAAAACGAGCAAATTGTACAGCTCACCTGTTTGAAATTGTTTTGTGGCTCCATGTAAACCAGCAATGCAAGGTATTCCATATTCTCTACTTACAACAGCACCTATTTGAAAAAAATAAGACATTGATTGATTGTTTTGTTTCATTGATTGTTGTTTAAAGGCCTGTTTATACAATCCAAGTTCTTGGATGAAGATTGATTAAAATTGATGGAAACTTGTTTTGCTAGGAGCTTGGATCATGTAAACGATCATCCAAGTTCTTGGCTAAGTACTCATTTTCTACTTTCCATCCAAGTTTTTCCTTCCTTAACCAATCAGCCTTGAAAGTTTTGTAACTTCAACAAGCAGACATCAGATTATGTCATTTTGCTGTCCGTCTTCATATATTTTAATAAAAATAAATTAATCAGTTAGAGTCCATTTGTGTTATGATTTTATTTGAATTTATTTAGTAATTTTGAATTTACTTACGTATGATTTTATAATGTTGAATATGAACAATGCACATGCGCAGGTTTTTCATCCAGCCAATCAGTGACAATCAAGAACTTGCATAGTGTCAGTGAATCATCCAATTTCTTGGAGACAGAAATTCCTCCAAGTTCTCGGATTCAAGAATTTGGACAGTGTAAACAGGCCTTAAATTAATAACTAATGTATCACAAAAATACATCTAGACAAATAATCTCATCTGAGTGACAAAATTAAATCCATATAAGACAGAGTTTTTTAAAAAATCGAAATACTATACTCGATTTATAAATTTTGACTTATTCAAAAATGAATGTATTTGTAGAGTAAATAAACAACATTTAAATAACGCAATGAAAATAATAATTAAAATTAGCAGGTAAAGTTGAAAAGATATACTTTTATAATTTATTTTAGCATCATAATACATACTGTAATACTTTAAAGTGGGCTACAGATTACTTGTGATGGAAAATGTGTAGATTTGAAAGACTAGTTGAAAGATTGATTCGAAGAAGGTTTTTGAATTTAATCAGAGAGATTATGTACCGATTATTTTAAAATGAAGAGTATTGTACTGGATATTAGTTAAAGATTGTAAACCATGTTTAGATATGGAGTTTAACTTAGAAATTACAGTACAAATTCAGGTGCTCTCTATAACATTTAATTTAGAGCTTGACTATATTTTACACATAATGATGTTTAAATTGAGATGAAGATACATATTTTAATCACTCTCTATGTAAACAAAATAATTTGTATATGTAGAAAGCCAGTACCATTTTATGTGAATGTAATTTTTTTTCTTCATAAAATAATAAAAGTTTTTTTTTTACATTTCAATCATGTTTGAAGAATTTTATAGTCCTTATTGAAAAATGAAATTAAAATTACCTTACAGAAATCAGCTGCTAAACAAATATTAAATTTAGTTTCCTAGAAAATAGATTCAAATATAAAATAGAAGATACACTGACACTGCAAATTATTTCATCAAACACAAATTCATAACAATGTTTTACTAAAAACAATGCAATGCTATTAATATACAATGTTAACTTACCAAAAAAGGATAGGGTATATTTGTGCTATGCACACTAAAGAAAAACCAATGTTTATAAAGTATAAAAGAAAGCACAGAAATGGACATACTTTAGTTTCAGTTCATGAGGTTTTGTTGTGTACCTTTGAGAGAAAAGCCTTGAAAGTATTTTTTTTTTTTAAGGAATTCAAAAAATAGTGTGTGGCTTAGAAAAACAAATTTAGAGCTTTATCACTGATATAACGAATCTGACATTATTAACTTTATTAAACAACAAAGAATAAAATGGGCAGGCCACGTTATCGGAATGAACAAAGACTGTATCACAAAAAGAGTTTTTAATGCCAAGCCAATTGGAACACGTAAAAGAGGCAAACCAAATTTGAGATGGATAGATGGCCTAGAAAAATACCTTTTGGTCTTAAAAACTGAAAACTGGAAAACAATAGCTGGGAAAAGATTAGCCTGGAAAAAATTTCTTGAGAAGGCCAAGGCCCACCCTGGTCTGTCGAGACATTGATGATGATGATCAGGGTAGTTTCAGTTCTATAAATAAGAATCTTCCTCAGTATCTGAACACCAAATGATACAATAGAAAAGCCTTCTCTATGGAATTTTTTGATGTTCAGACACTGAGGAAGGTTCTTGTTTATAAAACCAAAATATGTATGTCCATTTCTGTACTTTCATTTATGCTTTTCTATGTTTTTTTTTTTTTGCTATAGTATTTAAGTTGTTTTTTTTATAGTACTAATAACTAGCTATAAATTCGATATTATACCACAAACAAATAAATATAAATTAATACTATTCAAAGAAGTGAATTTAGACTTTTTGCTTAAAATCAAATAAATATAAAATTTTCCTTATAAATCAGTTTTTAAATTGCAAATAGATGTGTTTACCATGTGAAATAAGTCCACCTAATTCTGTAACCACTCCAGCAAGGTGAGGAAAATATGGACTCCATCCAATATCTGTGCTATAAGTGATCAATATTTCTCCCGGCTAAAGTAAAAAATAAAAGAAAAAACTAACATGAAATTTGATCATTCAATTTGACCTAGTTCTATCCATTTTTAATATATGTAGAATTTGTTATACATTTAGACACAATGCTATTTTTCAATTTTGTATTAATTATGTCATCTTGTGCAAATTATGTATTCTCTATTCAAAACTTTGTTTTTATGCTATCTTTATTGATAAGGTCTAGGCCTAACACTGCTCAGATAGCGATTATCAGTCAAAGTTTTTAAAATATCGCATTAAATATTAGTTTAGTTCATTGAATTAGCTTCTACCTTGTGGGGAAAAAAACCGTTTTATATTTTAGTGGATATTTTTTGGCAGGAACAATAAATATCAATCAATGTAACCATCTTGCAACAGTTAGGCAACTAAATCTTATAAAAAAGAAAAGTTCCTGAACTTATCAAGCCTGATTTTTGTAATTGCTAACATGCATTTTAGTAGATATGTCGGCAGTTTAAAAAAATTAATAGAAGACCAACCTTTTTTGGCAAAGATATTGTATTATTTACCTCAAACTCAAATAAATTAATTTTTTCTACCTTTTTTTGCTATTTTAATTAAATTGCCTCACTTTTTCTAAATTTTCCTTGATTGATAAAATACCTAGATTTTTCCCTGTTCAGAGCCCAATCAGTGTAAACAGTAACAGCTTTATTACTAAGAATAAATAAGGATTAAAATTATGCATCATTTATATAATTTTTTAATTAAGTAACCTTATTTTTATTCATTTTTTATAAGTTAAGAAAGGTTAACTATAGACTAGGCCAGAGGTTGCCTTGAATGCGGCTCTTACATGAAATAGTGCATGATGGCATGGAAATCTTGAAAATATACAACACAAAAGATGACAAATTTTACATTAGCATGAAAACAAGTGAAAACATATCTGGCAGTGGTATTCCTAGGAAATTATTTTTCTGTACGGGTTTCAGCATTTTGATTGTGCTGATTATACATCATATTGTACTATCGTAGTAACTGTTATAGGTCAAATTTTAACTACTAAAATTCTTTGAATTAATATACCAATGGCTATTTGAACTTAACGGAGAAACAAAAAAACATAAAAATGAAATATATTAGGGTTTTTAGCATCTAGAACTTCAAAATTTAAAGTTTCTTTTCCATAGGCTAAAACAAAAATTTTCCTAGCAACCGCATTTAGGCAGAATAAAATATATAGAAGATGTTCCAGTTGCATAGAATATGAAAAAACTTCAAATTGAGAATGTCTAAAAAATAAAAATCTTGATAACTGGGCATGAAGTTTCATATTTACATTATTTGGTGTAGCAAATTAATGCTGCCATTGTACTGATTCTAATAAAATTTTTGCTAATGTATCGATTAATGGGCCATGGCACTGATTTCTGTACAATTCTACCAATGAGAGTAAGAATATCAGCATTTGAGTACCCTAATTAAGTGAATAGGAATATATCCACCTATATAATTTAAGTTTAAAAAATGTGGCTATCGAAAAAGATTTCAATTACTGAACTGCTGATCATTGACTCTGTGGACTATTAAGTCTACCGATGACTGGACTAGGTAGACAGTACTACAATTAAGTTTTATTTAAAAAAACACAAAATACACTTTGTGACAAAATATTTAATGCAGAGTTGTCTTGTAATACGGACTGTTTTTAATTCATTATGATTTAGTAAATTTCTGCCTTGTGCAGAGCAAATATCTTTCATGCATTTATAGGGTAGGCAACTAAGTCTGTTCTATTTTCTCTGCCAGTTCCTTTCTTGTGAGTTGTGAATTAGTTGTGAATTCTTGTGAGTTAGTTTCATCACTTTTCATCGAACTGAACTGGATGGCTAAAATGAAAAGTCCCTTTAGGGTCAAAATTTCTTATTTTTAAACTAGATGTACCAATTACGAGCAGTTTTTATGCCATGGCACCTTCTCTATAGATAGGACAAATGCCAAGAGCAGCTTTTGTATCCATAGAACCTAGAAAGCCAAAAAAAAAGGAGGTGTCGAAAATGCTCATTTTTTTTCTTCAACTTAGCATTCCATTTTAAAGATCTGAAAACTGACTCAAGTGTAAAAACATAACACAGATTCCAGTTAAACATAATATCCACTTACGAATGATCTACACCATTAGGCTGAAACCGCCTAATAATGTATATTAAAATTTCAATTAAAAAGGTGGGAACTCAGTTACCAAACTAATAGTAACCCTTTATAAAGGTAAAGTTAGATTGAGAATGTATGCTTTTAAATTTTTCTTGAAGCACTACCAAATGAATAAGTATGAAAATGCATTAATTTAAACACAAATTTAGCTATTTTTAGACCCAAATTTTAAGTAATGGAACATTTATATAAATATTTATAGAAAATTACTTTAATATCAGTAGCTTCTTCTAAAGTTAGAGCTTTACGAACAAAACCCTTAGCCATTCCTTGACTCACTGGTATACCTAGATTCATGTAAAAAATAAATAAATAAACATAAAAAGGCTATTAAACTATTTCTGAACTCTCATTTAAAAATGCAAATCAATTTTAATGTTAAATAAAACTTACCTTGCATTGAAAAATTGACACTGTTCACAACAATTTCCGTATCTGATTTATCCATCTGCAAAATACAATGATTAGAAACATTGAAGATGAAGAACCAAAAAACATATGACTAATTTAAATAAAAACCACTCCCGGATAGTTAAATTTTTCAAGTAAAAATTAAAAACTCAAAACATTTATAATTCTTGTCCTTAAAAAAACTACAAAAATATTTTTTCGAAGTCTTGTATGCTAAACACAGGATGTCTGAGAAATTTTTAGAGTTGTAAGCTAAATTTTCACAAACACTTTCTTCTAAATTTACTAGCTATAAATGAAAATTAAATTGTACAAAATCAACTGCATAATTTAATACTTAACTTTAAGAGCAACAATATATTTTTCCCTACTTTTGTTAGAAAATATTTAAAAAGTAAATTTAGGATTTACATTTAAATTATGTGTTTCATTAATGTGTAACTCATTTATCATAAAATTAAATGAAAGAATTATAAAACTAAAAGTAAAAAGAAGTTCTAGACTATTTTATTTTCACAGGTATTTAAATAATGTTATCTATTAATAATTCCTTCATTTTTATCAAGTACAGTGAGCAAAAAAAGTAAACAACCTAAATAACTTTTGATCTTATGATTGATTTGAGTTTGATTTTCACATTTGACTTAATCTTAATGATTTAAGGGACTGATCTTAAATATGGAAATTTTTAGAGCACAGCATATTTTAAGTAGCAAAATAAGACATGAAAATGAACTGAATAAACATTTTTTTTTCCGATTTAGATTCCTGACTTTCAGAATATGAAGGGCAGCTGCAATCTTGAAAAATGATATCAATAGATTAATCAGAAGAGCAGTCGAAAATTTGGATTCCCTAAATGTTATTTAAATTTTTGCCTCTTTAATTTTGTCTTAATGAATTTTTAAGCGCATTGAAAAATTTTTATACTCTATATTAGTGACAGACACTGTAATATAGAATATTTATATTTTATATTATTGAAAAAAACTGTCATAGTGCCATTGAAAACCAAGGGGAAAAAGGACAATCTAAATTCTTTAACAAAAATAGTTTTTAGATTAGCAGAAAAGAAGTAATTTTTTACTTTTTCTAAAGATCTAAAAGAGTCCAAATTTTTTCTTTTATAATCTGATGTTATTTCAATAAGTAATATTTTTCCTTCATTAAAAAGTTGTGGCAAAATTTTTGTAACTTACAGGTGCTGGGAAACCCTTCATTATTTCAGGAAATCTGTACTCATTAAGGATGGGGTACCTTTTTCGCCTCTGAATAGCTCTAAAAAAGTAAACATTTTAAAATTAAAAAAATTGCAATGATTATACTAAGTACATAAATAAGTAGAAAAACTGATATTACTCATTAATATTGATATATATATATTTATTATTATAAGAAAATTCTGATTATCCAAATACGATAGGTGACCTGGCAATAGCGAGCTGGCCCAGGCACTATTAATCAAGATTTTATTCACATTTTTAGAAAACTAGGAAGTTTTGAAATAGGCCTAAAAAGATCAGCTTCTGTTATAGATAAAAATGATATTAAACAGGAACAATCTTTTGACATACTTGGATATTACACTGGGTGATCGTGTTTTTAATAATTGGTCAATATCATCCAGCGTCATAAAGAAGAGGAGATCTTCATCGGGTATCCTTCCTTCATCAGCCATCATTTGCGCTAATCTCCTCCATCCTATTCGCCAATTATCTTGGCATTTAACCATCAGAGACTGCAACAAGATTATAAAAGTTAAAAAACTAGAAAAGTATAGTTAAGTTTTATTAGAAATTAATTGGCTCTCACTAATAAAAATGATTATTTTAAAGAACAATTTTTAGAAGTTGGTTTAGAAGTGGGGAATTTTTGTTATGATTAAGTAAAAAAAGTCAAGACCTCTAAATAGAATTTTATAATAAAAATAAAGGCTTTCCTTGCAAAAAAAAGTTGTTGCTAAAGTCCTAATTGTTGTCCTACCATTTGAAACCCATTAATAAAAATGTCAGGAAAGATTTACTAGTGAATGTAAAGATATCATATTTGGGGTTCATTAATAAAAATATACACATAAAAAATAAAGATCTCTGTTTAAATTTATTAATAAAAATAACTAAGATATTTTTTTTGAATCGAAACAATTTTTTTAAAAAATCATTGTTTTATTCAATATTTTTTGTGAATGTAAACACATATAAGTCCACTTTCTGAACATTACCAATGAGGCTTTACCACTGCATTACTAACTATTTTAAAATTAACATGTTGCTATGTCAATATTTTTGCAAAAAGAGATAAATTTTCTTTCTGCACATTACCTATGATGTTTTACCGATGCATTAGCAACGATTTTAAAATTACACATTGCTACATCATCATCCATTAAAATCATAAAAAATATCTTCTATATAAGTGAAATGTTTGTAAATTTATAGACATTCTGGAATTTTTAAGCCAAGTTTCATTTTAATCACCAGGCTTTTTAAATTATTTTATGACTGAAATAACAGCTTAGAAATGTACATACATCAAAGAAGGTTTATACTACAGTTTAACCTTCATAAAAATAACTAAACATTAATCATGAATCATAAAAATAACTAACCATTAGGTAATTTTTATTTACCCTATTTTCTAGAATATAAAAGGATTTCTTTTAGAGGGAAAAGGCAGAAATTTAGAATTAATGTTACCTTTTAATAAACAAAGTAAGTAAAACACAAATTAATCAGGGTATGAAAATTGAATACATTAAACCCCCTAAAACCCAAAAAGGGAACACAAACTGCTGCAATGTTATTTTTTGGTTATGGTATCATTCAATTTTGCCGATGAAAACTTTATTAAACATATTTATTTCAAATTTTTGGAGAAAAATACACGAAAAAATAAATACGAAAATGAATTACTTGGTAAAATACATACCTTTGAAGCTTCTCTATACTGTACACCTTTTCTAGCATAAGGTACTATAAATTTCAAAAATAACCTATTGAACAATTAAAAATATTCAATTAATTACTGAAAATATAATTTTCTAAATCAACCAGTAAAAGATGAAAATGCATACCTTGCAATACGTCCAAGTGGAACATTCAACTCTGCAAAGACTTTATCAAGATCATCAGATGTTTTATCTTTGACTATTTTAGTTGCGCTTCCGGCCAGAGTCTGCAAACACAATAAGCAAAATAAAATTTTTAAAAATAAAAATTAAGATTTTTTTTAATACTATCTAATATGATCTGGTAATCTTACATACCTTACTTGTACAAATACACGGAAAAAAAATTCCGTTAATATGTAATTTTTAAACTTACATGACTTATATGTTACTAGTGACTAATATTGAGCTACACTAGAAGAATCATAACATTTCTTATACCAGTAGAGGCAATTATTTCTCTTGGTCTAGAAATAGTTCGTAGCAGTTTTCAGCTGCACTTTTAGATCATTTGGAAGAAAATGTTTTTAACTTTTTCACATGGGCTCGAAAAAAAGACATCGAGGTTTTAAGAGAGGCTCTTTTTGCCACTGGGGAAGTAAAGAACGAAAGGGTACCGATGTTCATAAAAAAGTAGGCGACAAGCGTTAAATAATTTTAACTTCCCGCTGTCTTTCGTAACTTTGTTTACTAACTCTTAAACCATGTAGTTAGGGATAATAGGAAGGCCACCAGAGGAGATTTCCTGCGCTTTTGTACAACTCGAAAAGTGCGTAAGAGAGAAATTATTAGAGAGAATAAAAGGCATAGACAAGGAAATAGTGATAGAGTTATAAACAATTTCTAGTAAGAAGTGTTAGTAAGAAGAAAGCAAAAATTCACCAGGACACCTCTGCACAAGAGCTAGATGCAGCTATACTGTGCCACATTCAAAATATAAATAAGTAAAATAAAAAAAGTTATGGCAGCAGTTAAGAGAAAAAACTTTTAACACAGTAAGAGAAGAATAAACAATATTATAAACCATTTTTAATGCATATAATTTGGAACAAAACAAGAAAGCAAAAGAATAAAAACTTCCTAGGGTACCTTCCAATCTTTACTGACCTTACCTAAGAAAGGTAAAAACAGTAAGGGACTCAAAAATGACTGAAAAATTCTATATATTTGACATTCACATGAAATAATAATATCCTATGATGAATTAAATTTAAAAGTTATGGAATTTTTTTTCAAAATATCATGTACAATTTGCTCCAATCATAGCTAGATTATATAAATGGATTTGTAATGTACTTTGCTATTCCTAAGTTATAATGGCAAACAAATGTTTCAGATCTAAGAAAACTTAGTGCTGTTACCTGTAATAATTTAACCAGCAATTCGGGAGTTTCTCTCCATGGATGAGAATACATATCAAACTAAAATAAACAAAGTGACAAAAATAATCTTAATAAAGGAAATGTAAAAAATAAATTTTATAGACAATTAAAAATTCAGTTTTTACAATTTAAAAGCAACTATTAAGTTATTTTTAAAAATTATTAGCTACTTTTTCAATCTCTGATAACAATTTGAATGCTTAAAAACTGTTTTAAACAACTCTGAATTATTACTAAGAAGATTGATTTAATAACAAAACCTATGGTGAAAATGCATCACAATCAAGAATAAAATAAGACAAAATGTTCGTCTATAGTTAAAATTCAATTTGGAAGAGGTGTAATCCCCCCACCCCACCCCGAAAAACTGCAGAATGGGATCAACTGTACCAAGTTTTTCAAAAACGTCATAATTTGCAAAAAATAAAATTCTGAATTTCCCTTTAAGGTTTTTTATACGAAAAAAGTGAGATAAGAAAATCTTAAATACTTCTGTAAAGATTGTAAATATGAATTAAATAGGTTAAGATTTGTCTCAAATACATTTCACTCTGACTTGAAAATTTTATTTTGTGAGAAATGCTNCCCCCCCCCCCCGAAAAACTGCATAATGGGATCAACTGTATCAAGTTTTTCAAAAACGTCAGAATTTGTAAAAAATAAAATTCTGAATTTCCCTTTAAGGTTTTTTATACGAAAAAAGTGAGATAAGAAAATCTTAAATACTTCTGTAAATATTGTAAATATGAATTAAATAGGTTAAGATTTGTCTCAAATACATTTCACTCTGACTTGAAAATTCTATTTTGTGAGAAATGCTTTTAAAAGTTTTCTGGGATCACATAGTTGCTCAATTTAAAATTAAAGCACTTAAATATTTTTTCTGTACATAAATCTCAAGGTATATCCGCTATTGTGGGACTTTTTTAATAAAATATTAAAAAAAAAAAACTCTTTCACAACTCTTTTCACTTCTCTTATTCTCTCTTTTCACAATTCTGAGTGGTCTTACCAGGGTGTCCTTTATGGTCTTATCAGCCATAAATTTTCCTGACTTGTTAATTCCATCAAGAACACAAAATTTTCAAAGTCAAATTATTGACGTGTTTCATGAAAATTATATTAAAACAAACAAGATAAGTACTTATATTTCATATATTATAATATTTAGGTATATTATAATGCAGTTGTCTTCTAACGAAAGTTACTATTAACAAATCTTAAATATATATTTTCTATTTTACTTTATAAGCTTATTACCTTTTTTACTATAAAACATTTATATTTTTTCACTAAAAAGGTAAAACAGCATAGAATTTAAGAGGATATATGAAAATCGCAATGTTTGCATACTTTGTTCAAGCTTAATTTGGCAGCACTGTAGGAGGTGACAGACCATTGTCATGGAAACTGTCATATTTGGAAAATCTAAAAATAAGCATTTGTCACGTGGCGAGTCAATGAAATAAAAGGTGGTGACTGAAATTAAATAAACAACCAGTCACTTTTTTCCATTTTTTTATCCTTTCTTTCTTTGAAAATTGCTTAATGATAAAATTTTATCAATGCAGAGAGATTCTGGTAAACAGAAATTTCATTAAAATGTCCAATATTTCCATTCAAAATGTTGATCTTTCAGAATCCATCAATTTGTGATTGAAAGAATGACGTGGAAAGAGAGTTCTTTAATAATTCAAGTTCGCTGTACTTAGGGTATTTAAAAAGGGAACCGCTACCATTCTTTATCTTTTGCAATGCTGTCAAGTTCAGGTAGGACAAAGCATAGCTGATTATTCATATCTAATAAAGACTTAACTAAAAGTAACATTTTTAACATGAACTAAAAAGGTTTTTTTTAAGCTAGTATGCATATGTATGAAATTTTATAAATAAAAAAATTATAAAATAAGATTCATTATGCATTTTCTAGGACACAATTCTTTATTTAAATTAATAAAAGCTTTAAGTAAAAAAAAATAATTGATATTGTTAACTTGTAATAGTAATTGTAGTAAAATATTCCAGTGACATGCATACCTGATGACTTTTATGATTTTCAAAATAGTTTTTTTCTAGAGGTAGGATGATGCGAATGAAATTGAGAATATATGTTGGTGCTTCTTAAAAATTTACCCAATTAAAAACACTATCGGAGAGCTAGCAAGCCTATTATATATATGTTAAATTATTCTAATTTAATGATAGTCAAAATCCTTTTAAGCCGTATTTATTTAATGAAGAATAAAATGTGATTCGATAAATTCTGCCAATACATTAAATATAAAATTGTCCAGGAAAACCGGAAGAGTTGGCAAGTATGATTATGGTACAGACAATGCTTGTTTCTACCTAATATTTTCCACAAGTACATTTTCTGTTATGATTTAAATTTTCAAACAGAATTTTTTTTTTAACCTTTCCTCTAGGATTTAAAATATATCTGATTTTTCCAGGTATCTTACAGCCTTTCCAAGTAAATAGACACCCTGTTTTACCTTTTAAATTATATATCATAAAAGACACGAATTATACAATAACCAAAAAAAAATATATAATTAAAATTATCATANTAAAATATATCTGATTTTTCCAGGTATCTTACAGCCTTTCCAAGTAAATAGACACCCTGTTTTACCTTTTAAATTATATATCATAAAAGACACGAATTATACAATAACCAAAAAAATATATATAATTAATATTATCATACAATAAATTTAAAAACTGAGATAAAAAACAAAGCAACAAGCATCATAAAAACTGAGAACAAAGAAAGCATTTCACAAACATTCAAATTAGTTTTTATGTAATAATATTGGTAATTGTATAATAAGAGGCCCAGTGGCTGAGTGGTAGCACTCCCGCACCACAGGTCCAGGGTTCGATCCTCCGGCCGGGCAAGGTTGACTCAGCCCATCATCCCTTCAGTGGGTTGATAAATGAGTACCAAGCATGCTTGGGAACTAAACAGTGGGGGTTTCGCGTTCAACTAACCACCTAACCACAAATTCTGCTCCTGCACCCCAGAGCCCAACATCAAGAAAACTGAGATGGGCATAGTAAGCCTTGGCCCTCAATGGGCTGTCGCCCCACTGAGTTTAGTTTTAATTGTATAATAAAATAGGCAAGTACACACTTATATAAATTTTGAATTTCATTTCTGATACATAAAAACAGCTAGAGTAAATATGAATTATATTAGTGATGAGCAACCTCTTGTAAACACCTGTGTCCATGTCTTTCTATGAATTTTCTAAACTTAACCCCAGCAGATGACTGAGATGTTTGCAACCAGTTTAAGGCTTCCTGAAAAGGAAAATGAGTCTCAAACAATATAATTATTCAATAATTTTGATTTGTAATGCAAATTTGAATTAAACAATTCACCAAAATTTTTAATGTCAAACAAAACAAATAATTAAATTATTCTAGGTGATTTAAACCAACAGATTCAGTTTAATTATGTATGGGTGCATACTTTATTTCAAAAAAGAAAAAAAAAATATCAGAGTATTCAGAATGTAGTAATATGCACAGTAACAGAATACATTAGTTAGGAAAAACAAGATTAGTATAATTAGACAAAATACAGGAATAAAATTTTAAAATCATGAAAAATTTAAAGCTAATATATATCATGATAAATATAAAATAACAACTCCATCACAATATCTGGCAGGATTATAGAATACCATTATATGTCCACATAATGATACAACAGCAAATCTAACTCTCGAGTTTAAACAATTCCCAATGTTTTAAAGAATTTCAAATAAAAGACTTTATTATTAACTATATTTTTTATCTTTAGTTCAAATTATAAATCAAAAACTTCATTCCAATAATTGCGTTCAAAATTATTCAAATATTTATTAAAGCAAGAAAACCATCACTATGCTATAATAATTTTTTTCTTTGCTTAAAATTGTTGCATTAACATACATAATGTTCATGATTAATATATATACATATATATATATATATAACCATGGCTGAAAAACCACGAGTTTTTTTTTAATCAATCGATTACAATAAACAGGTTTGAACTTTTGATTTGAATCACAGCCCATATTATAATTGTGAAAATTCAATTTTTATTTCAGATTAACAAGAATAAAGGGATGATGTAATATTCAGTTTAGACAGGAATTTTTTATTTAAAATGAATTCGATATTTTTAAAACTGTTTAATTATTTTCTCTGTTAACTGCAGAATTTAATTTAATTCTGCTTTATGCTTGGAGTAAAGAGAAAATTTAAACTTAAGTTAGGTCAGAATTCAGAACAAAAAACACTTGAACAATAAAGTTAAAATTTACGATAGGAGCACGTAACCTATGCCCCTTGCAAAACCCAATGTGCAAAACAATTTTAAACAAAATATTAATCTAAAATTACAACATAAATAGCATGAGACACTTCATAACTGACGTTTAAACTATTTCAATAAACATAGAAAAAAAAAACTCTATCAAAATTATAATTATAAATTACAAAATGTAGATGTATTTATTCAAGCTCTCAAAAGATTTAAATCTTAAAGGGGAAGATTAATTTAAAGGAGAAATGATACTTATAAATGATACTAATAATGACCAAGCGCTAAGGAAGGTTATTAATAATTGACATAAAACTGAATTCATTGCACATCTAAAAGTTTATATTTCTGTTATTTGCTTTGTTTTTATTTCTGTTATATTTTTTTAAAGCTTTGCACCCAAATTAAAAAAAAACCTAATTTACAAATAAACAAATGAATAAAACTGATATAAAATCATAGCATAGAAAGAGAGGCATATTTATTTTTTACAGCAATAAATATATGCTATATAAAATATTGAATATCCAAGCGATAGATGAATGAAAAAGGTAACATCAGATATTACCTCCGAGCTCATTTTCTTAAAATCTTCAGGCTTCATTTCTTGAGCAATTTGGAATGCTATATCCTGTGAAATGCAGAAGAAATAATTTGACGTTTGCAGTTTAAAATACACAATTAAATTAGTTTGATGTAAATGATATTTTAAGTAAGTATCTGAAAACTTCTCCAGATAAGGATCTGTTGCTTCTTTTTTTTTTCTTCTTCTTTAAAAATATATTTATCTACAACATTCATCCCAATTTTGGGGGAAAATTAGCATGTATTTAAGCTGAATAATTCATTTTTGTATCATATATGAAAAGATGGAACATATGTTAAATAAATATTTCCGCATAGCTTGCAAAATCAATAAGACACAAAAGATCACAAGACAATTAGAATCATATACAATAAAAAATTTATTTAATTTTATTGTATATTTTTAAAGTTATAGCAAAAAAAAGGCAATTTTTTTTAAAATAAAAAATGTCTACACTTTCCTAAATATAAGCAAAACTTCCAAACTTTTTTGAAATCATTGCATATAATAACCAAACAAATTGTTTACAAGTTATAAATTTATTTAATTATTTAGAATTCATTTTTTGCATGGAATTATCTTTGGATAAGCGAATTTCAGAATTCTGTGCGAAATTTTTTTCGGTTTACTTGAAAATTTTTCAAGATATGGTAAAACTAACTACACTACACTCTCGATTATCCGTGTGCGGATTATCCGGTTTGCGGATTAACCGTGCTCATTCCGGAGTCACACAAAAAATATAAAGAGAAAAATTTTCAAGATTTAAAAAATTTGATTCATGAAGTTATAACACTACCAAATTTTTGGAAGCAATATTCGTTATTGGATTGCAGTATATGGAATATCAGCAGCATGGTCAAAGGTAAAATCGTCTACGTTATCACGATCTTGGAGAAAGATCATACCGCTTGATGAACAATCCTCTTCAGATGTTCAAGAAAAATATGATAACAGTATTCTCGAACAAGCAAAAGAAATCTAAGGTTTCGAAATTCTTGATGAAGAAAATTTAGAAGATTTATTTCAAAATGATGCATGTTAGCCTGGCTTCCAGTATTTGACTGATGAAGACATCGTTATGTTGTTAAATCAAATAGTGATGATAGTAACTAATGCAGAAGATGTAGTAAATGAATGAAATAAAATTTCTCATTCTACTGCTCTGTGGAAGCTTTATGGGAGGATTTGATTATGGTGACATTACTGCGGCTCGTAAAATATGTGTATCGATATATGGTGAAGACGCATTACACATTTTTTAAAAAGGAAAATTCCTAGTTTGATGTTATGCATGCAAATGTCAGTAATTTTTATATTTTTTGTACTGATATCTAATTTTTCTTTAACAAAAGGAGTTTTCGGATTATCCGTGTTTTTCGATTGTCCGTGCGACCTGTCCCGGTGATTACCCCGGATAATCGGGAGTGCACTGTATAACTAAGATAAACTTCGGATAAGATAATGAAGATAAACTTCACATTAAGGAGTTTAAACTTTGGATCACTCTTCTGAAGCAAACTATTGACACTATATTTTCAACATTGCGGCTACACTTGATATTTTGAAGGTAAGGAAATTAAATCTGTAAAAAAAGGCATGTTTATTCAGAGAAAGTACGTTTTAATATCTGATTTTATGACTTAATATCATCTGCAGCAATTCATTAGGATATTTGAGGTCACACGTTTAAACAATTAAGATTGAATCCTAATGCATGAAGATCCAATCGCTAGATCAAAAGTTATTCAGAATGCTCTATTTCTTTTTTTGGTGAAGTGCCCCCACCAAAATAGAAAATGTGCATAGAAAAAGTTAATAGATAATTGTTGCAGAACTGAAAAGTAAGTACCATCATTAGACTAGACTAAGGCACAAAGTTGTGACAAAAATGTAATATAATTAAAAAATATATAATTCTTGATTTACTTAAGTTGAAATTATTAATTAAGTAGAATTCATACTTGAGTAGCTGATGGTACATCTGCACTTTCCACATCTTCATTTGTTTTGAGTAGTTTAGCAAAATCCTTGTAAACAATGTCATCAAAATCTGAATAAATAAAAATAAAAGTCATGACAGAAAAATACCACTAATTTATGCAGTGATAAGCTTTTCTTTTTTTAAGACAATTTTAAAATTAAACAAATACATAAATTCAGCCAAAATTTACCTCCATGAGCAGCTCCTAAGTTAGAGAATATGATCATATTCAGTATCGAGGATGTTTGAGTACAAGTCATATGACATTCAGAAGACTGAAAGAAAAAAAAAATCACAGAAAAATTAATTATTAAGTAAAAGAAGAAGAATATTCAAAACTTCTAGAAAAGATTACTTAATCAGGAATATTTGAAAAAAGCAGACTAAGAGTCCAAGTGGCAGTTGAAATTCTTAAGGTGCAGTGTAACCAGGCACTTTTACTTGATTTATGGTTGAATTAAATTATTCATAAAAAGTAAAGCCCATTATTTAAGTTTTATTAAAGAACTTAAATTATGTGCATTGTTTTTCAGAAAAAAAACCGTTTTTACATAATCTCTTAAATATGTGTTGAATTTTGCTATCAAAACTTAATCCTTACTTGCAAGTTTATTCGAATATAAAGAGAGAACAGATTTGCTTAAAAACTGCAATTCATTCTTAAAAATTTGTTTAAAATACAAAGAGTTTATACACCGAATAAAATTTTTTAAGTGCCATGTAACCTGATAATTAAATTATACACAAAGTAGTAAAGCATAATAATTTAAGAGTTTTTTTTTCTCTATGATGCATTTTATATTTACATTTTTTAAAAGATGTGTGTTAAAACTTGCTTTGAAACTCATCCCTTTTCATATATTAATACTAGTAACAAGAGATCAGCAATACTTAAAAACTTTATTTTAAATTTGTTTTAAAAGTTCTTACTAGAGAGAAATCTGTGCAGGTGTGTAGAATACCATCAAACAACTCTTTCGATGTGGTATATTTCTCAACAGGAAATCTGTATTTCGAATATGTTTCTTTGGCTCTTTTTAAAACGCTACTAGTAGACAGTACAGACTGAAATGAAGATTGTACATTTAGGTAATAGACTAAAATATTTTATCTATTTTTGCAAAATATTAGCAAAATGTTTTAAAATTTTTTCTTCTTCTTATAACGTATGATAAAGATAACCCCAAAATTTATATCACTGATTAAAAGAAGGTATATTGTGAGAGAAACTTAATGTTAAACTAATAAAAATTACATAGAACTTTCAAACTTAAATATTGAAAATTACATTTAAAATTTTAAGAACACAATGATAAATAAAAAAACAATATTCAATGAGAAAAATATTTAAATTTGCTCTGTCTTCACAAAGATCGCAAAATTTATGGGTTGTAAAAGTGGAGTGCTGCATATAAAATTTTTTTTTTCTATGGATCCATTTAAAATAATTATCTGTTTTCCAACAGAGAAAATTAAGGAAGACCAAGTAAAATGTTGTTTTATTTTTCAAGAGTGGAGAAAACTCAAGTGAAACTTTATCAACGTGTTTCACTCTTAATGTCACTTTATTCTTAGAGGGAGGAAAAAATAAAAATGAAACTTTCTCTCAAAGTGGATATTAGCAGTATACTGCCTTGCAAAACAATAAACATCAACGTAAGCGACAAAAGATTCAAAATTGAGATTCATATATTTAGCATGTAACATAAATTACATGTTGCAAAAAACATTTTTTCTTAAAAAATAAATTTCGCTTTGTCAATTTTCTGAAATTTAATTTTAGCATAAGCAATAGGAAGAAAAAAGTAGAGAAGCTCTTTTCTCAGAATCTATTGCGAAGCACTTACGTTGTTTTTTCAATTGCACGGCAGTATAGTGATGCAAAGTTCAACAAACCATTACAAGATGCGCAGTTTACCTTTTTAAACTGTTTGATTCTATTTATAAGTTATACTATTTTACGTTATATATACATTACTATACATGTTTGATACTAGTTATATTTTTTATGCTTATTATAAGAACTTGGGCAATATGTTTGTCTCATTAGCTATACATTTCTTTTCTCTAAATTAAAAAAAAAAAACATTTTAAATGTAATGTTTTCAATGTTAAAAAGAGTTATTCAAATAGGAACAATACTTATTGGATAAA
Organism: Parasteatoda tepidariorum; assembly: GCF_043381705.1. Taxonomy (NCBI): domain Eukaryota; kingdom Metazoa; phylum Arthropoda; class Arachnida; order Araneae; family Theridiidae; genus Parasteatoda; species Parasteatoda tepidariorum. The sequence continues at coordinate 69,362,691 of NC_092208.1, forward strand.
TATATAAATTTATTATGTCCTTAAACTGAGCAGATAATCTTCGAATATAATATCCTTGAACTAGGTTATCATGTTCATCGCACTAAAATTACAGTTGGTTTGAATGAAATTTGATTTAATGTCACATAATTATTATTTTGTGTTAAATATTTTTAATTTGATATAAATAAATTTTCAATAGTCATACTTTGAAAAACCTGATAATATATATGAAAAATTGCTTTTTAGCAAATAAAGTATCAATATCTAAACTGTTACAACCACTGTAGGCTTGTAACAAGTATTCACGACATTGTGACAGCATTGTCCTCATTAGCTAACACCTTCTAGGTTATCTAAAAATGATACAATATGAAGAAAGGCCAGTTTTTTATGTGAATGAAAAACATCTGCGATCTAATATAATTTAATATTTCTAAAGTTACTCTGCATTGTTTAGACTTATAAAAATATGAAAAAATAAGAAAATTTTTCATTGCTTTTTATAATTTTTCTCTACATAGTCTCACCAAATTAGTGATTTTTAAGAAAGTTTAACAATTTAACAGTGTCTATGCTTCAGAAAAGACAAATAAAATTACACTTTTTTAAAAATTGTCAATTTGATGAAATTTTAACGCCATAAGCAGAGTTGTAGTGGTAACATTTTAAATAATATTAATAATAAAAAAATAGACCACTAATTATTTTAATATTTTACAAAGCTGTGGCTTACAAATGATACTGGCTAAAGATAGATTTAACTTGGAACATGTTGCAAACTCAAAAACATATGAAAGAAGTATATTATAAAAAAAAAAGGTGCTATTTCCTTAAAAAAAAATTGCTTTACATGAAGTTAAGACAAGTCTTTGAGCAAAGAATTTAGTTTCAAACTAAAGTCATATTTAGAGTTTAAGACACTATAACTATTTTATTTTCTCAGTGAAAGTGCTTTGAAGAATATTTTTTAACGGGAAAAAATCACACTCTTCAAATATACACATATATTCAAGTTACAATAGTATTTTCAAGTTCAAAACAGAATTTTAAAAATTGAGTTGCAATTTTTAAAAAAAATTCATACTTTAACAATCAAACTTAAGGATTTAGGTTCAGGTATTAAGCCATATCTTGCTCGAGAAACATCATACATTTCTTCATTATCCGGAACTCTCCCAAAAAAGGATATAATTGCTGATTTTTTCAATGTAGAAAACTCTTCATTTGCACCCAAAGGAAACACCTAAATTTATTAAAAATTAAGTAATTACTTGAAATAAAGAATAACATACAAATGTATGGTTGACATTTATCAGAAAGCAAATGCATCATTTTTACTAGCATTGATAAAAATGCAATGCATAAAATACATAAATATATGGCTGATATTTATCAGAAAGCAAATGCATCATTTAGTAACATTGATAAATGTGCAATGCATAAAATACATCTCCAAAATGCAGAAACATTTTCATGAAAGGAACTGATACAAAAAGTTACCAGGAATTGTTTTGAACTTTTAAGTACAAATCAATTTTTTGGAAATTAAGAAAGAAATCAAGTTTTATTCTTACTTATTATTTTGCAAGTTCTTAAAGTAATTTTAACTATATATTTTTAAAATAAATATTTTAGTACCAATTAAGAACATGACGAAATATTAAGAAATATTTATTCATATTCACACAAGCAAATTTTTTGTGAAAACCATTATTTTCCGAATTTTTTCTATAACCAATCTTAATCTTTTTATGCTCTTCTTGATAGAGAATATTTAATTTATAAAATGCTAGGAATCTATAAAATATTTGTTATTTTGTTGAGTGTTCACTGTTCTTTAATTCCCTCTTAGAAATAGAAGTATAGAGTAAACATGTCTCCTTCCATTGAAATAACATCGATTATTCTTTTAGTGGTCCATGAGCATTTGAAAATATGGTGAGAGTGATAAATTATAATTCTTAACGTCTAGTTTAAATATTAGTCAACATATATAATGGCTAGATGAAATGAAAAATTGCCGTACTGAAGCAAAATAAATTTTTATTAACGCTTGGCCACAAGTCGCTTTGGCTCAGGGGATAGAGCGTTTGCTTTCCAGTGTGAAGAAGGGGTTCGAATCATAGAAATGGCCGGTCGATACAAATTCCCCACCAGTCTCGCACCGACCACAGTATCCTCAGTGGTAGACAGATCATTGATTAGAGTCCTTTCTCCATGTAACGTAAATGCGGGTCAGTTCCATTAAAAAGTCCTTGATGTTAGTAAAATTTCCTCCCAATACTTGATCCAGGAGTTCTCTTGTTTTCTGGATTCAAAATTGCTAGGCTATGGTGTTGAACATTAGTTGCCATAAATCCAAAATTGTGTCACTTGTTCAACGAAGGTTATAAAATAAAAATAATAAACGCTTGGTCACAAGAGGCATTCTCATTACATGCATTGGCAGATTTTAAAACATTTTCACCACTCTAAATCAAAAAATAAGTTGCGTTTGAACCTTGTTTCTTTACTAAACTAATAATAAAAGTAGTTGCCAAGAATTGCTACAAAGTGCTATTTTTTTTCTTTTTTTCTCTTTTTGTATCACACTTCTCACTACAGCACCTCTTTGAGAAACTAGTGAATTGCACTTCAAACAATGAAAAAAAGTAGTGGCTACAGTAGTTTTGCCATGTGTCGCACACTAATTTTACAGTTTGTTTCAATTGTAATGATTTAAATAAGAAACCTAGAAATGTACATACAAGCTGGGCGCTGCAAACTAATATTTTTGGGAGGGGAGAAATTCTCATTTTGCTGAATGAAATTCTTAATTTGACCGAATCTTATATGAAAGTAAATTTCATTTGCTTCAAATTTTTTTTAATTAGTTTGTTGCTAGTATTTTCACAATATATTATTTTATGCCACAAAATATATTACTGACTTATTTTATATTTAATTACTTATACCAATAAAAGAGCGAGATGGCTCAGTGGTTAAGACCTTGAACTACAATTGGGAAAAAACTGGGGCTCGACCTTCTACCTCAGTCGCGACTTGAAGCCCATGGTCTGTGCACAATGCTGACCTCACTGCCACAATCAGGCCATTGGTCACAAAATTGAGCCTCCAAGGCTCCCCTGGCTTACAATATCGACTAATGTGGGAAACGCTTCACTTTTATTGAAAGCCAATAAAAAAATAATGCACCTTTTGATAAATAAACATAAAAAAGAAAATTTATTTGCAGCTAAAGTGAAGAAAATATTTTTTAATAATCTATGAATTGAATAATAATTAATTAGGTAACAGAACAAAGAATAGAAATAAAATATCCTGAAAATGGTCCATTATTTGCACCAGCTGTAAACAAACGAATGAAAATTCAAATCAAAAAGAGTTAAATTGACTCATTATTCTACAAGTTTTACAATTTAATTTGAATTTCTGCTGAAAGCGGAGCGGTTGATATCCCTGCATGATTACAGAACATCCAATAATGTTTTCACATTGAATAACATTTAATACAAATACTTTACAATGAATAGCATGAAACAAAATTATTGAACAAATGATTACACATTAACATTGGAAATTGAATAGGATTACTAACTCACATCGGCAACATTAAAAATAAAATGATTAAGCATCATAAGCCAACCCTTTGAAAAGTACTGCGTCTTTCCTTTAAGTTGAAAAAGGGAAACTTTTTTATCACTCTGAAAAAGAAGTGCATAAATTTAATATATAATTTTATAAGTTAAAAATATAGATAAACATAAGATTAGAATTAAATGAGATGAATTAATTCAGAGATTAATTTAATTTGAAACACACTTATATTATCATTATTTTTATGACGCTTATACTTATTTAATAAAACTTAATTAATAATTGAAGACAGAATGCCACTGATCTTCTTAAAATATACATCCACAGTAAATTTATTAATCTCACACTATATATATATATATACACATATAAAACATGTTCAAATTAAACCACACCATTAAAACTATGTTTAAATGAGCAATAAATAAGAAATTGTGAAAAATTAAATGTAAGAATAGTTTATGACATGAGGCATAAAAGATAGATTTTTTAAAGTTAATTTGTTTTCTTAAATTAGTTTAACAATTAATACATTGTTTACACAAAATTCTATTATAAGAAAATTTTTTTCTTAAAATATATTTTAAACATATAGCAGCAAATTGAATGAAATATAATTTAATACTCCGAGTTTATCAATAATGATTTATTAAAAATATAATAAAAAAACCTAAAAGGCAATAAAAATTACATTAGTTACATAATCTGTAAATTTTGAGTAAATTAAGTGAAAATTGAAGAAGTTACTAAACCGTTTATTATGCAAAATGCTGTTTTGTTGAATATTTACAAACAATTATTTAATCAAATTTTTTACTTTTCTGCGTCTCAACTTTAAGATTCAAGAAAATATTTACCAAATTATAGATTTATAAAAAAAAAATACAATCAAGTTATGTAAAAATAATTAATATATTTTTNGTTGGAACGATCATGAGTCACAATCACCCCAATTTAGGAATTCCTAATGATTTATTACCAGCCAACATTAAAAATTAAAAAAAAAAATTTTTTTTGAAAATATTAATAGATAATAAATGAGCTAACGCAAAAACTATTAAACAATTTTATAAAATATTGATAGTTAAGTAAACTAGTACAAAGAGAATGCGTAAAATAAAAATATGATAAAATTTATGCTCACATTTAAGACAATTCTAAAACCTTTTACAGTCACATCCAAGCCTAAAGTAGAAAAGGCTTTTGGCACTACCTCTCTAAAATGAAATATAATTAATGTACAATTTATCAAATGTTATATTAAATTATGAAAACGCATCTAAATACAGTGAAAATCAGGAACAATCCACTCACAAAACCTTGCTATTTTATTATTTAAATATTATTAATTAATCATAATAAATAATACTTAATCCATAATCTTTTAATCCCAATACTTAAAAATTACAGTCAGTTATTGAAATTGATAAAAAGGGTTAAGGGTTCTTTTAAATATCAATAATTTAATTTATTTTATAGTTTGCTATGACAGTCAATGGAATTTAATTACACTAAAACACAGTTTAAATGTGCAGTTATATTTTTCATTAAAAGATAAATAGGAAATGCACAAATCTAAACAAAAATGAGAAGGAAAATAAAATTTCTTCTTCAGTGACACAACAGCCCTGGGTGAGTCCAGACTTTCTCAAGAATTTTCCACCAGACCTCTAAAATTTTTGGTCATGGTCTTCCAATCAGTAGGTCTTAAAATGGTGGGATTCCTTTCTAGGCAGGGTCGACCCTTAACTCTTGTTCCAGAGTTTCGGCAGAGAATATTTTCAATGTTGGACACTTTTTGTTTATTCTAATAACATGATCAGCCTACTAAATACTTTGGATTTTTATGTATTTGATGACGTTGGGTTTTTTGAAGGCACAATAAAGTTCTAAATTTGAGTGTTTGTGCCATAAGCTTGTATTTCTCCAAAAAATAGTTCCGATGAGTATGTGACTATAGGTCTGATTAAACATTTAAAAATTAATAGCTTAGTCTTTCTATAATTAAGTTTGAAATTAGATAGTTCTTTAATCTGTAAAAGCATCTGTTGGCAGCATTGTTTAGCATCTGAATTTTACATGTAATGTTGTTGTCAATGTTAACCTCAAAGTCCAAATATGTAAAGATATCAACTTTTGTAAATTTATGCTTACCAATTTGCAGATAGGTAGAAGAGTCTGTTACCTTACTGCACTGCATGTATTTAGCTTTTTTCTGGTTGCTGTTATACATATTTTACTTGCATCCTTTTCCAGGACTGAAAAAGGGCTTTTCCACAGCTTGCTTTAATGTCAATGTCTTCGATAAATGCAAAAAATTACACAGATTTATGAAATATATTTCCTCTGGTGTTGATTTTTTGAGTCACAAATGATCTTTTCTAATGCTATGTTGAAAAGTAAGCATGCCAAAGCATTACTCCTTCATTAAAAATCGTTCTGAATTTTAACTCGTTGCATGGTCTTATCTAGTGTAAGGGCAGTGAGTCTTACAAGCTTGTCAGGTTCATGGAAAGCTTCAATGAATAGTTTTATATTTATACTGTCATAAGCAGCTTTAAAATTAACAAAGAAAGAAATGTTGAGTTCCAATCCCAAATTATCTGGTTTTTTTCTCCAGAATCTGTAAGATGTTAAATATTTTGTCATTGTAGATCTACCCCTTCTGAATCTGCACTGATAATCTCAAAAAATGTTTTCCACATATGATTTAAGTCGATTAAACAGTATGTTTGAAAAAAAAATATTAGTACATAGCAGACAAATTTTTTTTGTTGTTAGCACATTCGAGTATGTCTCCTTTTTTGTATATGAGTCAGATTGTGCTAAGTCGCCATTCTTCTGGGAGTGTCACATGTTAACTCCAGAAGAGTCTGTTCCTCCAAAAGTGTTTAAATTGTAAATACTACTAAAAACATATTTTGCATTTTTTTTAAAAAATTTATATATATAAATCTTTGTATTTTTTAATTTATATTATTTAGAAAAGATCGTTTTTAAATGATTTTGTCACAGAAAAGTGCTATTTAAATTATTATAAGTTTTGAAAACTTTCATAATTTGCAATTCACTAAGAAAAAAAAATAGAATCTAGGCTTAATGCTACATTCAAAAAAGCTAGAAAAAATTATTTTCAAAATTTTGTATTTTTCATTAAATAAATAAAATTACTTTTAGAGAAAAGCTTAAAGATATCATCATAGCTGTCAAAGTTTTGACTTCCATTGATATGAATTTAATTACTTAACTATTAATGAAAATAAATCATACCCAACATTAGAAACGGAATAGAAGTCATTTTCAACTCTCATTGCACAATCAAATTCGTGATCAATTTCATGAAAAGTTTCCTTCGAGCTGCTGGTAACAGGTCTTGACTGATACATTTAAAAAAAAATCAATTAAATAAATAAAATAAAAATACAGGATTACAAATATAATATGAAGTTCAATCAAGAAACATTCATACATTAAAAACATGTAAAAAAAGAAAAAAAGCATGTAAATTAAGTTTAATTAAAAACCTAATTACAATTTTAAAATATGAGGAAAATATATCTGATTTAGGTAGCGAAATGAGAATTTCATTGGATATCAGAAGTCTTGGATCAGACTATGTAAATTAGGTTAAATTAAAAATCTAACTTCAATCTTAAAATAAGAGGAAAGTCTCTTCCTCCAACAAAACTTAACTGATTTGTTTAAATATAAATTTTGTTTAATGTGAGGAGAAATCAACTTTAAATCTTAAAATGTGAAGAAAATGTCTCACTCTGAGAAAAATATAACTGATTTGATTTAAATATCAAAACCGATATTTAATTGGGCATAGGAAGTCACAAAACAAAAGTTTACTAACTGCATTGCTTTTAAAGATATAAACTAAATAAAACAAAAATGGCGTAATAAATTGTTTTTCTTTCAATAAAAAATATTTTTTAACTTTATTTTGGAGAGTAATAATTTCTTTAATTTTTATAATTAATTTTAATAAAAAAATATACATGCTGTGAGCTTATTTAGACTGCAGCAAGTTGATTTAGATCTGTACAATTTAAAAAGTTATTTTTGGATGGTAGAGCAAACAGCTGGCTGCTTTGAAAGAAATTATTGATTCAGAAATTATTAAAAGTATAAAAATATAATTATTGAAAATAATTAAAAAATTAGTAAAATATGAAATTTAATTTAACAGGCTATACTATTGATTCAATTAAAGCTAATTTCTAGAAAATGTAGAATCAATCAGTGATAACATGAAGAATGTAAAGTGATTAAGTTAACCCAAAGTACGGGGGACAAAACTGCTGATTTTAAATTTTATAGTAATAAAATGGAGTGTTGGGATGTGAGCTGATTATTAAATTAGTGCAATGCTTGAAATGAAAAATAGACCATCTTAAAAACTTTTAATCTATTGATCATGATTGGATCCAATTTGCGAGCTTATTTTGGAAGAATTACAGAGGGAAAAATGGAAAAAGGTATCATTTTAAAAATTTTGATCTACTAGTCCGATTGTTTCGAGATAAGACTCATAGGTCGAGGGACTAACAATCCATTAAATTTGCTTGAAAAGTGCAAATATATATATATAAAAGATTTAGATGATTTGATTGAACAAAATTTGGCCAGAAGAACTGTGCGATAGCCAGATCAAACACTAAACAAGTGTAGAGATCATTTTAATAATATATTTTAATGTTCAGCATACTAGATTCACAACATATATAGATCACAATGATGTGATTGAGAGTTCATTATTTGTGGAAATAAATTTACCTTATGTATAATAAAACCTTTAATTACAAAACAGTTAAAAATTAACAAAAAATACTCACCTGAAAAATATGCAATTTTTCATGATAGAAGCCCCATTCTATATCACGATGGGAACGATAGTATTTTTCAATCTGCAAAAAAACATTATAGATTTAAGAATTTTATTTTTAAAAATTTATACAAATTTAAAAAAATAAAACTTAATTAAATAAAATAGCATTCCAACACCACAAGTCATTTAATTAAATGAATATGTTTTGGCAATATAAAGAGTACCTTCTGAAAATACAATGTGATGTTTTAAATCATACAAGCAGATTAACGTAAAATTAAAAAACCATCTGCAGGCATTGATTAACTCTTGTAATTAGTTTCAACCCTTTCCTCACCACCTCATTTGGAAGAAATTTGTTTGAAAATCATGGATTTTTTTTAAAAAAATGTTTAATTTTATTGATTTATACCATAGGGATGAGTTCGTTAAAAAACCAAACGAGCTGAAAATAGAAACCCCAAAATGTTATGTGCAGTACACTTTTTAAATAAATGAATCATACGTCTCTTTCGAAGGAAAAAATAGGCTTAACCAAACAAATGTACTTAAATTGCTCATGTATTGATTAAAAAATCCAAATTTTCAACAAAAAATTTATTACCCTAATGACTATTTATAAAAATTAAGATTTATCTTAGTTACATTTTATTGATCAATTTTTTTTAACCTAATCAGCAAATATATAAAATTTTAGATTTTAAAAATGTATGATTCTGAACAAGGAGTAAGAAAGGAATGAACTAACTAAATAAATAATATTTAAAAAAAAAATGAATATGTGATAAATATTCATTTACATTATGTAAAAAAATAAGTCTGAAGTATCAAGCAGTTTTAAATACAAATCATTTTAAAAGAATATTGTATGATTTGAAACTAAATAACTATCACAGACATACAAATTAGGTAAAATATTGCAGGAAAATTAAGCTTTTTAAAAGAGGTATTTCTTCAACATAATGCTCAATCAAATCATAAAAAACTTTCCTTGCTAAAAAGGTGAAAGATTTCCACATTTATCATTCACAAAATTAGAAAAAGTAATTGATAAATTCCAAAAATGGTCAAATAAATAAATATGATTTAATATAAAAATTACAGTATGCAAAAAAAAAAAAAGAAAGATTACCTCTAAATAACTTTTGATTTAGTGATTGAAACTTCATGCACTAGGATTAAATTATGAATCCTAGTTAGTACATGAAGTTTCTATTAAAAGAAAGACACAAAACTCTTCTCTGATTAAACATACCTTTTTTGTTGATGACGGATTTCGGTGCCTTACTCTCAAAATAAGGACAGTAGCTGGAATATATGGTCTTAATTGTCTGGTAAGGAAGAGCTGTTCAATGTTCAGACTCTTTAATTTGAATTTCACTTTTTGCATATTTTTTCCATGTTTCAAGAATTTTAAGATAATAAAAAAAAAATTTGCACACCATTATAAAATTAATTTATCTAAAAATTCCACGCAAAAATTAACTTTCAGTAATTATTATTTTTTTATTTGTCTTAATAACAGTCAAAAATTTTTTTTAATTATAAGGTATAAAAATTTCATAGAAAAGAACCATTAAAACACTTTAATGAATGTAACTTTATAAGATAAAATACCAAATTTGAACAAATTAAGTCAAATGATTCATAAAAAATAAAAATTTAAATAGACAACTTCATTAAATTACATTTCTCTTTAGCCATATTTGAATGATTTTTTTCAAATGTTGTATTTCACCATATAAAATTAAAATCTATAAAATGATATAAAACTTTACTGGTCATACAATTCTAAATTTTTTTTTAATACCATTATTTAAATAAAATAAAAAGTAATAAGTAGGTGCCTAAAAAACAATTTTTTGCATAGAATTACTTTTGAATAATGCGGGTTTTATGTAATCATAACCAAATCTGGTTTTTATGTAATCATAACCAAATCTGGTTTTTATGTAATCATAAACAAAACAATTTTCAATTTGATTAAAAAAGTTCTTGAGAAATGGCGAAATACACAAAAAGTAAAATTCCAGATTGCGGCTACCCCCTATATTTAGGGGGTCATTAAAAAAGGGTATGAGAAAGTATGTTTTTATATCTGATTTCGTAACTTAAAACAATCTCTCACGCAAAATAATTAGCATATTTGAGGGCACCCCTTTAAACCAGTAAGATTGAGTTTAAGTATATAAAAATCTGATAACTTAGGGTATTTTCTTTTTTTTTTGTGTGGGTGTGCACATTTTACAAACATAGAAAAAAGTTAATAGATAATTGCCAAAGAAATGAAAAACAAATCCCACCATTAGACTATAATTTAATATAAATATTAAAATACATAATTTACTGTACCTTTATAGCAACACTTCCTAATTGGAGAATCATTTCATCAGTGAGTGAACATACATTTTGCTGGCTTTCAGAAACTTCTTCAATCTTTGTCTCAGTTTCTGTAACATAAATAATTAAATAAGTATTTTTTCCTTCACATTTTACAATCCATACCAATCCAGTCATGGTGGCTGAGGGGATAGTTGTTGTTGTTGTAGTTCATTTACGCCACACTAGAGCAGCTGCACAATGGGCTATTGGTGACGGTCTGGGAAACATCCCTGAGGATGATCTGAAGACATGCCACCACAATTTTGATCCTCTGCAGAGGGGATGGCGCCCCCGCTTCGGTAGCGCAACGACCTGCGTGCGAAGTCGAGCTCTTTACGGTAGCGCAGTTTAACGAGGACCAATACCGCATATCCTCGGTCCCTACGCAGACTGATCCAAGTGGGTCACCCACCCGCACACTGACAGCAGCCAGTGATGCTTGACTTCGGGGATCTGCTGGGAACCGTGTCTTAATGATCAGTCCACTGCGGGTTGCTGAAGGGATAGAGCGTTCGTTATCATGAGTTCGAATCCCAGTGACAACTTGACCGTTACGAATTCTGCACCCGGCTCTGACCGACTACATAAACCGATAAAAAATATCCTCAGTGGTAGACAGAACATGGATTATAGTCTCTTTGCCATCTGGCTAATCGTGGGAGGCTTTCCCCCTCATGTAACACAAATGCGGGTTAGCTTCATAAAAAAATAAGTCTTCCACAAAGGCAAATATCTTCCAATACTTGATCCAGGAATTCTTTTGCCTTCTGGATCAGGTTCAAAATTACAAGGTTGCGCAGTTGAATATTGAAAACACATAATTGTGTCTGCTGTTCAACGATGGTTAGGATCGATACTAATCAAACCCACCTAATAAATAGGACAAAAATCAAGATCACTTAAAGAAGTAAACTATACTATCATAAATTCTACTTCTGGTTTATCTATGCATGCTAGGATTTATTTGGAGATTTCACTTCTCAGAAATTAATAACATTTGTAAACTGTTAAGATTAAGGATAATAAAGTTATAAGGGTTTTTATAAAGTTCATACTCCAATTTTAAGGAACTAATGATAAAAAATAAATAAATAAGCTAAGAAAAATTTAGTTGTAGGTTTTGATTATCATTACATTTTTATATTACATTTAGTTCACAATATTTCAAATGAGCAAAGAAGAAAATGCTTTTTTTTTCTATTTGCAGAAACAAGTAAAAAATAAACAGTTATAGAAAATCAGAAAATTTTGTTATTGGTCCTTAAGAAAACTAAAACAATTTAGTATTGATTTAGAGATAAAACTTTCCAACTAACTATTTATATCATAAATTAGTTTTACTTCATCCTCTTAAATAGTTTCAAAATTTTTTTTCTAGTTGAACATGGCCTTTTACTTGGATAGTGAACTATACAATTGGAGAAAAAACTAATACACAATTTCACATTTTGAAAAAATGAAGATTTTAAATGCATTGTACAATCCATTTACTATCTACATTTAGGGAAGATTTCCGTATGATCTGAGACAGAATGATCACTGAATTTTGGTGACTTCGAGGTCTCGCTAGCTCGCAAGAAAATTTATCCAATCCCCGAATTAAATCTTGCACATCCCAGAAAATATTTATAACACTAGTGACATTTTTATAACAATTTATGCAAAATGAAACCAGATAATTTCGTAATGGCGCAGCATTTATGAGTAGTTAGCAATAAAAAAACACAATAGAAGAATAAATTCATAAAAATATTAAACATAATGATTATTCATCGAGAATGATATTCTCAAACTCACTTCAGTGTCAATCACCAAAAAGTACAACAGAAAAGATAATCCTTAACACTGCGCCATATGAAAGATCCAACTTTTTTCCATAATTTTTATTTGTACAGAAAGAATATAGATCCATCTATGAGCTAAATTATTTCTTTTTAAAGGATAACAATACCAAGAAAATTTGAAAATAATCTGTTTTGGGCCTTAGTTTCGGATTGGATAGAAAGTGCGACGAGTTCTCTTCTACAAGCTTGTAGCTTTGTCTTACTATGCAGCTGCCTTGAGCTTACATATAAAGATAAAAACCTTCAATAATTTACAGACGGCGCTGCGAAATTATGAACCAACTATGACTGCCAATTATGACTGCCAACTAAAGGGGCCGTGATGGCACAGGGAATAGAGCTTTCGCCTTGCAATTAGGGAACAAGAATTCAAATCCCAACGATGACTTGTCGATACGCATTCCGTACCCGGCTTCCACTGACCACAGTGCTGGCATGAAATATACTCAGTGGTAGATGAATCATGGGTTAGAGTCCCCTTGCTGTTAGGCTAACCGAGGAAGGTTTTCGTGGTTTTTCACTCCTTGTAATGCAAATGCCAGTTCCAGTTAGTTTCATCAAAAAAAGTTTCCCTGATACTTGATCCAGGAGTTCCCTTGTCTTCTGGGTTGGATTAAAAATCACAAGGCTACGGAGGTGAACACTAGTTGTCGCAAGCTCAAGAATTAAACCGACGGTTATAAAATAAAATTACAACTGTAGAAAAATGTACAAAGAAAACAATGGAATAAAAAAATTTAGTATTTATTATTAGATAGAGAATTATTAACTCTTATATTTGAAACAGACAAAAAATTACCATCTGAATATTTCTGCAGGCCACGGGAATGCATCAAAAATTGAGCGTGATGAAAAGTCCATTTTCTTCGTTAAACTTGAAGTGAAATTTTTTTTCGAAATTTATATCGTTTGAAAGTTATATCGTTTGAAAGTTATTGCAATTTTAATTGTTTTTAAGGCAAATTTTTTAAAAAATCTTTTTGCTTTTTTTAAAAAAAAGAGTATTTATTTATTGCTGTAGAAAATTTATCGCTCTGGCGATCTTCCTTTATTGCTCGCATCTGATATAAAACGTAACAAAAAATAAAAAAATAAATATAATAAAAAGACAAGAAAGTGAAAGAAAAGATTTTACCAGATATGAATCTTAATATTAGCATCGAGATTTTTAAAAATATAAAAGATAAAAACTGTTTGCTACTTGATCTGCTATACGATATAAGGCTATCGTATTGTTATATGTTTATAACATGTAAAATTACATCATTTATTACTTCTTATTGTGTTGCACTTTCAGTATTTCAAAATTTTTCTTTTAGTGCAGTTTATTACTTTTCAAATACATGTATCCTTTCAATTCGTTATGATTAATATATTAACAAAATGTGTTTAAATAAAGTTATAATAATTAGATATTTTATAAACAAAATAAAGCTTTTAATCGATTTTTAACGGAAAAAAATTATGAATGTGAAGCAACCACGGTAGGTAAGTGGAGCGAACAGGGAGTGAAACCTTACATTTTTATAAAACATGTATTAACAAAAGTTTCTTTGCTTAATAATTATACAAAGTTAACAAATATGTATCTGTTTTCTGAGAAAAATATCGACATTTTAGAGAGAAATAATGATTTAAGTTTGGTAATCATGGGGAGTTGGTGAGCCCAGTGAACAGGGGACGAAACTCCTTGCTCCTAGAGTTTTAAATAATTGAAACTATAAAGTATCGACAGTTTAGTTTGCGCCATTGCCTAATGCGAAAACCTATGCGATTCAAGTTTTCTTTCTGAACTGAGATAATTAAAATTTTTGAACCGTTAAAACCGCTAAAACCATTCAAATTTCAGGATTATACTATAGACGACTCTATAATTTTAAAACAGACACACAGTTAAATTTCTCATTTTATGGCTGGGAATAATGATAATATGGTAATTTGTACTACATGTTGCCACTTTTGATTACATACTCATAATACCAAAATAAAAACTTAAAAAAATTCATTTACATCTCACCTCCAATGACGACTTTTCTTCTCTTCTGTCCAATGTCGGTAGATTTTATTTGAATTTCATCATTTTCATCTCTTTTCAAAACAATCATATCTGGTTCTTCTGAACCTGATACGACAGACTAAAATACCGTTACACAAAAAATATCATTAAAACAAATACATTTGCAACAACTTTAAAAATATGAAATCAGATGAATATCTATAGAGCAACAAAAAGATGATGAAGTAAAAGTTTTTAAATTCTAACTCTTGCACTTTGGTAGAATTGGATATATTTATACCGATTCTAAAAGCGTAATGGTCACCTTTAATAACACCTGAAGAGAGTTTACACATTAGTTGACGTATATTAATATTCAATCGGGAAATGAACATAAACGCAATCAAAATGTAAGTAACCACTACTGAGAGAGGTGAGACGGGTTAATAAAAAATTCGATTTGCTCCGATTTGATTGCCTGTTTCGATTAATTACTTTTTAACTCATTTTTTAATTTCTCCTGCCACGAAATAGGTCTTAATTGGTTTGTGATTCATTATTAGATTTTGACAGTGGCGTTTGTTTTTTCCACGCTTAAATATCAATTTGTAATTTCAAATGTGTATAGTTTCATTCATTTTTTTTAAAAATATGGATTTAAAAATATCATATATCAAGGATGGTGATTGCAGAGCACCCTTTATGCATTGATATAAATAGGCCATAATGGGCATTAAATTCTTAAAAAAAGAAATAAAGAAGTCCCCTGGGCTAGGTACTTCGAACCTAAATTTAATACTGGGATTGATTATGTGTTTATCTTATATTAGTGCTAAAACCACCATAATCACCATGAATAAACTCATAATAAAAGGAGTGAAATAAAGTTTGGTTGAGAGATAGAGAAACTAATGTGGTACAGCTTAATCGGACTGTAGAAAAATATTGAAGCATTAAAATTGTTTTTTAATTAATTGCGTTTTAATTGGTTAAAACATTTTGGAACTATCAGTTGGCAATAAGAAAACATCTATGTTAAATATTTTGTGATCTTGGCATCTTTTTTTGTGAGTAATATTTGAAAAACACATTTCTAAAATAAAATTACCTCTCCAAGTCCATAGTTTGCAGTCACTGACATCAAAGTTGGATTACCATTTAAAGGATCACAAGTAAATAACACACCAGCAACTTCACAAGGTATCATTTCTTGGATAACTACTGCCATGGGTGAATTATAGCACTGTCCATAACGCCTGCATCAAGAAAGAATGGACTGAATATCACACTTGAGCAAAATGTAACCGCATGCCTACCAACTTTTACTTTTTACAAAAAAGTTTTTCTCTAGTTTTAGGGAAATTCTATCCAAGCCTTTCAATTAATTACAAGTTTTCAATTTCTTATCAAGATTAGGATACAATCATATTTACCCGTATTAGTTGGCAGGCTTAAGTGAGTAATAATCTTTATTGGCAGTTGTGCTAAATTACGTTTGTACCAAGATATAAGTTTCATATTTAATCCATGTTTTTTTCCCTTTCTTTTTCTTCTTAGATAAATAGAAATATTAAAAATGTTTACCATGTATTTAGTTCTACCTACCATATTCCGCCTTCTCTGCCAATGAACCGCAAAGTGGCGAATTCACGCAAACGGACGATTATGTGGAACTCAGAAGTTGTCAATTTGTTTGGGCGGACCAAGTGATCATGACAGGAAAATTTTTAACCTTCTTATTTGCACTTAAAATACTAATACCGAGGATTTCAAACAATGGTGTAGAAGGCAGCGTGAATAAGCATGGATGCGGGGAGTGTTGATTAGGTGAAAATTGAGATTTTATTCTAAAGTGTTATAATATTTTGTAGGAAACTAAATCAATCATAACTTTGCACATGCACTAAAATTTCTTACCAAATTTCGTAACTTATCGTTGATGGAGTCTTGTAATACATTAAATCCAAATGAATTGCGAGTACCTAGGCATTTCCTATTGGTCGTACGTTTTCGTTTCGTTGCATAATTTCCAAAAAAAAAAGTTAAGTGCCATTTTGAGTTTTTTTCATTTGATTGTCTTATTGGTACAACATGCAGGCTGATAAGCCTTATTTCAAGTAGAAGGACAGGTAGCACGATATAGATGATAGTACAAAGATACGTCCAGCGTAACAGAGGGATTCAAACCTGCTACCTCAACGCTATACTGCTTTGCCAGGGGGCCCCTTTTCTTTTGAGGGAGTAGACGATTGTTCGGCGATATTTGATTGGAAGACTCCAAAACAGCTTGAAAGACGAGTTCATATGGAAGTGGCTCTCATGGTACTCGACTATATGCCGAGCCATGTCTCTTTGCGACATGTCAGGTTCAATGAATCAGTGAGAGACCATCAAGGCTGGTACTGAGTAACCAGTAAAACAGTCTAGAATTAAAGTGAAAACAAAAATATGTCTGTCCTGTTAGCCATTTATAACCGCTTTTTTTCCCATTTTAATTCTGCACGAATGCATTTATGACTTCCCAAAGTGGTTAAGGACTATTCATTTTTTATTTGACTGATATGACACTGAGTTCATACTTTTTATACTGTTAAAAATTCTTTCTATTTTGTTTTTTAAATAAAACTTTAATCAAACAAATTAAAATTTTTTTATTAAATTTGTTTTTATTTTTTAAAATTATTTATTTAAAAAAAAACGTGTTTTCTTACCTTTTATATTCAGTGGCAACAAAACTGAACTGTGATGCCCAACATTTTTTTACAGCGAGCAGAATCTAGAAAATGGAATTAGTATTTACGAATGAACTACTAAAGGATTCGAGTACATTTTTTTCAAAAATATAAAAGCTGGATACTCTATTTCCCTTTTTTAAATTTATTTCGGTTTCAGGACAACTATATTTCCTAGTCCTAGTATGAAAATGAATCTTGGAACTTGGGGCAGAGCAGCGGTCTTTATCCCATCCATCTTTACGTAATTTAATCGCTGAATTGAAAATATCGAAGCTAGCAGTCGGTGGGGTTGCTAAGGACAGCTATATTTAAATTATTAAATATATATATGTAGTGCTCCTTCTCTATTTTTTCTCGTAACTCTTGAGCCGTGGCTTTTCATTAATCATTATTTTGTGATTTCCAATTTTCGCAGTCATATTTTAATTATTTTTAATATCCTTTTCTATAAGGATGACAACATAATGAATTTTCTATGCTTTTATTGAGATCAAGAATAAGGAATCTATTTACAATTTATATACAATTGGAGCACCGCTCCGAGACACATCTTTATCCCTCCATTTCCAAAATTTAAGTGTGCACTTTTTTAACGTAACACATGTTCATGTCATGTGATCTATATAATCCATCCAGACCTCTTTTGTTTATATCTTCTTTGTTAGAAGCGGCACGCCGTAATATCTGAAGACCAGATGGAGATGAATTAATATCTCAACATAGTCTTGATTTAAATGGGAATTCGGTTTCTTTAAGGCATTTTATTGCGCGGGTGGATTCATTTTACAAATAAAGATTTCATCGCTATTCAACGGAGCTTACTATATACGCGAAGGGCTAAGTTAAGTACGTGAAAGAGAAATTTAATGTTCTCAGAAACCAGATAAGCTTATTCGCAGATAGATATAATTCTTTTTGAGTTTAGTCTCAAAAGATCCTTTTAATTTTATTAAGGTAGTATTTTAGATATTACATATATTATTAAATATATATTACAATAATTAAGTATTCTTTGAAAGAAAAGTGGTAGTCAAATTATAAATTATCAACTTAGGTTGTGGACTTATTTCCTACCAATACAATGGGAATAAGCTGTCCTGCCAAAGTTTAATTTCCTCCTGGAAGAACCTCCACAAATGGTAGTGAAAGACTAATTTAAATACAATAGATATAAATATAAATAATTATAGATAAAAATAAATTTTCACAATTGCTATGACTTGACTTGGTGAATAAGAAGATCTTTGCTCTACGCTTTTATCCTCTGTGCTGTAAGGACGAGTTCGGTTGAAGGTGGTGAGTTGAGTTGTTGATGATGATGGAAGAGTGAAAGTACATGATGTTCATGAAGAAACTTAAACTAATTCAATGCAGAATTTGCAGTTTTCCGGGAAATCCAAGTACAGAATTTTGCAGTTCCAATATGCTCTCGGAGAGTTTAAATTGATGATAATGAATAAGTGAAGATACAAAATGATCGTGAAGAACTAATTCGTTCCGAGAACTCAAAATCAAATTTTGGTTCCAACACTTTTGAAGAGACAGGAAAACTATTAGAAAAAAAAATACTTTTTTCCCCAGGCGATCAGAGAGGCTAACACAAATGAAATGAAAGTTCTGTTATCTTTGCATATATAGCATTTAATTGGATTGGTTACTTCGGAGATGCGAGATTAAAATATGCTATGACTCGCTATAACTTGCTTTTATATATAAGATGAATTAATTTGCATTTAATGGTAGACAAAATTATACAAAATTAAATATACACTACATGAATACAAGAATTAAAAAGATATTTATAAGATGCATTACCACTTTAATTATAAAAAAAATTCAAAATAAAAAGTAATATTTTTAAAACCACGTTTTAGTAGTGGAGAATAATAATTAAGAAAAAAATTGAAAAACGAAAAACGTGGGGCTCATGAAATACATAACAGTAATGTTATATTAGTGTGTGTATGTGTGCTCTTGAGAATATGTGTATGTATATCAGTAATTGTAATTGTATCTGAATGTGGATCTGGAATATGCTTTTGTATATGCATATGTATGTGGATGTATATGTGGCTGTGCATGTGTATGAGTAAGAAAATGTGTATATGTATGTGTATATGTACTGTTATGTATTTCATGCGCCCCACGTTTTTCGTTTTTCAATTTTTTTCTTAATTATTATTCTCCACTACTAAAACGTGGTTTTTAAAAATATTACTTTTTATTTTGAATTTTTTTATTTTAAACTATGATTTTTTTAATTTTTAATTTTTATTTTATATTTTTAAAAAATTATTATTTTTTAATTATTATTCTTCACTACAAAAAACGTGGTTTTTAAAAATATATATTTTTATTTAGATTATTTTTCTTAGTCAAGAGTAGTCAAGACTACTACAAGACCACTACTAAAGTAATAGAACTTTTATTTTAAATTAGGGATACAAAAATCTTTATAGAAAAACAATACCTTTACGACTTTCATTAGTTTTATGCTGATGACAACCAAAACAATCTGGAAATGAATGAGGAAAAACTGGATCCTACCACGTGATTTTTCAGCCAATAAAAATACTCCGACAACAAAAATCTTTTCACCTGACACGTAATAATTTGAAATAATGGAATCGACAACAAAAGACAATCTCGAAAATAATTTTTTTTTTAAATTTTAATTTTATTTTACTTTGCATGTCTTTTTTCTCTTCATTTTCATGCATTGTCATCCAATTCTGAACTGTGTGCTAAATTTGAAGTTTGTAGTTAGTCGGGAAGTTAGTTTAAAATCGATTACAAAATTCCACCCGGACAGACATACACGAAGGCAAGTTTATATAAACGTGGTAATAAAATGAAATACTACGGACAATCCATAGCTTATAGCTGCTATGAATAAGGATTATGTTAAGCAGGCTAATTTCATCGTGAAAGATCACCAATTTAATCGTATATAGTTGATTATCATGAATTTATCGGGTCGTTCGGAAAGTTCGTGCCTATTTTCGATAGGTGGAACTTACAAAGGTTTGCCAAAGATATTCGGGTGGTAGTAAAATTTATACGATAAAATATGTTTTTTGTTTTAGGAAATGGATCATTAAATTTTCCTAATCACAAAGGCTTAGAAACTTATTGCTTGGATAGAAGTC
Organism: Parasteatoda tepidariorum; assembly: GCF_043381705.1. NCBI lineage: Eukaryota > Metazoa > Arthropoda > Arachnida > Araneae > Theridiidae > Parasteatoda > Parasteatoda tepidariorum. Next base: position 69,383,210 of record NC_092208.1, read on the forward strand.
TGATATCTGCTAGATGAGTATTACCTAAATTGAGGAGGTTGCGAAATTATGATCAAACCGAATCTCTGAAATAACGATTGGCAATAATTTATTAAACATTTTTTAAAAACAATTTTGACCTTAATCACAGTATAATTACAATATTTGTTTATCTCTTTGTAATAAGTAAAAAAATCCATGAAATCTGTTACAATTTTTATTTTAAATAAAAAATTAACTCTTAACACCCGCAATTAACAGTGTCCAAAAAAACGTAAGCCTTAGCATCGTTTCAAATGTTTTATTTAACTAGGAGGAAAAAAAACTTTCCTTTTTATTTATGATGTATTTTCGATTAATTTGATTGAAATATCTATTTAAAAAATTTTAGTAAAATCTGTAGTACATAAAAATTGATAGTATTTTTAAAAGAAACATACCTCATCAATTCCTGATATTCCTAAAAATGTTTCCATTTGTCCGGCAGCAGACATTTGCTCAGTATCCTCACCTACAAAAATATATAATAATAACATTAACAGCAACAACAACAATAATAATAACAACAATAATTTTCATTATTTGAAATAATTAAAAAAAGCTAGACACATTTATATATTATCTAAGATTTTGGAGAAAAACGATGCAAAGTTTGTATTTTGAAGTATCTAAACGATGTATCTCGAAATTACTCTTTTAACGCTTATTACAATGGTTAAAAAATATGAATGTAACCACTTGAAAATTATAAGACAGATCTCAGTATACACACACTTATAATTATTTCACTTGGAAATTATAAGATATTACTCTATAATCACCATTTGAAAAATTATATGACATAGTTCTGTATTCATACTGTTAACCTTACTTCACTTGAAAATTGTTCTAGTAAGTACAATTTTCGAATTATAACCGGTGAGACATAGAATGCTTTAATATCATTAAAAGGACGGACATGCATTTAAAGACGTATCATATGATTGAGTGCTATAAAGATATTATATTTAAAACATAAACGATCAGCGCTTGATGTTTGCTTACAAAATGAATTCTTGTGTAAACTTATCACTATAAAAATTATAATTAAGATATTACTTTGCATTCACCACCTGAAAATTATAAGACATAACTCTGAATTCACACACTCACTTTTATTGAAAGGGCCGGGATAGCCTGATCGGCAGGGCATTGGGCCCATGCCCGAGAGTTCGTGGGTTCGAACCCCGCCGGCCGAAGACTACCCGTGTAGTAAAATGGTGACTGATGCATGTTAAATCTGTCGAGTTGCAAAGTCCTCCATGTTCCCATAACAAATCAACACCTCTGGGGTTATTGAATTGGAGATTGATCGTTTTCTGATATAGGTCAAAATTACGATCTGTGGATGAATGCATGGATGTATGAATGGGTCCGCCCTATAAACGGGCGTCACGTAATGGGTGTGGCAGAAGTCGAATTCTTGGCCATAGATGGCTCCACTGGAAAACAAGAACAATCGCACCCCTCTGCCTTAACAGGCATACGAAAGCAAGCAAGCAAGCACTCTTATTGAACTTGAAAATTGCAAAACATGCTTAATAATTCTCATTTACGGAGCCGTTGAGGCTTAGGGGATAGAGTACTCGTCCCCTTTGAGGTGAACCGGGTTCAAATCCAAGCACTGTCTGGTTGATTCGAATTCCGAACCCGTCTCTCACTGACGACAATTCCGTCTCCCACAGTGCTGACTTAAAATATTCTTAGTGGTAGACGGATCATGAGAGAGAGTCCTCTTGTCACCAGGCTAACTGTGGGAGGCTTTCGTGGGGTTTTTCCCCATGTAACGCAAATGTGGGTCAGTTCCATCAAAACGTCCTCCACGAAGGAAAATTTATCCCAATGATTGATACCGGAGTGCTCTTGTCTTCTGGATTGGGTTCAAAATTGCGATGCTTAGAAGTTGAACATCAGTAGTCTTAAATACAAAATTGGGTCGACTGTTCAAGGATGGTTATAAAAATAAAATAAATACTCATTTACGAATGAGAAATAAAATTTCGATTACCTGTTGCTGAGGACCGGATAGCAAACTTTTGAGAATGAAGTTTTTCTTTAAAATGGTTCTTAAGCTCTTCTTCAATGACGCAATGAAGCAAAATTGGAAAGTTGTTGTTGATAACCAGCGTTTGGACCCTGCAAATGATTATACATAAAGATGGAAGTACTTTGTAAAGATAATTTAACTGTAAAGTAATATTAACTTGAATTACCTCTTACACGCTTCCATTACTTCTTCAGGTTTGCTATTTTTTCTAAAAATAAATAAATAAATAAAATAAAAAAAATTTAATATTTAGGGCTAATATATTTATTATATTCGATAATTATGTAATTTTCGTCCCCACTTTTTAAAATTTGTAAGAATCCTGACTACCCCATACCTGCCAACTTTTAATCCTTTCCATTATAATTTTTCCCAGTGGTATAAAAATGGAATTAAAACTTCAATTTTAGGCAAACAAATACGTTGTATTTGAGAAAACTTAAGTTGAGAACCATGATAGTAACGCTTATTAATATATGTGCTTAATTTTTGTAAGAATAGTGGTGATCAAAATCATTTAAAAATTAAATTTATAAAAGAAAAATAGTATATATTTACTACCACTTTAAATATGAAAATAAAATCTTCCGGAAAATCCGGAAGAGTTGGCAGGTATGATACCCTGAAGCTATTATCCCTTCACTGCGTAAGTGATGCAATAATGTCCTTTGAATAAAATACAACGGTACTGAAACGTACAGAGTGCAAATATTTTATGGACAATATTACAAAAGCATTGTACATAATATATGATAATATTCACATTGAATAATAATAATTGTTTAATAACCAGCAAAGTTTACAAGCAAATTAATCTTTGTTTAGGTGTTAAATATTATACCTGACAAAATTCACATAGAATAGGAAGTTGAACCATCAACAAATTATATTGGCAACTTAAACCATTGACTGAGTTTTGTAATATATTTATTCAAATGTACCATAACAGCATTTGATTAGAAAAGATTTGATTTGAATAACATTTGATTTGAATACTATTCATATACAGGCAAGGCGTTTTCCATTAAGATAAAGCGTTGAATACATTTGTGTCAACTTTTGTTTTGAAACATTTAATTTCTTGATATCTCGAGAGCTTTCTAAACGAATTTAAAATTTTTTGCGCACAAGTAAAAAATTTATTTATCCAAAGTAAATTCCATGCAAAATATAACTTTTAATAAATATTTATTTTTTATTATTTTATTTAAAAATGGACGAAAAAATTTTGAATTCTCAGAAACACAATTTTTTACATTGTTTTAAATAATAGAATTTTTACATGGTTAAACACAAAATTTAAGCGAAAGTGGTCAAATAGTGTCTAAGAAATCAAATTTCAATTATCTGGAACTTTGTTACCGATATCGCTCTAATTTTGTATTTCATCATTTAAAATTGCAATCTTTAAAAGGATGTAAAAATTGTATATACATTACAATTCAAAAATTTTTCGACTTTGATTAAATACAGTAATGAAAAATAATAAATATTAAATAAAAATTACATTTTGCATAGAATTATTTTTGCCGAAACAAATGATATAATTAAATGTAAAAAATTTTCAATTTGCTTAACAAGTTTTCAAGACATGATGAATTATGCAAAAAATAAAATTAACATTAAGGTGTCTAAACTTTGAACCGCTCTCTTGACTAAACTATAACGACCATATTTCCCAGATTGCGGCTACAATACATAATTTGAGGATCAGAAATTAGAAAAAAATTTATGTTTATTTAAAAAAAAACATTCTTGTGTCTGATTTAGTAACTAAAGATATTGTCTGCACTAATTAATTTGCATAGTTGAGATCACCCCCTCAAACCATTAAGATTGAGTCATAGAACATGAAGATTTGATCATTAGACCAAAAGTTAATTCTGGTTCGTTTTTTACTTTGAGCACTGTGTATACCTTTTCGTCCGGACGAGGAATTTTGCCAAGGATTCGAAAAATATATCCTAAGGACTTTCATTACCGAAAACTCACAATAGGTTTCTCTCCATATACCTCCATATACTCCGATACACTCTCGATTATCCGTGAGCGGTTTATCCGGTTTGTGGATTATCCGTGCTCATTCCAGAGTCACAAAAAATATAAAGAGAAACATTTTCAAAATTAAAAAACTTTTGATTCATGAGGTTATGACACTACAAAATTTCTAGAAGCAATATTCGTTATTGGATTACAGTGTATGGAATATCAGCAGCATGGTCAAGGGTAAAATCGTCTATGTTATCACGATCTTGGAGAGAGATCATACCGCTTGATGAACAATCTTCTTCAGATGTTCAAGAAAAATAGGATAACAGTATTTTCGAACAAGCAAAAAGAATCTAAGGTTTCGAAATTCTTGATGAAGGAAATTTAGAAGATTGGTTTCCAGTGTTTGACAGATGAAGGCATCGTTGTGTTGTTAAATCAAATAGTGATGATGGTAACTGATGCAGAAGATGTAGTAAATGAGGGAAATACAATTTCTCATACTGCTGCTCTGTGGAAACTTTATTAGATTATATGGGAGGATTTGATTACGGTGACATTACTGCGGTTCGTAAAATATGTGGTAAAAGGCGAAGACGCATTACACCTTTTTTTAAAAGGAAAATTCCTAGTCTGATGTTTTACAGCGTGCAAATGTGAGTAATTTTTATATTTTTTTGTACTGATATTGATTTTTTCTGTAATAAAAGGAGTTTTCGGATTATCCGTGTTTCACGATTGTCCGTTCGACCTGTCCCGGTGATTATCCCGGATAATCGGGAGTGCACCGTAATTCAGAGTGAAAAATGTTCTTTTTGTAAGTATAGGTTTTTTGTTTCTACTTAGAGTATTATATAGGTTAAAAAAAAAACAAGAGAATAACTTACTTATATGAGATTTGTTCAAGTATCCGTATTTCGTTCAATATGGGTTTAGTCACAAAACTGGAATACGCTGCTGTTGTTACAACAACACCATCGGGTACGGTGAACTAAAAATAACATTGATCAAAATATGAACATAATATGAATAAAAAATTTTTTTTCATCCAATCCATCATCAGTTTTAAGAGGTCATGAAATAAAAAGAGTACCCGATTTTAAAATTTATTATTTAAGACATTTCGTGACCGTAAATCCTAATAACTCCAGTCAGTCTTGAGGTAGGTTTATGTTCATTCCTTCGGACTACTAGAGTGAGCAGTAAGAAGACCTTCGCTCTTTAAGGAGGTTGTTGTTCATTTACGTTGCACTAGAGCTGCACAATGGGTTATTGGCGACGGTCTAGGAAACATCCCTGAGGATGATCCGAAGACATGCCATAGCAATTTTGATCTTCTGCGGAAGGTTCCCTATTTTGGTAGCCCGACAACCTGCTCACGAAGTCGAGCACTTTACGGTAGAACAGTTTAGCGAGTATATCTCACACCCTCGGTCCCTAAGCAGGCTTATCAAAGTGGTCACCCACCCGCTTACTGGCTGCAGCCAGTAATGTGTGACTTCGGTGTTCTATTGGGAACCGTGTCTTTAAGATCAGCCAAATGCGGAACGCAGTCTGTCTTGAAGTTTAAGTACATAACATAGAATATTTTAGTATTCTCTTCTACATAAACTTTAGAGAGAGACCAAAAATGAATAATGAAAAACCAATCATAATTAATGAAAAAATTAAAACCCTTTCGACAGTGCTTAACCTCTCCGGTGTAGTGTAGCGGAGATGCCAACTGCTCTATATTCGATAAGATGCCGGCCAGGTGGCCGAGCGGTCAGCGTGCCTGACTGTGAAGCCAATGGTTGCGGGTTCGAATCCCGCTCAGGGCATGGATGTTTCTCTCTGTGTGTGTTCTTTATTATATGATGTGTGAATGTGGCCCACCCTATAAACGGGTCTGTGGCGTGGGTAATGTTGCTCGCTTCCGTGACTTAGGTTCACAGGTGCCCACTGGGTAACGTTAAATGAGTAACACCTCCGGCATCTTCCTAGGCGAGGAACGAAAGTTCAGTGCCTGCCGTTAAAAAAAAAATATTTGATAAAATATTTTTAATAAAAGGTAGAGCTTTATGAACTAAACTTTGTAAATTCTCTGTTAATATTGCCAACATTTTACAAGGGTCAACACGGCCTGCCTGTAACAACAGGGTTGTCAACTGCTCCGCTTTCTGCAAAAATTTTAATAAATTGGAACCGAATTATATAGTAAAACTTGTTAAATAAGAATTATTTCGCCTACACTTTAAAAGTGTCACCTCGAGATAACTGCCATAAAGTTGGATTTCATATGATACTTTGAATTTTTGATAAGTACTGAGGGAAAATTAAATGAAAAATACTAAACTAAAAATTACTTAAAATTCGTTATCTCTAGAAAATAATTTTTTTCCAAAGCGGAGCAAGTTGGCAGCTCTGTAGCAAAGTGACGTAAGAAAATAAGCACGAGTTTTGGAATTATTTAGAAGTAATGGTGAGTAAAAACACTCGAGTATAACTCGAACTGAGACAACTGAGTATAACTCGAATTTACTAAACCAAGAAACATATATTAAAAGACTATCACTCGAAAATATTAATCCGCCGCCCGGAGTAAATTGGCATCTTTAATTGTAGCCAGTCTGACAACACTAATTCAACAAATGTTACAAATCACTAGAAATGTAAAACTAATTGCTTTTAAACATTCAGGATCCACTATTCTTTGAACAGCAAAGAGCTAAGTATGTTGCTTCACTTAAAATGTACTGTCTAAAACTAAAATTACGTGTTTTTAATTGTATTACCCCTCCAGAGTTAGAATAAGCTGAATAGTTGCAGACCAATTGGATGAAACTAACCCGCATTTGCGTTTTACGGAAAAGAAAACCGCGAAAACCTCCCACGGTTAGCTGGACGGCAATGGGACTAACCCATGATCCGTCCACCACTGAGGATATTTTAGGTCATCACTGCGGTCAGTGCGAGCAGGATGTGCGATTCATATCTACCAGATATCGTTGAGATTCGAACCCAGGTCACTAAGGTGAGCACTCTATCCCCTGGCTCGTACATTGTAATTGAGCAATATTTACTATAAATACAGTGTAGTTGCTACTTTTGTTATTAACGAAATGAAAATTATCATTTTGTATTAAATTAATCATGCTCTGCTATTTTGTATATCACTTTTCATTTCTAACTCGTTCTGTTGTTTCAGATAGGTACGCTATTTTAGTAGTTTCATATCTACGACAGCAGTTAGCGCTTTTATCTTTTAGTGCATAGCCGCTTTACACTATCAAGACACCATTTTTATAAATCTAGCTGAAACTGTTCGAAAGTTGAAAATATAAATATAGTATTCAGTAGGCACACTGTATTACGGAAGATAAAATTAAAATTTTTTATCAAACTGTTAAGAATAATGTGAGGCCAATCACCACAAAGAAAGAATTAAAATAAACAAAAAAGTTTATTTTTTGGATGCAAACCGAAAAAAAACAACTAAGGTTGTGATGGTATTTAAAAATAGACATAAATAATACACTTTGGAGCTGCGCATTAAATATAGTTTATAGGCAAACAGCTATACGCAGAAGGTAAAAAGCGGAAAAAATATTATATTTTGTAAAAAATTAGAAAATGGTCTCATAATGGCGAGAAGCATGTAAAAGCCACCATTTTGTTAACTTTTTTTTCTTTTTACCTTACTAGATTGTTTTTACGGAGGTCGTTCGAATGCGCTAATATTGGCCACATTTCAACAGTGTGTTGCATTAGAATTACTTAGTCCAATAGAACTTTTCAGGAAACCTTTTAACCTCTAACTAATATATTAGGTTTATCTTACCTCCATCTTTGATATAGTTAACTTCGAAAATAATTCGTCAGGTTTTGATAAAGATTTCATTTTTTGTTCTCTCCCTTACATATTAGTATTTTTTATTTTAATACTATTTTTATACCATAAAACTCATCACCTCCGATACTATGTTTTCATTTCAGAAAAGGATTTCAAAAATGTAGATTAAGGGCGGTGATTAATAACCTTAATATGTAATAAAATTGATTTCTTCTTACACTTCCAAAATTTTCACTCAAATAAGTGAGTTTCCCCAACGATGAACCTTTACCACCCGTCACCTCAGGTAGCTGGCAAATATCTTCTTTAAATGACACTACATTCGGAATTTCTGAAATGAAATTTAAGCAATTTCAGCGTACATTTCAATCAAAGAAATTAAGATGTATTGTAAAATAAAATAACCATATTCTTTATATGGTATGAAAAATAATAAGCAAATGATTTAAACATATCATGTTAGTTCAGAGTTTGTGCGGTCAGTGCTCCTCCAGCACCTCCTAAAAGAGGAAAGGCATTCGCATGAAATCTGATCTTTTAGTTGATATTTTCTCGTTGTGACAAACCTTATTATTTAGCCCCACTGCGCAGTTTATGTTTGTTCCTTCAGACTACTAGAATGAGTAATAAGGAAACCTTCGCTCTTAAGTAGGGATTGTCAAGATCGCATAGCTTCATCCTGGCTATCTTTACTTGTGAATACCTATGTTGAAACTGTTAATTATATCTTGAGTGTCGCACATATTTTTCTCCTTTCGAAAACAAGCTAGAATTTAAATTAATTTGTTATAAGTGCTTTTTCCTTTGCCGTCTACTGGCAGAATGATTTAGAATAGTGGTAACAAACTTGAAGGTAAGATAGATCAAGATTTGCGAAGCAACCCATAAACTTATATGTCCTCGCACATCGCTAGAGGCACCTTCTCGTTACATATTGGCTATTCATGCGCATTTGTAACATTTGATTGAATTAACTAAATCATCTTACTATCGTCTAATTTCATGTTTTCTGGGATTCATTGTTGAAAATTGTATTTAAATAGACTCAGGAAGAGCAATTTCATCGCAGTTTAAAGATTTAAATTAAAATAGCGAAAGGTAAGATAATTTAGATTTATTAAAAATAGTGTTTGAAATGAGCGATAACAGCCAGTTCAGAATGGGGAGGGACCTCCTGTGTTCTTGCAGTTATGGGTTGCTTTTCAAATCTCAACCCTTATAATTCCCTCACTCCAAGTTTGTAATAGTTGTCCTGAATCTTCCCGAAGGAAAAAGGAAAGATATTACCTCTTGGGACTTGAATTTTCTTCGCATTATAACAACTACATTCTATTTTCTTTGAAGGTGATCTGGAAAAAAAAATTAATAAAATTTAATTATTCATAATTCAGTATGAGCAAAATAACTTTGTTTAGTTTTAGAGTTTTATTGAATCCCTTAGTAGGGCTTGGTGAGGTAATATGTGATGTGTTCGATTTTCATATGTAGAGTGCGCAAAAAAATAAATAAAAAAATAATGGATTAGCCTGAATAACTTTTGACCTAATGATCCGATCTTTACGCTTATAATTAAACTTAATGGTTCTGGGAATAGACCTCAAATATGCAAATTAATTAGAGCTGACTATATTTGAAGTTGCGAAATCAGGCACAAAAATGTACCTTTTCCTTTACGTACTTTTTTCTTTGCCTTTTTCTTTACGGATTCTGATTTCTGGCCCCCTTAATATAGGGGATAGCTGCAATTTGGAAAATATGGCAGTAATAGTTGGTCCAAAAAAAAAACAACGGTCCACAGTTTTGACCCCTTAATGTTAATTTTTCTTTTTGCATATTGCCTTTGACACAGAATTTTTATGAAACATATTTTTCTTGCTTTTTTTCATTACTTTGTATTAACTTAGGTCAAAATAAATGAAAAGTAATACATCTAATAATTTCGGTTATGAAATACAGTAGAAAACACCGGTGTTTTCTCCTATGTTAAAATTCCAAACATGACTCACTTCCAAACATTAATTTCCCAAATTTGAAACTGTTTAGATCTAAAAGAAACAACTATTCATAATTGAAATGTCTTTAATTTACTATATAAACTATTAATACATTTTTGAATATGAATGAAAAAAATTAAACGATTTTTTTTAAATTTTATATATGGTTGACCTTGTAAAGCTAAGCGCAGATGGATCTAGGGGTTAAAATTTTTCGTAAGACTTCCGAGTTACTCCCCTCGACTGATTTTTGCGCCTAATATTGAAAAACCGCACCATCAAATATTACTATACTTGCAGTGTTTTCAATACGACACGTGTTTTCAATCTAACTTTCAACGAAACAAGTAACAAATGAATTCGTAAGACTCCGCAAGCTTGCTATGATGCTACCCAAAAAATAACTAACGCTGCTATTTTACACAAATATAGCCAAATAAGGGATATTACTCAAAACATGGCTAACCTTACACTTTGTTTATGCTGTGATATTAATTTTGTGAAATTTTTTTTAGGCTCACGACCTGTCAGAATTTATAAATTACAGAAAATTTTTATGAATGGTAAAATTACGTCTAAATTAAAATACAAATTACAATAATAAAACTTTCTAGAGTATTAAGCCTGCAAACACATTGCATCGTAAGCATAACACAGGCGGAGGGATACACCGGAAGTTTTCTAAATTTTTTCCGGTTTTAGGAATTTTGTTATTATTGTTTACATTCAATTAACCATCTATATTTAAGTAGAAATATAATCCCGATAATCTAACAGCTTTTTTTTTTCTTGGTAACTATTAGACCAGTGACACCCAATTTTTCCGGCTATGGAACCCTAAATAATCAACCCACTTTCGACGGAATCCCTCTTTTATAAATAAAGTTTATTAAGATAATTGTAAAAGTTATAGGCTATAAGAGACTATTAAATATTTAATTAGATGCATGAGGATTTTAATTGTTTCATGAATAATAATCTTAAGTTTTGTTTTATGTCCGCAATCGAATTTGCAGTCCTAGTTATGAATTAGTTTTTGGTAAGCTGAAAAGGAATTAAATAAGACAATTTATGGTCTACTTTGAAATGAAAACTTAAAGGAACTGCGTGGAAAATGGTTACTGAAGAAACTTATTTCTTTACTAAAGATATTAGTTACTTTGTTTTGAGTCGAAAAGCGTGGTGGGAAATACTACTGCAATATTTTATAAATGCTTGTTCTTTTCATTATAAGTTCAATATATTGTTATTAGAAATATTATATTTTCTTTTAAAAAATCCCATTTCTATTTCTTTGGCATTTTGCTTGAGATAATTTCATAAAGGCAACTGAAACATTAAATAAATTACGACTTATAAGTTAGATCTAAATATAACCTGAGGTTTCGAAACTTTTCACTGGTTATAAAAATTTCTAACTCTCGTAACCCTTTAACTCTTCCACGGAGTCGTAGGTTTCCGTGGAACACCAATTGTGTTGAGGTTTGAGTTCGAGATTACTTAGATAGTTTGAGTTTCCTGTGCTGGCAACATCTTTCTTGTTTTTATATTCCTTTTGATGTAAATAAAAGTTAAGTTTTCTGTTTGTTCTACGTGACTTTCAGTCTAATTTACTCTCAAGGCTGGTGGGAACGCCTAATAGGCGTTGTCAAGCGATGTCTACGAAAGGTACTCGGACGAGCACTTCTTGACGAGGAAGGTCTGTCCACGGCCCTTATTGGAATAGAAGCCGCTCTGAACAGCCGACCATTGGTATACGAAGATGGAAAAGATGACAGTTCCACAGCCTTAACACCAAGCCATTTCTTGACAGGACGAAAACTAACGGCCATTCCATCCAGCCCAAATAACAACACAAAGCTAAGAAAAATCTACAAGCAGCAGCAGGACTTACTCGACTGCTTTTGGAAAAAATGGTCCAAGGAATATTTGCTTCATTTGCGGTCATTTCATCAAGTTCGTAATCAGGACAATATCATTAACATCCGAATTGGCGATATTGTACTTCTACAAGAAGATGTCCGACCACGTCACATGTGGAAGAAAGCTAGAGTGGTGAACTTGCACGAAGGACGAGAAGGAAAAATAAGATCCTGTGAGCTTAGAGTTAATGGTCATAATATAACCCGTCCGGTGGCTCTGGTCATGACCCTCGAGGTCGACCAGGGTGGGGAGGATGTTGAGGTTTGAGTTCGAGATTACTTAGATAGTTTGAGTTTCCTGTGCTGGCAACATCTTTCTTGTTTTTATATTCCTTTTGATGTAAATAAAAGTTAAGTTTTCAGTTTGTTCTACGTGACTTTCAGTCTGATTTTCTCTCAACAAAATCCAACAAATTGGGTACCGCTGTATTAGACTGTTTATTATGACTAAAAAATTTCAAAATCTATTTTTGCTAGCAATTAAAGCATTAATATAATAGGTAAATGGGACACCGGAGTCAACCTTTTGAGTCAAAAGGATAAGGAATAAAAAACTAGTTGCGCAAAACAAATAAAATGATTTCAAACAATTAATATTTTGTTGTACTCATGCCTAAAATTTTTTTGGGAAATTAATTTACGCGATTTATCAAACATTGAAAACAACTTACCTTTTGAAAAGGATTCCGTATCCTTTTTCATCGCTTAAGTGTAACTCCAAAACTTTTAAATTGTTTGTAATCTCATTTGAAGAAATGATATCCGAAGATGATCCAAAAAGCTCGTACGGAAAAAGGTCTGTGAAATAGAATAAACACATTTAAGATGAAACATCATACTTCAAAATATCTAATAAAAATTAATATTATGTACTAAGTCAAAAAATTGTTCCACATACCGATCGAATTTCATTTGAAATATTGTATAATTATGCCAAAATGAAAGAAAAATCCGAATTATAATATTATAATTTATTAAAAATCAATTAATTATATGTATACAATGGACAAATAAAAAAAGAATCACTAATAATTTTGCTGCCTGTATCATTTCATTTCCTGTAATTGCTACTGAATTATTCGTAGTTGTTACGAAAGTATTTTCCCAGTGGTAACATAGACGTGCGAATAGGCATTAATATCTTACTACTTATATTGCAAATGTTTACCAATTAATATGTCCCGAAATCAAGAAAATTGCGCCATCAAAGCAAGAGTAATTACAATATTTATGTGCTCAGATTTAGACCGATAGTTTCACCAGGATATAGTCACTGTCCATACATCTTTCTGGGAACGGCCTGATTTATAACAGATTGTGACTTCCCCTAAGTCTGGAGTTGTCATCTTCGAATTATTTTATATGGAGATATTTAAAAAAAGTTAGGTACGCAGTATGCCCTACATCTGATACCGAGATAAAGGAGAAAATTAAACAAGAGATCAAAAATGTTTTCCCGCATATGTTGGCTCATCTCTTCGATAATCCTATTAACACTGCTTTTCGAAGCTGTGTTGCCAAGGAAATAAGAGTTTAAGTGCCTTATACTTGAAGCAATGCGATTATTTTAAACTATACATATAAACTTGCCGTGAAGAATTATCTGGGGTTTTAGAACGGACAAATTACTTAAATACTTAAAAAAATATTATCCTTTTTTTTTAAATATCGCCAACTTGGAGACATTTTTTCATTTAGATTAAATTATCAAAATTGCTACATTATTCTCAGTTTTTGCTAATTTTTACGAGCCCAGGTAATGCAGCATTGGAGTATGTTTTAAAATATTAAAAAATTAGACCACTGGTTATTGCAGAATACTCAGGATGGCCTTAACAATATATATTTGGATAATGTTACGGGACAAACGTTTCTAAACATAATTTGATCTGAAATAGAATTGGAATTACCTGTATTGAACTTCGATTTTATCTTATCGTTTTCAGTTTCATCTACTTTAGTAATGGTAGTTGATATTCTTTCAATGGTTTTCAGTTCCGTGTCAGACTGAACAACGAAGCCAAATGAGAAACTAATTTGTGTAAGGTAAAAAAATAATTTTATTTTTTAGTATACATATGTACAGTGCTCCAAAAAGAAAGAAAAAGTGGACTTCTCTGATTAACTTTTGGCCTAATGATCGATTCTTCACGTTCTAGGTCTCAATCTTAATGGTTCGAGGGGTGACCTCAAACATACTAATTAATTAGTTCAAATGATATTTTAAGTTACGAAATCAGACACAAAAACGAATTTTCTCTGAACAAACATACTTCCCCCCCCCCAACAGATTCGGACTCACTAAATATAGGGGGTAGCCATATATATGGCCCTCATAGTTTAGTCAGCAATGCTGTCCAAAGTTTGGACACTGTATAGTTAATTTTACTTTTCGCCTATTTCGACATATCTCGAAAACTCTTTAAGGGAAATGGACATTTTTTCCTACAGTAAGCGAAATAGATCGAATAGTTCTTAAGAAATCGAATTTTAAAAACGTCGTATATTTAAAATTCTGTTTCCCAGGTATTCAACTAATTTCACTCAAATTTTGTATTTTCCCGAGTGGAATTGCTTACTTTAAAATGATGTAAAATTTTTTATACCTTACAGTTAATAAATTTTTCGACTCTTATTGAATGAAATAATAAAAAATCATAAATATTAACTACAGTTTATTTTTCACCATGGAATTATCGTTGAATAAACGAATTTTGTAATTGTAATCAAAATTTTTTCAATTCGCTTGCAAATTTTTCGAGATATGGCGAAATACGCAAAAAATAAAATTAACATTAAGGGGTCTGAACTTTGAATCGTTCTCCTGACCAAACTATAGGAGCTATATTTCCTAGATTGCCGCTACCTCCTATATTTTAGAGGTCAGAAAACAGAATCCGTTGAAGAAAAGGTACGTTTGCTCTGAGAAAGTGCGTTTTTTTTAATTTCGTAACTTAAAACATGGTTTGGGCTAATTAATTAGCATATTTGAGGCCACTCCCACGAATTATTAAGATTGTGTTCTGGAACTTGAAGATCCGATCATTAGATCAAAAGTTATTCAGGGTGGCCCTGCTTTTGTGAGGCACTGTACTTCATATAATAAAAACTAGTAATAAAATTGCTTTAAAAGCAGCATCCATCTTAAAGAAGTAAAACGGGCAGACTCACAGTGATACATTAGTAACACGAAGCTCCTATCTATTTATTTAAAACTAAACTCAGCTGAGCGACAGCCCATAGAGGGCCAAGGCCTACTGTGCCCATCTCAGTTTTCTTGACCTTGGGCTCTGAGGTGCAGGAGCAGATGCTCCGGTCAGGGGGTCAGCCGAACGCGGAACCCCCAGTGTTTAGTTCCCATGCATTTAGTACTCATTTATCGACCCACTGAAGGGATGAAAGGCTGAGTCTGCCTTGCCCGGCCCGAGGATCGAACCAGGGACCTGTGGCACGACAGCACGAAGCGCTACCGCTCAGCCACCGGGTGTCATTTATTTATTTACTTATTCATAATTTATAGCTACATATATTTATATAATTTATACATTTTTTAATAGCTATAAATGGATGTGTACGCTTATGTGCTTTAATTTTCTTAATTGGGACACGTAATTATGTAACTGCAATTAAAAAAACTAATGTGTTAGCTAACATAAATAACAATCTCAATTTAAACATGTAACTACTATTGTTTTTTTCCTTTCTTTTTAAAGATAAATGCATGTAAAAATATATACGTCAATGGGTTGCTTGTTTTTCTTTTTAAAGATCAATTCACGTAAAAAGATATATGTCAATGGGCTGTTTTTTTTTCTTTTTAAAGATCAATGCATGTAAAAAGATAAACGTCAATGGGTTAAAATCGTTGTAAATGCAAATGAACCCTTTTGAAGGCCGTGGTAAGTATACTTACCACCACGTTTTACCACTTTTAATTTAGGTTTCCATTTTTCAATAACTTCAGCTTTCTTGAAGTGAGTTTGAATAAAATTGGTAACCATTTGTCACTTTTAAAAAACGTATAAAAGTTATAAAATACATAATTCCTTTTGAAGTTTGTAGCATTTAAGGAATTTATTTTATAAATAAAGAAAAATAAAAGTCAGTAAGTTCCTAATAGGTCATGTTAAATATATTTACCACCAAAAAAATGGCATTTTTATAAACTAAATGAGTTTTTTTTAATATCAATTACTGTTCTTAAAACAATTTCAATTCCAAAAATACTTTAATTTACTTTTACTAGAAATAAAGGGCCCGATAAAGGGTTAAAGTATATAATTAAACTATTCTGTGGCGAGAGAGGCAGAAACGTATCTTTTTTGTATTAGTGTGATTAATTTCTCTGAAAAAGTCATAAGAACATTTACACATAACCAAATAGTTATTTTCTAGTAATACTTTAGTTTAAAAAACATTGATTTTAGATAAATTCAGATTTCTATGAACATAATTTTATATTTGTTATATAAAATTAAACACGAATTTCTTCTTCTACCAAAATAAGTTCGATGATCTAAATCAAGTTACCAGTCTTAATCTTTTTGAAAAAAGATCAAAACTCTTTCTTAATATGGAAACTGTTTCGTATATTTATTTTAAAAGTGAAAGCCAATCAAATTTTTGATAACACTATTTATTACATTTAGGCTTGATTTAGGACTGAAAATTATTAATTATATTTTAATTCATTATTTTCAGTTTTTGTATAACGATATTAATATAGTCTTAAAACTCTTAAAATTTTTTTAATATTAATTTTAATTGATTCTATGGGGCGGGTAATACTGATTGATTCTCCTGAAAGGCGTTTGAAAATTATAGTTTATGCCTTGTAAAATAAGCGATTATGTATTTAGTTTTTTTTTTATCTCTTAGTCAAGTATGTATCATTAAGAATTATTAAATTTATAATATAGTTACTTTTTAACGCTTTTTTCACAGGAAATGTTTCCAATATGGAAATAGGTTCCAGTCTGTAAAATAAGTTAATAATGTAATAAATCCAATAGAATTTCAATAAAATCAAAATTTTGTATGAATTTGTACTTGAACTAAAAAATTGCATTTCCAATAGTTAGGCAAAAAGAAAAACAAATTAAAAGAGAAAATTGAAGATGTATTTGCAGGAAAATCGAAACAAGAGGCTCAATTCAAAGTCTTTTAAAAAGATTTATAATTCTTTATGCTGGGTTTGTGAAATCCCTACATAATTTAAACGTGGTAATGATATTTGATAGATGTTATTATATAGATTTTTCTTGCTAACTTTTACTTTAAAAAAATTAAATAACATATTTTGGGCCTACTTATACTTTCTTGAAAATATTAAGCATAGTGGTGAACACAAATTAGCTAAATTACACTTTCTTTTTTTAACTTTGCCGCCACTTTTTAAATTTTCTAAGGATCGTACGTATTTCTTTATTAGGACAATATATATTTGGAAGCGTGTGTGCTCACTGAGTTTTCATGGAATAAATCCTTATACAGTTATGCTTGTAATAAAGCAATAAAAAAAAGTAACTGGTTGAGTTGTAGATAATAAAGGGGACTTACGAATTACACTAGGGAACAATTTTTTTTTTGTTTTCTGTTGCATAAGATTTTGGAATGGATTTTAAATATTTTCACGTTCGCTGATTATCAAATCTTTTTACAAGTTACAGTTCTAATGTAATTTTATTCCTAACCAAGAATTTTTGTAAAACTTTTCCCGAGTGAATACTAAGTGCTCCCACTTCTCTGTTACATAAGGAGTGGTAGGAACAAGGCCTTGATCCATTTCAGTTACTGAGTTTATTCAGTTCAGTTATGATATACATTAAGGTCATATGCTTTTGTCTGTGTTATTTTCAAAGAAGCACACAATCGCTAAGTATCTATATAAACCTATACGGTTTTTACAAACTTGTACATTTGGTTAAAAAAATAAACTAAAAATGTAATTTTGAAAAACAAATCAGTCGCTTTCAGAGCAGCAGAACTAATTTCAGATTTGAGATCCCCACACCCGAATCAGGTATGACTAAGTACTGCTATGAATGCATCAAAGAATTTGTTCATCAGTATTATTGATTGATGGTAAAATTACCTTTTTTGTGTATCCCATGATGTGATGGAATTCAGGTTCCCTAAATTTGGATAGGCTACCTGTAATGAAACATAAAACAATACTTAATATAGCATGGTGGCCTTTGCGAAAGCAATTTTTATTTTACTATAAAAAAAACGGTGCTTCCAAATCTCACAGCAAGGCAAAGTGTTAAACTAATTTAGTTATAACAGACAAGCTTTATTTACGTAACCAATAAGTAGTATTTGCAGAGTATCTTCCATTGGCCGAGATATTCAATTGAAAATCTCCCTTATTGGTACTGTTAATTACCACTTCTTTTTAAAAACTAATTCCTGTGCAGATTGTCACTTGCTAAATAAACTTGAAATAGTAAAGAATGAAATATATTATGATCAATACCAAAAGTTCCATACTACGTTAGGATTATTAAGAGATAACTAAAATCTTTTAAGCAGAAAAATATGACATGGCAAAATTTAGTGATATCTTTAACAAAGAAATCTTAACTGAAAATATTACACACAGCCCATTTGCAGTTTTTTTATCGGATGGTATAGAAGTATTGTAAATATTGGGCATAGTAATTTTTTCCATTCTATTATTATTCATATACATCAGACTGGTTGAGTAACCAGGAAGCAACCCATTTGAAGGTGGGTCTACCGGCCGTATGCCTATATTGTCATTTTCTAAAAAAAATCTACACAGTCCAGTCACATTAATGTGACCACTACCTGCTTTCGACGTCAACGTGAAATAACCAATCACAGAAGGCAGGTGGCAGAACATTACAGTGGATTGTATATATAGGATGTCCTAAGGCATCTGAAAGCATTTCAATCGTTGGCGTAATGCAGAAACGTAGCGATTTATCCGACGTCCAAAAGGGCATGATTATTGGCTTTCGGGCCAAGGGTGGAAGCANGAATCAATGAGAGCCCACCATGGCTGGTACTGAGCAACCAGAACAATTCTAGGATTAAGATAAGTTGTATTTTAAAAGTAAGTTAGGTCATAAATCCTCGAAAACTATCGATTTTGAAATAAAGGTCACAAAAGTTTTCGTGACCTTTATTTGGTAGATACCCTGTATATAAGATAAATATAATCGAATTTTTTATGGCTAAATGTTGTGATCGATGTATGTTTTGTTCAAATGGATCTATTTTCAGTTAGATTTTTGAATAAAAAACTTAATTGAATTAACTTTGTCTTACGAATCACTAATATCACGTTTATTTTTTCGACTCAGTTGGCAATACCTAAGACATCTCCAACTTTTAAATGGCTTATTTTCTTATAAATTACTCAATTTTTGTGATACTTTAAAAATATCTTTCATTCTGCTGAGGTGCGTTGTTTGCATGAAAAAATGTTTTTATATTTTTCAAAAGTGTGTTGGTTATGATCATGATACTTTTATTCAAAAGACATAAAATTAGACGAAATCTGAAAAAAAAAAAAGATTAAAAAAGAAGTGCCAACTAAAAGTGCCAACTGAAAACATGGTAAACAAAGATAAATTTAAATTTATCTGAAGAGTTTTTCATGCAATTTATATTGCATTTATATTGCATTATTTCTTTAGGCAAATCTTTGTTTTCAAAATGGTGAAAAAGTAAAATGTACAATAGTATATTCTGGCGGAGGAAAACATTCTGTGCTAACTCCATATGTACAATCTTTTTTCAGCAGCACTTGTTTTTTTGGCAAATTTTGCCTACAAAACAGTTAGCACAATTTGAAAGATCATTCTTAAAGCATTTAGAAATTGTGTCTTTGTTATCCACGCAAAATTGGAGAATTCATGGAGCAGTTTTAATTAGCCTAAAGGCTTATTAACAGATTGTAAGAATTCTAAAAAGACCAGGCTAAATTGAATAGCCTAAAGGTTTTTCCAATAAGCCTGGCTAGAGTTGCGATTGTTCAGGGGATAGAGAGTACACCTTCCAATGAGGTGAACAGTTTTCGAATCCCAGTCATGGCTGGTCTATACGATGACGTAAAATATCCGCAGTGGTAGATGGACCATGGGTTAGAGTCCCCTTGCCTTCAGATTAACTGTGGGAGGTTCTTGTGGTCTTCCTTTCCATGTAACGCAAATGCGGGTAAGTTCCTCCAAAGAGTCCTCCACGAAAGCAAATTTCTCCTAATACTTGATTCAGGAAATTCCTTGTCTTCTGTATTGGGCTCAAAATTACAAGGCTACTCAAAATTACAAGGCTCAAAATTACAAGGCTACAAAATTACAAGGCTACTAATACTACTGTACTTACTACTTACAAGGTACTATTCGTACTTAGTTGAACTATAGTAGTCCTAAACTCAAAAATTGGGTCGGCTGTTCAACGACTATTATAAAATAAAANTATCCGCAGTGGTAGATGGACCATGGGTTAGAGTCCCCTTGCCTTCAGATTAACTGTGGGAGGTTCTTGTGGTCTTCCTTTCCATGTAACGCAAATGCGGGTAAGTTCCTCCAAAGAGTCCTCCACGAAAGCAAATTTCTCCCAATACTTGATTCAGGAAATTCCTTGTCTTCTGTATTGGGCTCAAAATTGCAAGCCTACTTAGTTGAACAATAGTAGTCGTAAACTCTAAAATTGGGTCGGCAGTTCAACGACTGTTATAAAAAAAATAAGCCTCGCTAAATTGAATATCCTGAAAATTTTTTCAATAAGCCTTGACTATTTCAAAATGACGATATCTACTAAGAGCCGGAAGACACAGCCAGACATTTCAAATTGCACAGAAATATGTGAAAATATAATATATTTACCTAAATATCTTAACCTATGACCAAACAAATACATCTCCTTTTCTTCGAATTCATTTTCAACCGTAATTGTACCATGAATTGTTCCTGCTTGTCCATAAAAGTCAAGAGCTTCTTCAAATCTGGAAAACATGCAGCTGAACTGTTAATTCTTATTATATGTTTATTATTTCTTATAATTCATTTTATATTAGTCATTAATATGAAGCCTGTTAAGTTTTAAACCCACATAATGGTATCGAAACTTACTGAACGGCAATTTAAAAAAAAGAGAATATAATATGCATATTAACTCATTCAATGGTGGCTTCAAATGTCTCCATGAGGCTTTTGACAGACCATCAATTACGGTTCTTGAACTGATATCAGACTTAAAATCGAAGACATCAGATGCTGCCTTCCATCTGAAATTAAAAGAAGTTTTAAAAAGTTAATTTCTATTTATTAGGCATTCATTTCATCGGTCTATCTCTAAGTTGGTCACATTTGAATCTTCTCTTTCACACAATTACTGGATGTGGAAAAAATGTCCATACAAACTGTTTTTATTATAACTTTAAAATGGATAAATTAACAAACTGTAACAAATAGTAATAATAAGAGTAGACTTTCACTAATAAATACATTTTGTTAGTTTCAAATTGATCACTTTTTGCAGAGTTTGCGAACGTTCATTGAAATTTTCAGCAATGAGTAGCGAGTCAACTTTGGGAAAGATTCCTTTTCACTGATGAGGAGCTCTTTATAGTCCAACAAGCTCATGACTCCCTGAACGATCGGATTTGGAAAAGCTCCAAGCATTCCGGTAATTATTGAACATCGTCAAAATCCAAAGTCTGTCATGATTTGGGGCAAAATTTGCCCAATCAGCTAAAAACCTTCTGTTTTTGTGGATGAGGCAGTTAAAATAAATCAACAAGTGCACTAGTAGAATATTTTAGATGCTGCTGTGTTTCCATGGCCTAAAAAGCACTTTAGCGATGTAAACTGGAGGTTTCAACAAGACTGCACCAGTTCAAAAAAAGGCCAAAAACACAAGTGAATGTAAAGTGCATTTTCGGGACATGATATCTCATCTGAAGAATGGAATTTCGTTATATACAGTGTAATAGTCACCATTTACTAAACGGGAAGTTTTCGGCCGGCTGGATTCGAACTCCCGTTCTCATGAACGTGAGTCCAGCACCCTACCACGGCCCCATTTGAAACAAATAACTAGCAAGAATAAATTAAATTATATCATAATCGACTGCAGATGATTATGCTAACTACTATTTTCTATCTTTCATTTTTAATTTTATTTTAGAATAACGATTTTTGTTCATAAAAAAGTATTTTAAACTTACAGAAAAGCGAATTTGACGTAAATCAGTTTTCCTCTTGTATGGTTATCTTCTGAAATTTCTCTGAAATAAAAACAGCAGTAAATAAGAAAAATATCACAGCAAAAACTTAATAATTCTTTTAATTGTAGAATATATTATGTTTCATGATAATATTTGGGTTAAATAACCCCATTATATAAAAAGAATAGGTTATAATTCGATCAATTATTTTAGTAAATTAATAAATGACATTTATTGTCATTAAATTTAATCATGAACATAATCCTAAAAGTATTAATCTGTTATTCTTTTATTCTCTATTTTTGATTGCAATTAGAGAGACAGAAAAAAAAATATATAAAAGGGACACTGATGTCTCACCTGCGACAAAGTGTAAAAAGGGTTTATTTATTTTAATGGAGTATCTTACAATTAAACTGATCAGGTCATGAATTTAATATTGAACAATAAAATAACAAATTTAACTTAATTATTGCCATATTGGTTATAAGTAAGAAACATTGCTTGTAGAGTGCAATTATTTAAATATCTAGGGATACTCGATCCCGAGTCAAAAGTCAGCCTTGTTCTTTTCCTTTGGAGTGAATGGGAAAAAGGTTTTCGCGTTAAATATGAATAATTTGCAATGGGTGGCCATTTGCAATGGGGAACAACCCGCGAAGCGGGTTTAAGACTTTGTGGTGGCCCTTACATAATAATTCCATCCCTACACTCCAGAGGTACCCAGGACAGTTGGTTGGTTGTCGTGCCCATAGTCAGTCTACTAGATGGTGCCGTGGGCGATCCACACAGCATGAGCTATCTGCACGCAATTGTCCGTCTACAGGTCTTCTTCGGGACAATCACTTATCAGCTGTATTGCAGCCATTATAGCAGGACAAGTGAAACCATGATCAGGTCCCAGTTCGATGTTGAGGCAGTTTTTGCAGTTAGTGTACGTTCTGGTTCCATTCTCCTGAATTCTCATCCCCCTGAATTGTCGAGTTGTCTGTCTTGTTATGATTTTTGTAAGTTTCCTGCTGGCGTTAAGTTCTCAAATATGTCTTAACAAAATACCCCTATTTTTGAATTTTCAGTTTAAAACTGAATTCACGTCACAAAGAGTAGCAAAATGAAGAAATTCACCATTTAGTTGTCGCGCTTCATTGAACAAGACATCAGCAACCTCGTTGCGATCGATGCCAACATGGGACGGTATCGATTTGATGATGCCAGTGTTTATTTTGTGGGTTGGTTTGGTTCAAAGCATCATACATATTGTGTGTAATTCTTGAGAGACCCCGTTGCATTGCTTGGAGGGTAGCGCTAGAATTACTGAAGATTATTATTCCTCCAGCCTTCCCTGTATCCTCAAGATTGTTATAAATATTTAATGTTATTGATGTTATAAATGTAAATCACGGTGGTAGTTGCTATTGAACAATTAAGCAGATAAAATAAGTAAACAGGAAGTTGAGTTTCTACCACTTCTTATAGCTTTAGTCACCCGTTGCATCTCTGAAAGTGGAATTTTGAAAATGATGCAATGGTGCCGTAATCCTAGCGTTGTAAATATAGCTGTAAATATAGCAAACTTAAATCGTTAATTCCCTCCAATTGTTTCGAAAATTTACATTTTATTTCGCATGTTTCCGTACGCAATATTAAAAAAACGTATCAATTTTGCAATTAAAGAACAAAAAATCTTGAAATTTTTAATTATTAACTTTAAATTTGATTGCTATCATTTGACTTATGCATTAACTGAGTGTTATTAAAATATTCTTGGTAATTATAAACATAAAACAATTTTTCATCCTATTAATACTACCAACATTTAAGTTTTTCCCGGTGCATACAAAACCTCTCAGACAATAACCTCCAACATCAGAAAGTCTCCACACGATTTTTTAAAAGTTATCTGCGCAGACTTTTTAAAAAGTTAACCAGTTGTGCGCATGAACCCAATTTCTATTTTAATAGTAATTAAGAGAAATTTATCATATATATTTGAGTATTGACTCTGAAGTGGTTGACAAGCAAATAAGACAAACCAATTATATTCATAAATTAAACAAATTTTTAGGCATATATTTGCTACCATTTTATTATTTTAACTAGATTCGCTATTAAATAGCTCTTTCGTAAATTTGCTTGCCCTCATAGTGGTCTGATTCGACTACCTATAAGAAACCGTGTGGAGGCTTTCAGTTATAGGAGGCGTTAGCCAGACCGACAAAAGTAAACGAACCTTAAATATCCAGCATAAAACAGCCGCCATCTTCTCATTGGTGCGAGGCACTGAAGTTGAAGTCCACCACAAGAGAATGTCATTTCATTTGTGCAAGTCTGTTGGAAATCGAACGTTTTCTCTAGGTGTAAAACCTTTCCAGATTCAAGCTTTACATACACATTCGCTTCTGATCGGTCATTGCAATGTCTGTTAATTTTTAAAATTAGAGTTTCGGATTTTGAATTGGATCCGTAGAAGAATAACTCATCATCTTTCTGGAAAAAAAAGCAAAGCGAAACAAGTGAGCGATAAATAAACATTTTTGCTCACTTTTTTTCTTAATAACATAGTATTAAAGCTGAAATTACTTATAACCAACCCATTTACCTAAAAGACCGAGAAAACTTTGCCGAGATAATTGTTAAGGGCTTACTTGTAAAAATTTCGTACTTAGAATTGAATGCGTAAAATAACAGGGTTGCTATTATCTGGAATTTTTTTTTAAAGTAGTCGAAAATTTCGAATTCGATTTCTCAGGAACTATTAGACCAATTTCACTCAAATTTTGCATTTTGCCATGTAAAACTATATTCTTTAAAATGATGTAAAAAATTGTGCACCTTACAATTCAAATTTTTTTTGACTAATATTAAATAAAATACTAAAAAATGAAATAAAATTAAAGAATAAAAAATAAAATAATGAAAAACAAAATAATAAAAAAATAAAATAATAAATAATTATTAAAAGTTATTTTTTGCATAGAATTATCTTTGGACAAATGAATTTTATAATTGCGTGTAAAGAGTTTTCGATTCACTTTTAAAAATTTCTCGAGATATGGCTAAATACGCAAAAAGTAAAATTAACATTAAAGGGTTCAAACTTTGGAGCACTCTCTTCGCACCAAATACATAAAAATATAATATGTATTAATCATGACTGTAATTATTCTCAACTAGATCACGGACTGTTTAAGAAATCAGTTCAAAAAAGGGAACAACAAAACAAGTTAACGGAACAATAAAACATTTTCGGTTTGTTGAATCCTGCGTAAGGAACCAGAGCACTTTTTAAACATAGTTTAATTTTGTTCCGAAGGGCGCATACAGATGACGGTGTGGCTATAAAAACTATGAAATAATGTCTTCTACTTCAAAAGTTACAGAATTCCACTTGAAATATTTGAGCAGATATCAGTAAATTGTAGGGTATGAACAAAAATGTGAACTTCTATAGTAACTCTAATGTAAACATTTTTTCTTTCAGCAGAAAATGTTTTGGAATATTTTACATGGCAAAACTATTAGCGCAATTTGAAACTTTTAGAAATGGGGTCATCTTCACTCGTGCAAAATTTGTATCTACCAAAATGATGTTAAGAAGTTAAAAGCTTCTTTCCTTTTTCTGTACCACCATTAAAAAAGCATTATATTATAAAAATTGGCTATGTAATGCTTTCAAAATTGCTGGTATTTAAACAAAAAAGAAGTTATAAACTTCGATCCGAAATTGGGATGGGTAAATATGAAATCATTTCTAAAAGCTTCAAGCATGATCTTTCAGATTGTGCCAACAGTTTTGCCATGCAAAATCGTCCAAAACATTTACTGTGAAACAAAGATTGTTTTCATAGAATTATTATAGAAGTGTTTCCATTTTCTTGTCTTGCGTCCTCTGACTACGTATGCTTATACGACTATGTTTGTCCTCTGACTAAGTCACATTTTTTTTTGCAAATGGTAGTTCGTTTAAAAACTTTATTTTTCTTAGCATAATCAGTTCCATTTTTAAAAATAATATCCATGAATCTAGGTCTGAATTAAACCTGGCTTCTTCAGAACCATCCAGTGAACTGTACAGTTCTATCTTTTTCTGCAGAAAAGCAGTTGGTCGTTTGCTTTTGGGACATTCGTAAACTGCCTCTTTCAAAATCAAATTACATTCTCGTAACCAATAGAAAATATTTTGAAAAACTTAAATCATATTTAGAGTGTCATTTTTAAAATAAAATTCAAACACGTCTCGAGACTTATTGAAATGTCTCTAACAATATTCGAAGCACTTTTAGAATTCGCTTTGAAAGTCATAGTTGCCAAATTTCACGTTTCTTGAAGAATTTTTTTTACACAGTGGTGCTAAAATAATAATTTGTGAAACCTCTTAAATTTATTGATGTCGAACTATGTTTTTTTTTTACCTTTAATAAGTGAGAATCTGTTTGTGGTCTTTCAAGATCATATTCTTCCTTAGGGTGTAGAAAATTTACTTTTATGGGATCATGTTTTGCAGAATAATCATACAAATCGAATCTCCTTTTGTGGCTACGCCTGTTTAATTTCACGCAAATAAATGCTATTATCCATTTCATACATTGTATAAGATCTGGAGGAAAAAAATATAAAGTTAACAGAAATTCCATAATAATGTAAATCATACTTAACACGTTGAGCGCCGCGTCAGCCATCGGTGGCTGACACTGGACTTTCCATTTAGGCTGCGTCAACCACCGGTGGCGGACACTGAAATTTCATTTGGGCTGCGTCTGCCACCGTTTGCTGACACTAACTTTTCACATAGGCCGCGAAAAACAGCTGGCTGACAGCGTATAACATGATATAGAACTATGAAATTTACACTCTCTTATGGAATTGCAGAAAGTGTATTCAAAATTTACTTAATTATTGTGATTCTTGATTTAATAAATTCAATTTAGTAGATTTTTATCCAACACTATTTTTAAACAATTCGTAGGCATATATAATTCACTACTTTTTTCAGATATGTCATTCTAAACCTTTTATAAACTAGCAAAATCTATCTGTCTATATTTGCAAATTTAGTTTGTAGTTATTTACCATGTGGCCAGACGAGCTAGTCATGTAAAATTAGCGTGGCATTCAACGTGTTAAATTAGTTAGAGTCTGGCATTTTAGTGAAATAATTGAAAGAACACGCCTTAAATGATAGAAGCATATAACTTGGTGCGCATGTACCACACATATAAAGCTTTAATTTTGGAAGGGAAGCTATCTCAAACTTCCCCCATAACAATAAAATCCCTGAAATGAAATGGAACAATAAAACCTCGTTTAAAATAGCGGCCCCTGAAAAGTTTTTATACGCCATTTTTGAAGGTTTTTTTAATTGATAATTTTAAATCATCTATGAAGGAAATGACTATTTTGGATATTTTGAGCATGAAGTTTTTTAATTTAATCAAAGCCTGTCACTTGGGGTAAGCACTAATATATATAATAATTATATTATTAGTGCTTACCCCAAGTAATATTTCCCTTATTTCATAAATATGATAAGAATATATTAATGAAATAAAGGAAATATTATTTAAAATAAAATAATTCAAATTACTTTTAATGCAAGAATTTGCATATCATCAAGAAACTAAAAGGATTGAGAAGTAATAAGGGCTATGGGTGAGCAAAAAGAGAGCGGGGTGGTATGCATTAATTACCCCAAGTGACATGCTATTTTAATCAAAGCATAATTTAATTAATTTTCTGAATTGTGGTAACCTTCTTTATAAAATTCTTCATTGTGAAAGAAAATATAAATATGGATCTAAAGTCTTGATGTATCATTTTTTAAAGATGCCGAACTTTTAAGAAATTGAATTGAAGCACATAAAGGGGAGGGAATAATATAATAAAGGTTACATAAGGGAATAATTTTTTTGTTCCATTTATACAAGTACTTGATGGTGTCTAATTCAGGTGTGGGAATTTCAAATATGAAATTAGTTTTATTCAAAAAGTTATAGAGTTTTTTAAAAAAAATATTTATGGTTTAGTATATTTTTTGCCTAATGCATAGATTCATAAAGACAGTATAGGTTTATCTACATACATATACGCATCGCATATACATTTAAGACAACGCATCGCATCAAAACTATTATCGTCTTCTTCCCACCACTCCGTACGTAGCAGAAAAGAGTGGACACATAGCATTTATTCGAGTGAATTTTAAAAAATCATAGGATTGTATTA
This sequence comes from Parasteatoda tepidariorum, assembly GCF_043381705.1. Lineage (NCBI taxonomy): Eukaryota > Metazoa > Arthropoda > Arachnida > Araneae > Theridiidae > Parasteatoda > Parasteatoda tepidariorum. The sequence continues at coordinate 69,411,435 of NC_092208.1, forward strand.
TATTATTAAATTGTATAAAAAACTGTATCTTGTAGAGAGACACTGATTGCAGTTCTGGAATCAGCGACGAGTAAGGTATTTCAGATCTGTTCAAATGTTATTTTTTTCCTGCCTTATTGAATAAAAGTTAAAAAAATCTTCGAATTGTAAGGTGTACAAATATTTACATAATTTTAAACTATGAAATTTCAAATTTTAAAACTTAATCATTGAACAAAATTATTAAAAAATTGGTTGGATATTTTTTGGGCTAAGAAATTCAGCCAAAACCATAGTCATCTATTTATTTCTCAAGAATTATTCGACCAATTTTGTTCGATTATTATATTTTGCTACGTTAAATTACAAAGTTCAGAACGAAATACATTTTTTTCAATATTTTTAATGCAATAATTTTTCGAGCATTATTAAATAAAATGAATAATTGTTAAGAAACGTGTTTTTTTTTATTGAATTATCTTTGAATAAACAAATTTTATAATTATTTGCAACATTTAAGATTCACTCAAAAATTTCCCGAGATGAATTATGCAAAAAATTTTAACTATCATTGAGGAACTAAGCTTTCGATAGTCAGTTAGAATAGTCTGATAGTCAGTTATCCCAACAGTAAACATCTCCAATATTCTAGCGGCTGAAAATCTAAATCCTGCAAAAACAAGATAAGTTTATACAGAGAAAGAACGTTTTTCTGTCTGATTCCCTATTAACTGATATTAATTTATAAATAACTTACTTAATAACACTAATTAAATAGCATTTATGAGATATAAACGACTAAGATTGGCCTTTAGTTTTCAAAATCTGAACTTTAGATCTAAAATTATTTAGAATATTTTCTTTTGCCCACTACTTTATCGCATTTTGTATATGGTCAAAATTTTGGCATAAAAAATTAAATATGAAGTAATTGCTGAAGGCAGATGATGTTATTTATTAAAAAGGAAAAACAATATAAAATTGATTATAATTAATCATACCTGTAATTTTATGCACATGAAACCTACACAAAAATCAATGGGAAAGCTAGCCTCCATTGCAGTGATTTCTTCAAAATAAATAGAAAAAGGTCTTCGTGTTTTACATTATAAAAGGTAAAATAATTTTAATTATTTAAAATGAATTTTACCTGGCAATTTCGCATATATAAAACTCACGCAGAAAACAATGGAATAGACTGAATAGTACCCATTTTTGCGATTTCATTAACACGTTGAACGCCACGCTAATTTTACATGGCTTGCCCATCTAGCCAAACGGTAAATAGCTACAAACTAAATTTACAAATATTAGACAGATTTTGCTGGTTTTTTAAAAGGTTTAGTATGACATATCTGGAAAAAGTGGTGAATTATATAAGCCTATGAATTGTTTAGAAATAGTGGTGAATAAAAATCTACTAAATTGAGTTTATTAAACCAAAAATCACAATTAATAAACTACCACTAAAAATATTTAATTTCTGACCGGAGTAAGTTGGCATCTCTGTATATATAAATAAAACTATTTTTGTGCTTTCTATATGGCATTAATTTCTTCAAACCATTTTAGTGACGATAATAATATTTAAAAAAAATTACTCGAATTATGTGTTTCTAATAATCTTGGCTTCGCTGGTCACCGGTGACCCCCGTGGCGCTGCGAACAAACTCAGTGCCGGTCACCGGTGACCCCCGTGGCATTCTACGTGTTAAATAGAAAAATGCTAAACATGATTTATTTTAAATTACAATGTTAAAAGATAGCTTTAGGTAGGTTATTTTACACAATAAAATGAGAAAACAAAATTTAATTCATTAAAACTAATCGTACTTGAACATTTTATGCAAATGAAACCTACGCAAAAGACAATGGGAAAAAATAGAACAGCATTCAGTTTTGCTATTTCTTTTAATAAAAAAAGGTTAAACATGATTTATTTTTATTTATTTGACTGAAAAAAACTGATTTAGAAATTATTGCTTAAGTATATTATACATTATTTGTATTATTATACATTATAAAAATCGAAAACTAAATTAAATTAATTAAAAGGAATCATACCTGAACATTTCATACATATAAATCCCACGCAAAAAGCAATGGGAAAAGCAAGAATAGCACCCATTTTCGCGATTTCTTCAAAGTAAATCGAATGAATTTATGAACTGACTCTATGATAATTTATTTTACAATCAAATATCTCCATCAGATACGCTTTCGTGTTGAAAAATTCGTATAGAGATAGCGTTATTCATGATATCTCTCTGATTGCGCAATAAGGAAACTTTTCCTATTACACAACAATACGAAAGTCGGCATTCAAGAGCAGCTTTTGTTACCATTGATAAGGCTTAACGAGATTATAAATAGACGTCTCTTTTATTTACTATTGATACATACTGACATAATATTGTCGATGCAAAAACTAATTGAGAAATTTCACTATGTAATGCTACATTTTCGAAAGATCCTTGGGAAAAAAATTAAAGCAGATGTACTCAATTTTAATTCATTAACGCTATTCTATTTCTTATTTATGATGTTAAAATTCATAGTGTTAAAATTTTTTTATTATAGTTTATTTGGATGATTCTACTGTAAAAAAGATGATATTTTAAAAAGTGAATATTTTCTTACGCCAACTATAAATCAATTTTAGAAAAAAATCATTATGCCTTGATTACAGATTATAGTTTGATGCATTATAAAATAATTTTGCAACCAGCTTCTTTTTATTTAAAAGAAAAAGATCTTGCAAGTTAATTTACCAGTCAATCTAATTAAGTTACAGAATCTAATGAACTAATGCCTTGTCATGCGGCTGTAATTTAATTCAATGAGTTTTCGAGATGATTATCGATATTATGGAATTATAGACAGGCCTGCCAACACTACGCTTTTTGCAAAATACTTCATAGAGTGGTAGACATTTAAAAATTAAAGTTTTTAGAATTTTTGGTAATTTTGCCAACATTTTAAAAGGTAAGGATTAGTTTGGCATCATCTCTGAATAAACAGACTTTATTGCTTTATTGAAATTACACACATTTTCAGGCTTTTGTGCTCAACGTTAGGCTTATAAACCTTCGTCAAGTAGAAGGACAGATAGAACAATTCCGAGAAGGACATCACAAAGTATACATCCAGGGCTACCGAGAGATTCGAACCCACCACCTCCACACTTCGCACAACATTTGACGGGCGATACCACTCTATAATAGTTTAATAAGAAGAGTGATCGAAAGTTTGAGTATTTCCCTTTTTTGCTTACTACGTCAAATCTCTGAAAATATTGATGAAAATCAAACAATTTTTGCTTAGTATGAAACTCTTTTATCTTGCTCTACAAATCCCTTCGATCTATTAATCAGTAGCTTGAAAATAGCTTTCATATTCGTAAAGAGTATGAGTTGCTTCCAGTGGATACCATGGCTAATGTTTGATATACAATCAAGCATTAGTATGATATTAACATTTAAAAGTAGTCCTGTAGTGGACTGATCGTTAAGACGCGGTTCCCAATAGATCACCAAAGTCAAACGTCACTGGCAACGGTCAGTGTGCTGGTGGTAACCAATTTGATCGGTTTACGAAGGGACAGAGGGTGTACGAGTACGGTATCAGTCGTCCTTAAACTGTTATACCGTAAAGTACTCGACTTCGCACGCAAATTGTTGGGATACCATAGCGGGGGAGTCGCCCAATAGCCCATTGTACACCTCTGGTGCGTCGTAAATAAAGTACTACTACCTTTAAAAGTGAATGTGCTTCATAACATAATAGGCTTCTACTGGATAATATTAAACGATACGTAGGTAAGTGCTTTATTTACGTCGCACTAGAGCTGTACAATGGGTTATTGGCAATGGTCTAGGAAACATCCCTGAGGAGGATCCGAAGACATGCTTTCGAAATTTTGATCCTCTGCATGGAGGATGGCTCCCCTGCTCTAGTAGTCCAACGACCTGCACGCGAAGTGGAGCACTTTACGGTAGAACAGTTTAAAGAGGACCAATACCGTGCACCCTCGGTCCCTCGTAGGCTGATCAATGTGGTCACCCACCAGCTTACTGTCAGCAACCAGTGATGCTTGACTTCGGCGTTCTGCTGGGAACCGTGTCTTTACGATCAGTCCACTGCAGGACAGTAAACGATAGATGCCTGACAGCAAAGCGCATCAAAACTATGACTTTTTGTAATGCAATCTGACCTAGTTTAAAGCTGTATTAATCTATTCTGAATGACACTTAAAAAATAGGGCTTGTTTTAAAATCTAATGTATTTGTTTTAGATACATAATTAGGTATTTGCATGCTATACACTTGGTTTTATTTTATTATTTTGTAACTGGCGTTGTATAGCCGACGCAATTCTGAGTTTATGACTATCAATGTTTAATTTCGTAGCCTTGTAATTTGATTCTAACCCAGAAGACAAGAAAATTTCTGAATCAAGCTTTGGGACAAACTAGCCTTCGTGGAGGACTTTTTGGAACTAGCCGAAATTTGAGTTGCATGGTTAGCCGGGATTATTAGACAGTGACATGGTTTGACAGTGGGATTCTAACCCATGATCTGTCTACCACTGAAGATATTTTATGTCAGAACTGTGGTCGGTGTGAGCCGGGAATAAAATTAACACCAACCAGCCACCACGGGGATTAGAGCCTGCGTTACCTTATTGGAAAGCGAATGCTCCATCATCTGAGCCCTTATAAGCTATCAAGGTTCTTTAGACTTTGGATCTGGACAGCGATGAAGAAGATTAAAGCTTTGTGCTCCAAAATCACTGAAGAAGTCAGTGCTTATGCTCAAAAATCATACAAGAGCTTATTATTCAGACAAACGAAATCCATTAACTTTAGCTACATTGAGCTATTTAAACTTAAAAAAATTTCTCAAGTTTTATGAGCTGGTTGGTCAAGTCATATACCTAAGCATTTATATGTATGTTACTCATTTGTACTGTAAGAGCTGGCATTTTTTGATATAGTAGATAGTTCAAAAATGGTGCTTTTCCATTTTAAATTTATGAAAAAGTAATGTTAAGAGTACTTAAATCTTAGATTTTTTCTTGGTTTATTTCCCGGCAGTAAAAAGTAATTTTCAGGTTTTTGAAATCAAAANCTTGACTACTTAAAAGATTTTTAAAAATTAATAATGTTATTTCAAACTTGTGTTTTAATTTCAAATTTTACCAAGTTAAGTAACCTGTTACTGCTTTATAAACTAGGGTCAAGTTATAACTACAGATTTTTAGCTTGATGCCTGGATTTATATTTCTGAAAACTACATTATGTGCCCGGGGATTGCCATTGTCTACATCGGTGGATGCTATGCTAAGATGGTCTTACATCTCTAGATGGAAAGTTATGGTAAGCACTTTATTGGATTTCTTAATAAACCGATTTTCTTTCGTACCAAACGTTAATCTTCCAAGCTTTTTGTAGTTTATGCATAAATTTCTCTATCTAATTTAACAAAAGTTTGATCCTGTAAATAAACGAACCTGCTTAATTTTTAAATATAAGTTTTCATAACTTCAGCAAATAAAGAAATAAAGCAGTTTCCTTTTAAGATTAAAATTAAACCTTTTTAAAACGACTTTTAGATTAACTATTCTTAAACATCTTGCATAGCATAAACAAATAACGAGACATAGACAGGTCTTTGACACTTTTTGTCCGTTTAATTTTGCCACCTTGAAATTGGTGAGTATCCAAATACTAAAACATTATAGGTTCTTGAACCCCATTTAAAAAGAAGTTAATGCTCTAAAACATGACATTTTAAGTAAATTCATTTTAAAAACACGTCTGATATGGACTTCTGGAAAGAGTTATACACTTTAAGCACTTTTTCACAACCATTAATATTTCCCCCAAATTTAATCAACAACCGTTTGGTTGCCTACAGTACAGTAAACCTGGTTTTTGTGCTCCTAAGTTCTACGCTCAATTCCCATCAGAATATTAAGTACAAAAATGCGTTAGGTAAACGTAAGAAGCTATTTTTTATAACGTCTAGAAAATATTTTTCGAAAGATTTCAAAACTAGGAGAGATTTGTTGCATTTCGCGCTTAAAAAAAAATCTGTAATTATATTTATACAGGAAATTATGGAAATTTTTTAAATTGGAGGAACTGTTTTCGTTTACTCAGTATATATACATTAAGTTTGAAATTATTGAAATTTCTTAAATATTTTACTTATCAGACAGAATTCAGAGAACTATTTGTTTTTCTTTTATCTAGTCTNGGAAATTTTTTAAATTGGAGGAACTGTTTTCGTTTACTCAGTATATTAAAATTAAGTTTGAAATTATTGAAATTTCTTAAATATTTTACTTATCAGACAGAATTCAGAGAACGATTTGTTTTTCTTTTATCTAGTATATTGAATTACTTTACATGACAATATAAATTTTGTTCTATGCGATCTTATTTTCTCATTAAATTTCCGTATTTAATCTTAACACTTTCTAACAAGTGGCGTAAAAGAATTTTTTAAAATTTTAAATTCTTATTATTATTTTTATTTCACCGAATTTTTTGATTTTTCGTTTTGTAAAATTCAACGATATAATTTTTCACTAGCTTATTCTGGATGTAAAAATGTGTATATGGTATTCTTACCATGAAATGACTTGACTACTTAAAGGATTTGATAAGCGAGTCTTTTATGAATTTAAACGCTATATTATGAAAAACTCTATATTATGAATTTAAACGTTATATTATGAATTTAAATGTTATATTATGAATTTAAATGTTATATTATGAATTTAAATGTTATATTATGAATTTAAATGTTATATTATGAATTTAAATGTTATATTATGAATTTAA
>NC_092208.1:69418279-69496742 GCF_043381705.1 Parasteatoda tepidariorum
TCAAAAATATATACATTTATTTTACAAATTCCATATTATTAGGGTGGCGCCCTTCAGAGAATTAAAAATACAAAATTATCTTCATCAAAGCCGATGCTTTACATCCGGCGTTCAGTAGCAGACTACTATTTCATATTGTTTTACAACACATGGCTTTAGCCCTCTGGTGGGAAAGACTTCGAAACAAAACTTACAACAGTTACTTTTCTCAACAACTGAAATTTAGAATAGTGTGATTAAGAAAAATATGTGAACTGCTTGCATTTTCAAATTAATATTGAAATGTACAGGTTTAGAATTTTCTACAGTGAACAGTTTTCGGAACTTCAGTATTCAAAAAAGTATGCAAAAGCTAGACGTTAAGAACGTGTCCAATGAGCGAGCAAAGCGAGCATTGGATTGCTTCGCAATCCGAAAAGAACTGCGAAAGCAGTTCCGGGGGTTGGCGAGCGCCAGCGAGCAGGGGGCGAAGCCCCCTAGTAATACATAATACTTCAAGTATGCTTGATGTCAATCGTAACTGTAATATATTGGTATTGTTCTATTTTTATTAATATGAAAAAATCTCTAAAATTCCATTTGTGTAAAATATTTAGTACATTATACAACAATTATCTTGAAATTTATATTTCGTAAAGTATACCGCGTTTTTTTCCTATCAATGCTGACAGCTATGTAAAGAAAAGAAATATCATCTTTCCCTCCTTCCAACAAGATAGTCAAAAATTTATCTTCACTCATATTAGAAAGCAAAAAAACATTAAAGCAAATCTTAAATGTTGAGAGCAATAATATTTTAGTAGTTCAAATGATACAAAGGTTATAATATCTAGTATATTGAATTACTTTACATGACAATATAAATTTTGTTCTATGCGATCTTATTTTCTCATTAAATTTCCGTATTTAATCTTAGCACTTTCTAACAAGTGGCGTAAAAGAATTTTTTAAAATTTAACTTCTTATTATTAGTTTTATTTCACCGAATTTTTTGATTTTTCGTTTTGTAAAATTTAACTATATAATTTTTCACTAGCTTATTCTGGATGTAAAAATGTGTACATGGTATTCTTACCATTAAATGACTTGACTACTTAAAAGATTGATAAGCGAGTCTTTTATGAATTTAAACGCTATATTATGAAAAACCCTATATTATGATTTCAAACGTTATATTATGAATTTAAGCGTTACATTATGAATTTAAATGTTATATTATGAATTTAAATGTTATATTATGAATTTAAACGTTATATTAGGAATTTAAGCGTTACGTTATAAATTTAAATGTTATGAATTTAAATGTTATGAATTTAAATGCTATATTATGAATTTAAATGTTATATTATGAATTTAAATGCTATATTATGAATTTAAATGTTATATTATGAATTTAAACGTTGCATTATGAATTTAAGCGCTATATTATTAATTTCAGCGCTATATTATGGAACAAATGTGGATTAGTCTCATTAGACTTCAAGTTAGACTGAAAACGTGCAAATTATTGCATTGTCGTAATATTCTTTATCTTTTTTGCGATTTGCATTTTAAAGCAAAACGTTTGAAGGGAGAATTTCGTGAACTGTATTAGTCTTTATTCTGAAGTGAGTTATTCTGAAGCTATAAAATTGCGTAGATTTGTGCATTTTAGAAATAAATGAGAATTAAGATTTCGCTGCAATATTTATATAACTTTTCTCTTCAGATGGGTGAACCTTAATATATACGATGATTGGACATCAACAAGCTTGTAGAAAAACTAAACATTCCTTTCTATCGTCATTGGATTCCTTTTACGGCAATTTATATATGCACTTGTATTGGACAACCTTATAGTAGGAAAGAACTTAGTATGGATATTGATTAATTAAAACTGGAACTGATGGAATTATAAGTACGAATATCAAATATTATGTTTTAATGTTAGACTCTATAAAAACTATGTGTAAAACATATAAAGTTAAGAATTGTTGTCAATAACTATAAATTAAAACAAGAAATTAATGTAGTGATTTTTTCAAATTAAAATCCCTTTGAGACAAAATTTCCAAGCATTGGAATATTAAGGATTTAGTGATTGTCTTCTAAAAGCTAAACTTGTTTAGTGAGAAAAACCTAAATGTGATAAAAATTGGGTAAGTAATTTCCCAGCAAAAAAGCTTTTTAAATTTGTATTTGCTAGCAAAAGTTAATATAAATATGCTTCTTAGCTCATTTTTTATAAAATTTCTATAATTCAAAAAGTTTGTCAATAAAAGTCAGAATAAAAATTTTATTTTTTAAAGCATTGATTCGTGACACAGAATAATAAACTTTTATTGTTGAAATACTGTCCTTCAGATTTAATAAAATAAGTATAGTACAAGAGTTTCCACATTGAAGAAAGTTTCATCAGTTTTAGAAATTTTGAGTTCATATCCTTTTTTAAAAGTATTATAAAGCCTCAACTGTCAGAAATATTTACAGTATAATTCATCAGTAGTAGTAGTAGTAGTTACTTTACGTCGCACTAAAGCTGCACAATGGGCTACTGGCGACGGTCTGGGAAACATCCCTGAGGATGATCCGGAGACAAGTCATCACAATTTTGATCCTCTGCAGAGGGGATGGCACCCCCGCTTTGGTATCGCAACGACCTGCGCGCGAAGTCGAGCACTTTACGGTAGCACAGTTTAACGAGGACCAATACCGCCCACCATCGGTCCCTACGCAGACTGATTCAAGTGGTCACTCACCCGCACAGTGACTGCAGCCAGTGATGCTTGACTTCGGTGATCTGCTGGGAACCGTGTCTTAACGATCAGTCCACTGCGGGACAGTATAATTCATCAAATTTTAATCTTAAGAATTTATTCTAAAAATTTTTCATACTACATTGGAAGTGGGAACAAATCTGACAGTAAAATTTGTCGTTAGTCTAATTTATCAAGCTAAAACTTTATAAACTTCTAACATTTTATTTTAAGGAGAGACGAAATTTTGTGTAAACTTAGTTTTTTTCTCAAATCCATTTTTCCAGAATCACTCTCTTAAGGATAGATTGGATATCAATATTCTTGGACTGCTTTTTTCTTTAATGGCACCTTTAAGATGCTGAATTGGGACAAGTTTTAAAAAATTGATTTTCTGTATTTTTACAATAAATTCGAAGCTATTCCACTAGAACAAAGTAAAATGAAGAAATTTGTTTAGAATTTAAAAATCTTGCCTAAGATACTGAAGAGTCTTGAAGAGATGCATTTGATTTCAATCTTCAATAATTTTCAGTTATTCAATGACTTCATGTTTTGTTCATGTAATATACGACTCACGATTATGTCAAATGTAGTATCCTGACCAGTTTTTAAGCTTTTGTGGTGCTTTAAACTAACCATAAAATTTAGAGTGCAAATAAATTTAAACTGTTCCGACATTTTAAATGTCGAAGAATTTTAAAATTCCATGTTATGTTCATCATAGCAAAAACATCGCAAACTAAAGTGAAAAAGAAAATTTTTAATATCCTAAGTTTTTAATGCTTGTCTAAAAAGCTTTAAATTTTTAAAATGAAAACGTGATAATTAAATAAAATTTGGTACTTAAATGATCCCGTTTTAATGTATGAATTTACTTTGAATTAATATTAGATATTTAAATGTGACTTAATGTGATTCCTAAATTTTATTCACACAAACTTTAAACGCCCTTTTTAAATTCATAGTGATAAATTTTTTTTTCCAGTTTGTTATTTTATATTTGAATCTCAAACTATTATTCCAGAGAATGTAATGTGATAGGGAATTACAATTTGCTAATTTTGCTTTCAGTTTTTGGAATCAGATTATTCTTTATTTACAAGTACAATAAATTTCATATTGTAGGAAAAAAATTTAAAATATTTTGACTGTTCTGTAATTGTTTGTCTTTATAAATCAGTGTTTCGTTTACAGCATCGGATTGAAAAAGAGTAAATATTTTTAAAAAGATAAATTGTTTAGTAGTAATGATGGTAATTAACCTAATACGCCAAAATTTAGTTATGAATCTGAAAATTACTGCCGAAGCTGAGGGAAAGACACTATTATGATTGTATCACGCTTTCTCACAAATTTAAAACTAATTCAGTTTTTACATTATTTAAAATATTTGGAACTGTATTTAAAATAGTTCAAAACTTAAGAGTGTATCGTCACGACATCACTGCACTGAAGACTTGTTAATGGGGAGCAAACAGCTGGTTTTATCACTTAAAATGAATAAATTAAAAGCGTTTTACTTACCGTTGCCCCTCAGATCAATCTAAATGTCTCATTTTTGTTTAATTTTATCTAAAATGGATAGATTCTTCATGACTGGCTATCGTAGAGCCGCGGTGGCATAGAAGATAAAACGTTCGCCTTCCAATGAGGTAAATCGATTTCGAAACCCAAAGATGGCTGTTTGATAGGAATTCCGCATCCAGCTCAAACGGACCACAGTGCTGACGTAAAATATCCTCAGTGGTAGACAAAACATGGGATGGAGTCCCCTTGCCGTCAGGCTAACCGTGGGAGATTTTCCTGGTTTTCATTTCCATGTAGCTCAAATGCGAGTTCGATCAAGAGTCCTGGACAAGACAAATTTCTTCCAATACTCGATCCTGGAGCTCCCTTGTCTTCTGGATTGGGATCAAAATTATGAGGCTACGGTCTTGATTCAGGAATTTCGCCACAGATTAATATTTACTAATCTAAAACTAACCTCTTAACTTGCCTTAACAGAATTTTAACACAAAATTGTAACTTCAGTAGCAAGCAATATTTTTAGATTGCGAGGAATAATTTAAAACGAAATAATAAAGCAGAATGGTAAATAAAGCAGCTACAGATTTTGACTTTCGGCTTATGTTTTTTCATAGAGGTAGCGATGAAACATTTGATTTTATAATTGTAAACGGGAATTTAGTTTTGCAGATTTGTTAAAAGCTATATTTAACTTATGTAGAGGTGATAAAAACGAATACAAATTTTTTGAACTAGGATGAAACATAATTTTACTTTAAAAAAAAATCTTCCGTGAAAATAGATTCTGTGGCAGAAATGAGTAAACTTGTTTTATCTAAAAGTGTATACCAGTTTATTAAACTACAGCTTTTGTAGGGTTTACGGATTTGTGTTGCCACAAATCTAAACTTTGGGCAAATTACTTTAAAGGTATTAAATGTATATACCAATTTATCTCAAGCTCTAAATCTAGCATTATGGTTGAGAATGCTTTCGTGAAAGTGATAAAAAGACGCAAGGGTTTGAGTTTTCGAAACTTTAAAAAAAAAATTAAAGTTGTCTTTGCTTTTTAACAAATTGGTTCTTTTACCAAATAACGACAAAAATAAAAAGGAATTTCGTAAGCTTATAAATGTGATGAGGGTAAGCTTACAATTAAAGTTTCGGTTAGTTTAATTCCACACATGTTGGTACTATTTCGTAAATTCTATATATTCCACGAAAGTAATCTCTAATGATTTAACCTATTTCTATCTTTCCTATATGCAAAATTTCCACAATGCTATTCGGGAATTTAGATTTTTTTTAACTATGACAGAAACCAAATTTTATGTAACCAGTTTTGTTAATTTTATTTTATAACCGTCATAGAACAGCCGACCCAATTATTTTGGATATACGACTACTAATGTTCAACTTCGCAGCCTCGTAATTTTGAACTCAATCCAGAAGACAAGGGAACTCCTGAATCAAGCTTTAGGAGAAATTTGCCTTCGTGGAGGACTTTCTGATGAAACTAACCCTTATTTGTGTTACATGGAGAGGAGGAAAACCACGAAAACCTCCCGCGGTTAGTCAGACTGCAAGGGAACTCTAACCCATAATCCGTCTAGCACTGAGGATATTTGACGTCCAGTTTGGTTAATTGTGGAACTTATTGAAAGTTAAGGTCGGGATACCTTGGCAGGGCGTTTCGCTCATATCCAAGAGGTGGTGAGTTCGATTTGAAATACAAAATTTCGAGTCTATAAGACTATCACCATGGTTACATTCAACTTTTCAATTTTTTCATGAACTCTTGACTGAGCATAGTTTAATTCCTCTTTCTAAAGCCGGGAATAATATAAAAAGGAGTGACTCAAATTACGTTGAAATTCTCAAGGCTTTAATTTCCCTTTATATTTAGGAATTAAGTTGGACAGTTTTAGCCTCTAGATATATTTCTTAATATTTACAAATATATTTTAGGTTATAGGAACTAGCAAAAATATTTTTTTTTTCAATTTTCGCTACCACATTCCGGTTGTGCTACCATAACTACACTCGACAAAGAGAAGTAGTATAAGTAGTTGATAGAAGACTATAAAGACTGTATAAAAACTATAATTTGAAAACTAATTTTTTGCTGCGAAAAGCTGTTACGATTCATGGGTCAGCTTTGCATTTGATGTAATGTCGTTAAGTTGAAAAATCTTTACTTACCTTGCTTTTATTTTACTTACAGTATAATTATAATAATATCATGAATTTATTTGAATGAAGGGATTCCACTGACTTATAAAATTCAAAACGTTACTAATAGAGTTCGATTACAACATTTTCTAGCACATTTTTTTCAATTTAGTATAAATTAAAATATTGTTGATTATTTTTGAATATAATTAATTTGAAATGCAAGTCCTAGTGGTAGTAATGATTGAATAATTTTAGAAAGTATTAATAAATAAAAGTTAATTGAGTTTTTACCACTTTTTACATTTTTAGTCGCCTGTAGCATCCCTGTGAATGCATATTTCGAGGTCGACACATAATAATTAAATTATTAAAATGTTCTGGAAGGTCTAAGCATCTTGCTTCAGCTAAAGATAAATGCATAAGATTACAATCTTTTTTACCACGTTTTTATTGGGTTCTTGGGCGTCTTAAACAACGTTTAAAGTGGCAGTAAATTCAAATTAAAGAAAGTTAGGAGCAATTTTTAGATACCACTTTAACGTTTAGACATCAGGAAAGGTTGTATCATTAAACAGACATATTTTCTTTAGTCTGTGTAAGCTTTCTTTTAGTAGTTTCAAATAGAGTCAGGCATATGGATAGATTATTTTGGACATATCATGTTATAAATGAAACAGAACTTAACAGAAACTAAATATTTGTTTATTTTCGTAGAACGAACATGTTAATCTTTGAATTCATACGTCACATTGAAATATCTCTAATAAAGTTAAAAGTTTGTCTGTGTGTGTGTCTTAATAAATAAAGTTCTTGAGTAAACAAAAGAAGAGAATTTCAATTTTCTGGAGGCTGCACCTTTTGCAATATTCCTTTATTTCCATCCAAAATAACGTAGTCACCTACAAAGAAGCAATTAAAAATTATTTTAGCATTTTAATATTAAATTTTGCATACAACCATGTTAACAAAGCATGTGAACATCGTATATGATACGTATTATTAGTCTTAAATGTATATAAAATATACGTGCGATTTTCACCCAATATAACAACTTACTGTAACTGCTATAGAAATCTAATATCATACAATAAAATGATGAAATTTCTTAAAGCTTAAGTGAATTTTTGGAAGCTTTTTGGAAGGATTTCACACTAGTTTTAACAATTATATGTAGAGGAGAATGGAGCATGACCAGATACTTTGAATATGTCATAATTAGTTCTGTTTTCTAGCGAACTAAATATGAATTAAACTTTACTAGTCAAGAAGGACCTATCATATCGGCGTGCTTAATTCGCGGCGTTTGTGTAGATAGGTTTGTTTTACAATGACAATTATCTAATATTCTTTTGTTTTTTAACTAGCCTTACTTAATTATTATTACAGTAATGAAAATTATTTTTGGTCTAACTTATTTACTATACGTTTACTAAAGATTCATACCCTAACAAATAACATTTTTGTCCAATGGTAGCTTTGTTCTGTTTCGTTTCGATAACCTGCTGTTGGTGCAAGACCGAGTACTACTATTCCTCCCCCCCCCTTTGATATGTGTCTATGCTGGGCCCACGAAAACTGCAGCTCATCAGAGGACGAAGATAGTATCCAAAAATGAACAAAGGGCTTATGAACCCCAGAACAAAATTTGTTGCTAGGTTCAACTTCAAATCACAAAAAGCCTTATTTTTACATTTTGTAGAAATTTTGAAGACACTTTACACAAAACTGTGATTTTTTGCAAAGAAATTTTTTGAAATTTTCTTTAAAGAAAAACTAATCAATAAGCACTATATTTTGATCGAGCCCTCAGCGTTACCGGTACCCGGAAGAATTGCCTCCCGTCTCTCTCTCTCTTCCCCTTGAGTACTGCTTTGACTGCATTACATGTAAATTACACGCACAATGTTCCTAAATTAACTTAAAGTAAAAAATGCTGGCTACTTTTGACCGGGTGATTTGACTTTCTCGTGCACAATACTTTTATAAATAAAGTAATACATCTAAGACTATTTAGGAGGGATACTAAGCAATGAATATCTACATCAAATCTGACAGATTCTAGGTCGAATAGTTTAGCTTCAACATGTCTTCGAATCTTGCTTACCCGGTCTTACCACACTTTCCCCTATCTAAAATAGTATTTTCAGTCTTAAAATATAATTTTACTTACGATATTTTCAGTAATTACTTGCTTTAAAACTGCAAATGACTATATGTAACTCTGTTTAGTTACCTTAGAGAGGCGTGGATCAGTTGCTGCTGATATTAATTTAATAAAAACTTTGTTTTATGAAGAATTTGTTTAAATAGAAGTTTTTTGAATGTCGTATAATGTTTTAACAAGGAGGAAAGAAAGCAAAAAATTTTCGTTTCCTTACCTGTTTGAAAGTGCTTTGTTGCTCCATGTAGTCCAGCTATACAAGGGATTCCATATTCACGACTTACAACAGCTCCTAAGTTTTTAGAGAATTATTAATAAAATATTAGACTTACTAATATTCTATTAGTCTAATATTAAAAATCTTAGTAATCGTAAGTATAATATTAGTAATTAATTACTAATTAGTAATTAATAACTAACATTAAACTTACATTTTTTATTTTAAGAAAAATATTTTTAAGCAGTGTTATTTAAATATTTTATTTCCCATTGATAAGCATAAATTAGACTTTTATAAATACATTTTAACTAGAAGGCCAACACACTGTTTAATGTAGAGTTTAAGCTGATTTTGCCGAGAAAAGTAAGGTTTAATTTATACTAAAGTCAGTGACGTGACAGCCCATGGAGGGCAAAGGTCTTCTGTGCCCATTTCAGTTTTCTTCACCTTGGAATCTGGAGAGCAGTAGCAGATGTTCCAGTTGGGTGGTCAGCCGAATGCAGAACACTCAGTGTTCTGTCCGCAAGTAT
Source organism: Parasteatoda tepidariorum (assembly GCF_043381705.1). Classification (NCBI taxonomy): domain Eukaryota; kingdom Metazoa; phylum Arthropoda; class Arachnida; order Araneae; family Theridiidae; genus Parasteatoda; species Parasteatoda tepidariorum. Next base: position 69,427,610 of record NC_092208.1, read on the forward strand.
GCATGCTCGGTACTCATTATATCGACCCACTGAAGGAATGAAAGGATGAGTCAACCTTGCTCGGTGCGCGAATCGAACACCAGAACTTTATAAATGAAGTATAAGAACTTATAAATAAAGTTGGCAGGGGTGTGCAAAAATATACCACCTAGTTTGATTTTTTTTTATTAGTCGAGAAAGTAACTTATTTCTGTTTTCATAGTAAGCAATTTTATACGAAAAAAAATGGCAAAATTTTTGACATTTTTTATTTATTTCTGGTATATATCTTCAAATCGGATTAAATAAAATTGTGTTCAGGCCATATTGAAGATTAAGAATTTTATCGTATTTGAAATGCAATTTTGAATTTTGGCTGCAAGTATAAATACTGGTTTGTTGCCATTAATATTGGTTCGACACTGCAGTGTGAATACACCTTAAAATTTTTTTTCTCCCCAATCCGACATATCTTTTGGTTTCGTATTTTACAGCCTGGCTATTTATACCTATATAAGTTAAATATATATACATTATATACATATATAAGTTAAATATATATACATTATATACATATATAAGTTAAATATATATATACATTATATACATATATATGAGTTAAAAAATATAGAAAAAATTTAAAAAAAAACATTTTTAATATTTTTTCTACTAAAATAAAAACAAAATTAAAAAACAAATTAATTTTTTCAAAAATTTTATTAATTATTTATTATTTTAAATTATTAAAGATTATTATTAAGATTTATTAAATTTTATTATTTAATATTAGAAAGCGCTCTTTTTTGCGGATATAATCGTGTGAGCTGATAACGTGATTATCTTTTCCTTATTTTATTTCCCAGCTTTGAAACCTTTTTCAAATTTTTTTTAAATATTTATGATTATTTTTTTTAGCTTTATTTTAATAATTCTTTTCTTCTCTTTTAAGAAATTGCCATTTTTTCCATGTTTTCTTCATCTTTTTAACTTATTTTTGCAATTTCTATTTACATGCAGCTTATTCGCAGTAAATAAAGCTTATTATTATTTTTCTCAATTTTCTCCTTTAATCTCTTAACAGAAACTAAATAGNTATTTCCCAGCTTTGAAACCTTTTTCAAATTTTTTTTAAATATTTATGATTATTTTTTTTAGCTTTATTTTAATAATTCTTTTCTTCTCTTTTAAGAAATTGCCATTTTTTCCATGTTTTCTTCATCTTTTTAACTTATTTTTGCAATTTCTATTTACATGCAGCTTATTCGCAGTAAATAAAGCTTATTATTATTTTTCTCAATTTTCTCCTTTAATCTCTCTTTTCCGTTATCATTTTTGTCTTTATGTAATATATGTAGAATACATTTATTTTTATGGACTGTATAGAGTTATTTACCATGTGATATAAGGCCACCTAGTTCCGTCACAACTCCCGCAAGATAAGGAAAATAAGGCGACCAGCAGATATCTGTAGAATATGTGAGTAGAATTTCTCCTGGCTGAAATTGAAAATCACAAGATTTAAAAATAATAATAAAGACGCGAAGTAGAAATTACACCTTCACTTATTTTAAGCTTCAAATATTTAATAAAAAGTAATTGGAAGCTGCCATAAAATATTAAAGTATGAAAAAAGAATGACATAAAATATTAAAGCATGGAATATTTTGAATAAGATTATACCCATTACTTTTATATGAGCTGCTTCATCCAAAGTCATTGCTTTACGAACGAAACCTTTTACGACGCCTTGACTAACAGGTATTCCTAAATAACGAAAAACAAAACTGTGAATTTTATGTTATTTTAGTTAAACTTATTGTACAGCTACTGAATTGTATAATTACTAAAATTATAAAATGATATGATAATTACCTTTCATAGAAAAGTTAATCTCGTTGATGACAATATCTTCTGTCGAGTATTCCATCTGAATGTCATAAAGGAACATAAGTAATAAACATAATGAAGAAATAAATACAATAATATAAAAGAGAATAAAACAATGCTTTTTCAACTTTTCTGTATCAAAAAATAGAAGCTACTGAAACCGTAACAGTTTCTGAGAATTTTCACCACGCGTTTTTTTTTTCACTGAGAATTTAAAATTTTTTTAAAAATAGTAGTAAAATGTAGAAAATAAAATTTAATTTTAGAAATTCGTGCTCTCCATTGCTCTTAATTTTTCCAAGTAAACATGTCTAGTAACAAAGTTGCAGTTTTTACTTTATTAAAACGTTGAATACCATAGAGGTCATCGGTGACCGGCACTGAGTTTGCTCGTAGCACCACGGGGGTCACCGGTGACCAGCGAAGCCAAGATTATTAGAAAAACATTATTCGAGTAAATTTTTAATTTTTTTATATTATTATCGTTACTAAGATGGTTTGAAGAAATTAATGCAATATACAACAAACAAAAATAGTTTTATTTATATACACAGAGATGCCAACTTGCTGCGACAGCGAATAAATATTTTCAAGTGGTAGTTTATTAATTGTGATTCTTGGTTTAATAAATTAAATTTAGTAGATTTTTATCCACCATTATTTCTCAACAATTCGTAGGCTTATATAATTCACCACTTTTATAGATATGTCATGCTAAGCCTTTTAAAAAACTAGAAAAATCTGTTTAATATTTGCAATTTTAGTTTGTTGTTATTTACCGTTCGGGCACACGGGCAAGCCATGTAAAACTAGCGTGGCATTCAACGTGTTGATATACAAGTTGGAAGCTAATATACGTAAATTTTTAACTTCTTTATTTAAATATTATTACCATTTTTTAAAATATTTTTAAGGATAGTTCGAGTGCTGTATTTTGAGCGAGATGACAACTTGCTCCACTCTGTGAATAAAGTATTTTCTAGTGGTAATGGAGTATAAGTTATTTACTCATTAGTATTTTTTCCTTTTAAATAAGTTTTTCACCACTACATATCGAAAATTCAAAGTATCACATGAAAAGTATCACATTACTTTTATTGCATCTGTGCCATAGTTACTCTTTGATAAGGTAGGCGTGTAATTATCCTTATTCTGCAAGTTTTATTATTTAATTAGCTACCAATTTATTAAAACTTTTCTGGAAAGCACAGTAGTTGGCATTCCTGTTCAAACTGTAAATTTTAAACTTTGCTACCACTTGAATATTTTTGGATGTTCTTTGGGACCTCCACCTGTAGAAAATCGACAAGAATTTTTCAGAGGGGACTCAATATCTAAATTTAATTTTATTTTCTATACGTCGTAGAACAGCAGACCCCATTTTTTGGTTTACGACTACTGATGTTAAACTCCGTAATCTTGTAATTTTGAACCCAATCCCGAAGACAAGGGAACTCCTGGATCAAGTATTGGGAGAAATTTGTCTTCGTGGAGAACTTTTTGATGGAACTAACCCGCATTTGCGTTACATGGCGAGAAAGACCACGAGAATCTCCCCCGGTTAGCCTGACGGAAAGGGGAATCTAACCCATGATCAGTCTACCACCGAGGATATTTCTCGTCAGCACTGTGGTCGGTGTAAGCCGGATGCGGAATTCGTATCTACCAGCTATCACCGGAATCGAACTTCGGTTCACCTCATTGGAAGGCGAACGCTCTATCACCTGAGCCATCGCGACTCTTAATATCTAAATTGAAGTAGTTGCGAAATTAGGATGACTTCAAACTGATTTGATGAGTCTGCCACTAGAATATTTTTGCCGGATGTTTGAGGGCCCATCAATAAACTAGAAATTAATTTATTTTATCATCAGTATTTTTATCTTTTTCAGATAACTACAATTATTGATACGATTATTTATTAATACATTTAAACATACTTACTGGTTTCGGAATGCCTTTCATTATTTCTGGAAATCGGTATTCGGACGTTATTGCAAATCTCTTTCGCCTTTGACTTGCTCTAAAAGGGCAAAAGTAAATATAAACTTAAAAGTCAGTTTAGTGGTGCAATGTGCTTCTAAAATATTTTGTGAATGGCTTAATATCTCAAAGTAATAGCGATTAAAAACAGAGCACAAATGGAAAAACAGCATGAAGCAAGAAATTTAGCAAGGGTCGCAAGAAGATGCATACAATATTGGTACAGGTGTGCAGTCCGTTAAATAAAATGATATCATCCTAAATGAATTTTGTTTCACTGATAAAAAGAAAAATCAAAAATCATGTGAAAAACAGTTAAAAACTACAATTCCAAAGGAAAGTTGAGCAAATTCAGCAGAAATTCCACAAGAAAATTGAAATCAATAAAAAAAAATAATGAAAAATATTTAAAAATTATAATAATGGCAACCGAAGCTGACGTCTTCAGGGGGTACCAGTCTCGGAAGTCATAAAAATACAAAACCTTTTCTATGGAGAAATCTTTTCTTTTAATAGAAAAGGTTTCGTATTTTTCTGACTTCTGGGGCTAGTATCCCCTAACAAAGTCAGTTTCTGTTGCATTTTTTTAATATTTTTATTGTTTCCTTTTTTAAAATTTTCTATTGTTTCACTGATGGGATTTTTACGTTCACAAAGCATGAAGACTATGTTTAGTTCAGGTACCCACCTCCATTTAAAAGTGAAACGAATTATGCTTTAAAAATTGTTGATATCAAAACTAGAGAGAGGTTATCAAATTCCTATCCTTATTGAGGTCGATCAAAATTTTGCATGAGTAAAAATTGCATTATTTCTAAAAACTTCAATCCTAATCTTTCAAATTTCGCCGTGCAAAAATCGTCCAAAATATTTGCTGCTGAAAGATAGCTAAATAGATTTAGTACAATAGCGTTTCTATATTTCTGTCCAGCCCCCGCATGTTACCCTAATAAACTAATTTATGTTTTTTATCCCCCTCAAGTCCTGTTGGTGGCCTCATCGTGGCGAGGGGGTGACACTGAGTGGAATGGGCTATGTACGTCTGGAGTTGTACTCCTGGAAGGCTCACCCATGGAGAGAAGGTCGTTCCATTACACTCAGCTGAAGTCAACAGGCGAAGGAGATAAGTCAGACCTCTGCCAGCATGGGTTCTGGGCAATGATATCGCCGATACTCTGGCTAAGGAGGCGACCGAAGAAACCTTGATGAGTCCAAATTCACTCATCTTCATGGAACTGGCATCGAAAAAGAAAAAAAGAAGACAATATTTCCTGGCTCGTACCCCCCAAACATCACTGGTACCAGAGCACCCGAGGAGGTGCACTCAACATTCGGTGCTACCGCAAGTATCAGATGGCGCTTACCAGGCTTACCAGCGGTCTCTTTCTTTCGAGGGTAGTGTTAAAATCTTCCCAAACTGCCCCTGGTGCCACAACATGCAGGCTTCTCCCCAACACATCCTGGACTGTCTTGGACTGGACAAGAAGGACATTCTAGAAAACCCACTTTTGGTGGCCGACTTCCTCCGGGTCATACATCTCATGGACATTGTTTAGTCCTGTTAATTTTGGGGATTTGGAAGCAGAAGAAGATTTTTTTTCATAATTATATATATATATATTTTATTTCACCAGTATTATATTGGCNCCACCTTAAGTCTCTTTCTTTCGAGGGTAGTGTTAAAATCTTCCCAAACTGCCCCTGGTGCCACAACATGCAGGCTTCTCCCCAACACATCCTGGACTGCCTTGGACTGAACAAGAAGGACATTCTAGAAAACCCACTTTTGATGGCAGACTTCCTCCGGGTCATACATTTCATGGACATTGTTTAGTCCTGTTAATTTTGGGGATTTGGAAGCAGAAGAAGATGTTTTTTCATAATTACATATATATTTTTTATTTCACCAGTATTATATTGGCAGAACTTTATGAAAAGCAGTACCTGGCGATTACGTTTGGCGACCTTGTCTTCAAGAGATGCTGAATTTCATCGACTGTCATGAAAAATAATAAATCTTCATCTGGTATCCTTCCTTCTTCTACCATTAACTGGCCCATTCTTTTCCAGCCTTTACGCCACTCATCATAACCTTTTATAAACAAGGACTGAAAAGAGAAACATAGTTGCCAATAACACTAAATGTCTTAATGCCCTTTAATGACAAGGACAAAGAAAACATTATTAATAACCCTAACTTTCTTGATTCATCTAATTCATTTCTAACAAGGAATAAAAAGAAAAACATCCTTATTAATAACCCAAAATGTCTCAATTCATCTAACTCTTTAATAGTAAGGAATAAAAAGAAAAAAAACATCATATTTAATAACGCGAACACATTTTAATTTATCACTCTCAATATTACCAAAATGCTAAGAGCTACAGGGGAGAGGAGGGCTAGTGTGGATATCGGGCTAGAGTTGATAAACGGAATTTTTCGGTAATTCTCTAACTGGTGATTCTCCAAACCTACACTTATTAATCCAAAGCTACTTTTTGCTCTTTTTCAGTATTATCAAAATGCTAAGAGCTACAGGGGAGAGGAGGGCTAGTGTGGATATCGGGCTAGAGTTGATAAACGGAATTTTTCGGTAATTAATCCAAACATACTCTTATTAATCCAAAGCTACTCTTCGCTCTTTTTCAGTATTATCAAAATGCTAAGAGCTACAGGGGAGAGGAGGGCTAGTGTGGATATCGGGCTGGAGTTGATAAACGAAATTTTTCGGTAATTAATCCAAACCTACTCTTATTAAATCTATAGCTACTTTTTGCTCCTTTCAATAAACCTTTTCCCTTGTTGTTGGACTACGAAATTCGAAAAATCTTTAGCTGACTGAAATATTTTTATAGTTTTTCAAAGCTTAAACATGCCTGCTATAATTTAGCATGCATTTATGTATGGAGTTTAATTTATACACATGATGTGGTGATTCGAATTCACACTCACGCATCTAATTAAGTTCAACTTAAACTGTTATTTGGCTACCACTTCAAATAGTTTGGGAAGCTTTGGACTTTCGGGTTGACACCTATGCGGTTACGTATTTAACAGACAGTCGTAACTATATTTAACTTCAAAATTTACTTGGTTTGAATAGTGCAAACTGCATTTCACAGTGTTGCTTCAATTAAGTATTAATTGCACCAGCATATAATATGTTTAGTTATCAACTCGGAAAATTTAATCTTTCCAATCTTTCTTAACCAATCTTTCAAAATAAAGATAAACTAATAATTAAGACTAGTATTTTTTTACTATTATTTTCCTTATTCATTCATTTTTCTGCAATATTTGTGATTATTTGTTTAATTCTTTACACAAATTCTAATTAAAAGTTAATGGACTTTCCCAAACACTTGCCTGGCTATTAGAATTATCATTAATTGTTCGACAATACGATTATATAGTCCCTTAATATAAATTCTGTACTGCCCTTACATTATTACTTTTCCTTTAATATTATCCCTTACTAAATTATACTTATCCCTTAATATTATACTTCCCCTTAATGTTACACTTTTCTCTTAATTATATTACGATATACTGCCCTTAATAGAATTACTTAAAGGTTTCTCTTTAAGGTATGTGCGTATTTTTCAGTATGAAGGCTGAAAAGTACGCGCATTGGACAAAGTAACAAAAGACCTTTAAAATTTTTAAAAGTGCCAGTAAATTACTAGGAATGTATTTTTTTTATGTAACCACTTATATTTAGTGATTCGGCTGTCGAGAATCTTTGTACAGATATAGTTTCTTTGCATAATGGTGATTACATTGTCATTATTGTACCTGTGTTTGATTTAGTTTTATAAATTTTTTTTTTAAATTTTCAAGGTCCGCTTGAAACTTATTACTGGGAGGAAATGAACATTCAAATGAAGGCTGTCAGAAAATCTTTTGAATCACTAGTGGGAAAAGTGGGATTAAAAATATCAAAATCAATTTGGTTGCCTGATAGCCAGGAAATATCTTACTTTTGATGTTTCTCGATATTGGACACCTCTTCTTGTAAAAGGCAGAATCCATTTTAAAAAGAATCTATGAAAATAAAATTAAAAATATCATTTTGGGATTCTCTAGAAAAGCAAATAAAGCAATTTTAATAATTCTTGAGTAGTTTTTTTTATTGGAGTTTTATAACTTGAGAATATAATATCGGAAGAAATTATTTCTGAATTTTGAAAATTCTTTTATTTATGTAACAGATAGGTAGTTGCCTTTTCTATACCGCTCAATAGAACATTGCCTTATGAAACTTTCAGCGACTTATAGATTAAAACATTAAAAGAAAATACGTTGTTAAGCAGGAAAAAAATTGAAAAAAAGCACTTAAAATTGCATTAACTGAAATTTCGAAGAAAAAAAAACTCTTCTTAAAGTTATAATTCAAAATGGTCCTCTAAGCACGGCAAATTTACATTTCAGCGGACTGTAGATCAATCGACATGTTTTTTTTACTATACCTTTAACAGTTAATAATTCTCGAACTAATAATCGTATCTTTTTTAATTCATCGAGCTGCTTGTACATTTTTTACCCACATTCGTAATTTCGTAAGTTTTTAAGTATTATAGATTTTGAGCAGCAAAACAAAATATGACGTAAAGCAGGAATGAAAGTTAGAAAAAAATCAGCAAAAAAGCTCTTAAAATTACAATAACTAACGAGCAAATTGAAATAAAAAATAATGGTGTGTTAAGTTTATAAGCAAATATGGCATTTACAGTATATCAAATTTGTTTCAAAACTAGTTTTGCTCTGATGCTGTTGTCTTGAAAAGTCACGATAAAGTCTATAGCGGACACTGGAGATTAGTTTTGATCATCATTTCTTTTTTCATCTATATTGTGAACTTTTACAAAAATAAATATAAATATTTTAACTGTTAATATTCGTAAGTAGTCATAGAGATGTTGTAGCTCAGGGGATAGAGGGTTCGGATCCCAATGAGGGGACCCGGGTTCGTATCTCAGTGATAGCTGGTTGATACGAATACCGAACCCCGCTTGCACCGACCATAGTGCTGCCGTAAAATATTCTCAGTAGTAGACAGATCATTGGGTTAAGCCCCCTTGCCGTCAGACTAACCATAGGAGATTGGATTCGAAACTACAGGACTACGGAGTTGAGCATAGGTAGTAGAAAGCTTAAAATTGGGTCTGCTCTTCAATGACGGTTATGAAATAAAGTAAGTAGTTATAAACACGGAAATTTTACTTCTTTTGATACAGAAGTGGGAATATTTTTTTAAAAATTCTCAGTCTTGATATCACTTCTTGATCCCAGGGTTCATATACAACAGGAAAAACTTAAAAGGATGTAGAACTATTAAAATGAAAAATTGTACTTTATTATTGTAAGTAAATGTCAGATTGCTGTAAGAATATTTAAATCTTTGAGCAAAAATCCGAACTGTGCTTATTAAAATTTCTAATTTTAAAGCAAAAGCCTAGACATGATTACTCCATTTTTAGCGTAGATGTGTACAAACTAAAGTTTTCTCCGTTGTTTTGAGTTGGATTCAATATTTCAAAGCACACAGAGCTTAACTTTAATCAGATTTTTTTTTTATCGATGGTGATTGAAAAAAAAGTTTTAAAATAAAGGAGTACCTGGTTGATTTGTATAAAGTTCCGAATAGTTCTCTCATATTATTGATACAAAGTATCCACATTTGCTGACGGATCTTATGAACTAGAGTTCTAATTTTAATTGAGCGAACTTCGATAACTTTTCGTGGTTTCCCTATCAACGTAACACGAGTGAAGATCAGTTATGTGCAAAACTATTTTTATACGAAACTACTTTGTCCCGATCCTTGCCTCATGAAATATATTATCTAATAAGTAGTTCTAGGTCACATGATGATTTCAAAAATTAAGAGCCACGAATCCGCATAAGTCTAGTGATGAAATAATAAAACATACTATGCATTAATAAATGTACTAAAATGTTTACATTGATTAGAAATTGTATCAATGAGAAATAATTAGAACAGATAACATACTTTGCAAAGGTTCCTAATTGCACAGATAGTCCTGAGAGCAAATCATCCACATTATCAGAATTGTTTTCAGTAGTAACATTCGATACATTACCGACAAGGCTCTATTGGAGTAGAAAAAAAGAAACAGATAAGCAAGGGCTTTACATCAAGGGACCGCTGTGTTAAATAGTAATGGATTGCATAGGGGAACAATTTATTTTCTTTCTGTTGTAAGATATTTTTGATCAAATCTCGGATATCTTGACATCATCGATTTCAAATCTCCAATCGGTTTACTACTAGATGCTACAGTTTTTATGCAATTTAATAATATAGTCCTAACCAAGAACTTTTAAAAATTCAAAACTTCATCACTCATTCTTAAATTTCATAGGAGTGAATACTGTGTCCCCACTTCTCTGCTAAGTAGGGAGTAGTAGTAGGAAGACGATAATAGATTTCAGCTTAGGATGCGATACTTTAACACGTTCGTTGCAAGCCGATGGAAGGCTATATTAAATCTATCATTGTAGAGCGATAATATATAAAAATGAAATTACTATTTTAGGCAACTATTTTAGTTTTTAAATTTTACAATTAGTTATTCAAATGATCCTTGAATCCAAATCAGATGATTCTTGACAAAATGGTATATGAATAAGTTATCATTTTGCATTATTAGAATTTAGCACTAAAAATTAAGTACAGAACAAGATGAAACTGGATCAATAATAAAAGCAAACAAATTTCATATAAGACACCATAAAAAGAAAGTGTAGAGCCCCTTTTATTTATTGATTGAACAGCCATTTTTAATAATTTTTCGAATTTTCTCAAGATTCATTTTTATATAAAATATGGTATAAAAATTTATACATTCACACTTCCACAAGAAACACCATACCTATTTAAAGAAAAGGCTTTTGAAGTAAAAATTTTAAAACTCTTTTTAAATTTTAAAAGGTCAGAATTTAAAAAAAATATTGAAAACTTTAAATTATCTTTCCTGTTTCTTCCAATTTGATGTAAGTGATACATTTAATTTTTACTTTATTTATTGTTTTGTGAAATAACTCATCATTATAACACGATAAGAATAAATTATTAAAAATTGCCTTAAGGAATTAATGGCAAGGTCAGAAGACAATTAAAAGTTATTTCAGTGAATGAGCAGGTGTAATTGAATTTTATTCTTACCTGTAATAATTTTATTAGTATTTCAGGATTTTCTCTCCAACGAACTGAATGCAGGTCAAACTATAATAAAGTATTACAAAATATAAGAAAGAAAACATTTTGGTAAAAATTTGTTTGGTCATTTGAACAATATAGCAATAAATCTTGCACTTTATGCGGTACGCAAAATTCCANAAAATCAAAAAAAAAAAAAAAAAAACTTCTTTTTTGTAATTCTAGGCGTTATATACACACCAAATATCTTAAACAGAATAGCTGCATATTTATATGGATGGATACCGCCATTCGTCAGAGGAAAACGTGGGAGCTGGAATTTTCTCTGACTTGTTCGCATTCTATTCGCCCCTCTACCATTTGGTGAAGAGGTGGAGGCCATTTGATTGGATACTCAACAACTGATTTCTTGGTGCGAGAATTTTGCTACTATTGTCTGACTCAATGTCTCCGATTTAGAGCGATCCAAACGTTTGCGATTTAGGCTTACATCTATCCGAGGCCTGCTGAACTCGCATAGAAATAAGGTTTATATAGCTAACTAAAGTATTTTGCAGAGCCTAATTAAAAAACAATTGCTTTACAATTGGCCTGGATCATCGAAGAATCTATTCAAATTAAATGTTAAATTTTTTTTTGACTAAAAAGGAAACCAGAATGCTACAGATTCCATGTAATCCTATTCCTTATTCATCTACAATACTAGTAATAAAAGAACGTATGCATTAAAATTTCGACCTAGACAAGCATGTCAAATAAAGGATAAGTGATATAGGAAATATTTTTTTAAATTTTCGAGACGGCGTGCTGTTGCAGCGTTTCGCTTAAGAAACTGGACATGATGTCCTTGCAGGACATTTATTTGGATTTAACATCTTTCCGTCCCCTTATTATGTATTANAGGAATTAATGGCAAGGTCAGAAGACAATTAAAAGTTATTTCAGTGAATGAGCAGGTGTAATTGAATTTTATTCTTACCTGTAATAATTTTATTAGTATTTCAGGATTTTCTCTCCAACGAACTGAATGCAGGTCAAACTATAATAAAGTATTACAAAATATAAGAAAGAAAACATTTTGGTAAAAATTTGTTTGGTCATTTGAACAATATAGCAATAAATCTTGCACTTTATGCGGTACGCAAAATTCCAATAGTTAAGCAAAAAAAAAAAAAAACACTTCCTTTTTCTAATTCCAGGCGTTATATACACACACCAAATATCTTTTTTAAACAGGAATAGCTGCATATTTATATGGATGAATTCCGCCATTTGTAGGAGGTAAACGTGGGAGCTGGAGTTTTCTCTGATTTGTTTGCATTCTATTCGCCCCTTTACCATTTGGTGAAGAGGTGGAGGCCAAGAGGTGAGATTGGATACTCAACAACTGATTTCTTGGTGCGAGAATTTTGCTAATATTGTCTGACTCAATGTCTTCGATTTAGGCTTACATCTACCCGAGGCCTACTGACTCGCATAGAAATAAGGCTTGTATAGCTAAACTAAAGTATTTTGCAAAACCTAATTAAAAAAAAAATTGCTTTACAATGGATCCTGAATCACTGTGGAATATATTCAAATTAAATGGTAAAAATTTTGACTAAAAAGGATTCTACAGATTCCCTTACTCATCTATAATGCTAGTAATAAAAGAACGTATGCATAAAGATTTCGTCGTGCACTCTCGATAGAAAAGGTTTTGCATTTATGACTTCCGGGGCAGGTACCCCCTGACGACATCAGCTTCGGTTGTCATATATTTCATTCTTTTTCTCTATTTATTCTTTAGACTGGAACGGAACGTAATATTACGTCAGTAACAGGCAATAGATTAAACCAAGTTGAAACTAGCCCAGTTTACAATTTTTTACCACTTTCAATTCAAAAAGATTTTCTTTTTATGAAATGAGGTCTAGATAAATTTAAGTACTTTTCTCATTTTATAAAATTCAATTCAGATAAAGGACCGGATAGCCCTATGTTTAACCCCTTAACTTGCTCGCTCGAGTTAATTCGAGCGGCGTTGTATTTTATGCTGCTGTAATTTTTCACACTCGAATATAATCTAGAATTGAAAATAGCAATGTGAAAGCTAAGACAAAAAATCGTTTTATTGATATTTATAATTTACATAGGATTACAAGCTATAACACTTATTTATTCAAGAATAAAATATTATATAGCCTTTTTTCATGGAACAGTATATCAAAATTGTCCGCCATGAGAAAAGACAATGTTCTAAAGTGTGTTTCTTTACATAAGAAAAATTGATTTTTTTGGCCGTTTTTTTTCAAAAGACCTGTGCGTTAAGGGTTAAATCGGTAAATTGTATTTATGTCTGTATGACATCTCGTGCCATGAGTAATTGAATTTATAATTAATCATAGTTATAGTTAAGTAATACTTCAATCTATGCTGCAATTTAAAAAGTGAATATGTTGGAAACTTTAAGGATTGAGTTTTACGCATACATTTTGTGTGTTATAAAATATGCATGTATTTTCCTTTAGTTCAAAAATATTTTTCGTAGAGAAAAATGAGTTCAGTTTGTATGTAGCAGAGTTGGCCAAAAATGTAATCGATTACATTTTTTGATTACAGTAATCAATTACTTGTAATCATNCAAAAGGAATTATGTATTCTTCTACAATTAACGTCGCAGGTTGCGAAGTTTAACTTCTTCCACGCGGAGGGACTCCACGCACTATTTTTTTTTTCACTTTGCAAAAACTTTATATTTTTAAAGTTTATTGTAAAAGTGTTTATGCTGTCCTCAAAAAATTAAAAATCTGTGTCACTATTGTAATTAGGAAGTTTCAAATTTTTTTTTTTCACTTTGAAATTAAAATTTCAAACCCCGTACTTTCGTCATCAGATAAATTTATTTGGAAACTCCAAGTGTTGTGGTGAATATAAATTTATTAGAAAACATCTTGATTTTGTTTAATGTTATAATTACTTTTTAAGTTTTTAAAGACTGTGTCAGAAATCTTATATATTTAAATAAACTATTTAATCATAATGGTTTTCAAAATCATCAATAAATAATTTTGATAACCCCTCACTTGTTTTAATACTATCTATTTTCTCTCTCTTTGTTAACATGCAGGAATGACGTAGGGAATAAAAGGATGAAACAAAAAGAAGTGGAAATGGTAGGACTAGAACGGAACGTAATATTACGCCAGTAACAGGCAATAGATTAAACCAAGGTAAAACTAGCCAAGAGTACAATTTTTTACCACTTTTAATCAAAAAGAAATTTTTTTGTAAAATGAGGTCTAAATAATTTTAAGTACTTTTCTCATTTTATAAAATTCAATTCAGATGATAGGTTTAAGTCGGTAAATTGTATTTAAGTCTGTATGATTTTTCGTACTGCCGGTTATTATAGTTATAGTTTATTTACATAATTAATTAAAGTTAATTAATACTTCAATTTAAAAAGTGAATATGTCGGAAACTTGAAGGATTGAGTTTTTTGCATCCATTTTGTCTGTTTTAAAATCTGCATGTATTTTCCTTTAATTTAAAAATATTTTTCGGAGATAAAAATAAGTTATACAGTTAGTAAATTGTCGATCCTTTAATCGACTATTCGAAAATAGGGTTTCTAAAATAGGTTTTAAAACGAAAATAGTTTTTTTTCTTTTTTTTAAAAATGAGTTAATTCGTAATGAGTCAAAAATACCTCTTGTAAGCACCTATGTCCATGCTTCTCGATGAACTGTCTAAACTTTTCTCCTGCCACAGTTGAAGATGTTTGCAGCCAGTTTAGAGCTTCCTTTATAGATAAACAATTTCATTTTTTTCTTCAGACATATAGTATTTTTTCAAGTAACAAATGTTTTATTGTTTTAATCGAAAGCATTACCTGAACTGACATCTTTTTGAAATCTTCTGGTTTCATTTCTTTTCCGATATGAAATGCTATACTCTGAAAAGGGGATATTTTATGAAAATGTTTTTATTTTTCACATTTGCAAAACTATACTACAAAACTATATATAAAGTAGGGGGAATAGTAATTTAATTTTTTGTTGTTGTCACATTAAGGATAACACGGAATTTTGAAAAGTAGAAAAAAATGACACCAAAAAACGATACCTTTCCCGTTTGAGTACAACAGTTAAAATTTGGGAAAAAAAGAAAACCTTACAATTTTTTTTCTTCACTTTTTGGTTTCTGAAATTGCATGCAAACTTGCCTTGTGCTAATTTTATACCATTTAAAATATGTTCTATTTAAATCAGTATTTTCAGTTTACATGGTGCGCAAATATTTTAAGAAATGAATGCGAATTCTACAAATTTTGTGTTTTATTTTTTTTTCTATAAGTACAAATTTTATAGTACTATAGTTATGTATTTACTTATGATTTTATATATTTCAAAACTTGAATCAGTGTTCATGTGATAAAGAGTGAAACTTTTAAACTCATAATTCTAAAAACTAATTTTTTTCAGATTTTTCTAAAGTTTTTATTTTATAAATTTTGAAGGTTACTTTTCCTCTTAATTCTGTAAGTACAATGCAATTAATTATCTGCAGGATACTCAAATGATGATATTGAATAGTGGCTTAAATCATTATACTCATTAGAAAAGTTCATATTGATAGCAACAATTTTTTGAGAATTGGTCATATTTTTTTTAGGACATTTTTGTTGAATTCTAATTAGATTTTTTCTCTCTATATAATAGCAATTATTATTAAATGTCATACGGCACATCTTTGCTTTAAGATTTTGGAAATAATACATAAAAATGAGGTGAAAATAGCATTTAAAAATTCCTCCAATTCCAAAAGACACAATTTTTTTAAAAATATTAAATTGACTTTTTACGTAAGTTTGACTACATGATTGATATGAATATATTTCATAGGTACCAATTATTAATCGAAACAAAACAATTAAACTATTCCAGTACTTAAAAGTAAAATACATTTTCGGAAATTTATCATTTACCTAAAAAGTAATTAAAGTAATTATTACTCAGGGTCAGCCTTGCACAGCTCTCACTTATTTATAGATACTTATTGACTAAATATGCTTAGCTGAAATATGCTGAGTTATTGAATAATTGTTGATCAATACTGATCCGAGAAATTAATCTTAAGAGAAGACGGGTAAATACAATTTCAGAGGCCATCAAAGCATGCAGTTTTTGTTTAACATGGATAAAAGTAAGCATGAAATAAGATAAGCAAAACTTATTAAAATAAATTATTTACTAAACTATGTACAGTTATATACAGAGCGCGTTGAACAAAATCTTGCCTAAATGTCGAAAAGATTGAAGGACAAGGGTAAATAATTGCGAAAATAGTGCTTCGATAATAAAACAGAAAGTTTTAAAAGAAATGCACAAGTAAAATAAAAGAAAAAATATTAAATAAAATTAAAAAATAATTATTGAATTTCTCTGCTCTGAACAGTGAGGGCTCTCCTTTCAATCAGGTGACCCAGGTTTAAATCCGAGCGGTGGCTGGTAGATACGAAGTCTACAACCGGCTCTCACCGGCCCCACTGCTGACGTAAAATATCCCTTTGCCACCAGACTAACCGTGAAAGGTATTCGTGGTTTTCTTCTCTATGTAGCGCTAATACGGTTCGTTCCATCGAAAAGTCCTCCGCCAAGGCAATCTTTTCCAAATGCTGGATCAAGGTATTCCCTTGTCTTCCGTCTTTAAAACTACAGGGCTATGAAATTGAACAAGTCGTAAACTCAAAATCGGGTAGGCTGTTTAACGACGATTATAAAATAAAATAAAATTTTTCTGGTCCAAGCAAATTTTACGTTCCACGATCAAAAGAAAAATATTTTTTTCAGCCTTTACTAAATATTCAGTGTAAAGCACAACGCTGAATCCTCAAAATAAATAAATAAATAAATAAATAAAATACATAAATAAAAAATAAGAAAAAATGCAGATCACTTGAATTGTTTTTGATCTAGTTATTGAACGCTCTGAAATGTAACCTGGATCGCTTAAGGGTTTAACTTTAAACATGTTAATTGATTTGTGCAGAAAAGGTACAAACACAAAGTTGTTTTGTGCCTTAAATACCCCCAAAAATTAAAAAGAGAGCTTAAACCCTTTTACTAATCAACACAACGATAAATAATAATGATTGTATTTAACACATAGAGAGGAAAATAATATTAATTGTTTCTATTTTTCTAGATGTCTCTGTTCCCTGCTGATACAGATTTAGTAATCCAGTATTTCATTCTTATTGTATGTTTGTTTTTTAAATCAATATCTTTTTAAATTCAAATAAATTGATTCAAAATCATAGTTATAATAAACAACGATATGAAAATAGTCAGGGAAAAAAGATTTCAAAATTTAGTCTTTGATTATTTAGAGATAATTGTTTCATTCATTTAACAGTGAAATAAACTTAAATGAATATAATTGCATAAATGACAGAGTATGAATATTTACATTATGACCACCCTGCTAATAACATGTAGGACCACCTTCAGCCCTCAAAACTGCTAGCACCCACCGTGGCATTGATTCCACAAGGTGCTGATAGGTAGTCTGAGGTATCTGGTACCAAGCGCTCACGAACTGGTCCTGCAATTCCCTCACATTGCGAGGCGGTAGCGTGGCAGCACGAATTTGGTTTTCCAAGTAGGACCACAAATGTTCTATTGGATTAAGCTCAGGTGAATTTGGGGGCCAAGACATGACTTGAAAGTCACTGGAATGTTCCTCGACGATTCGACCCCTTTGACATGGTGCATTATTCTGTTGGTAAACACCATCCTTCGTAGGAAAAACTGTTGCCATGAACGGGTGAACCGAACCTGGTCTGCAACTATGTTCAAGTAGGCTTACAGACGTCAGGGATTGTTCTATGAGGATTATGAGTCCTAATGAGCCCCATGAAAACATTGTTCCTGGGCGAGAAACCATGAAAACGTGGGCGAGCCCATTGTTATAGATGGAGGGTGGTCATAATGTAATGGCTCTTCGGTGTATATATTGTATAAATGAATATCACAATTATATTTACCTGTGTAGCAGAAGGAACATCAGCACTTTCAACATCAATCCCGGTTTTTAACAATTTTCCAAAATCATTGTAAACTCTTTCCCCAACATCTGAAAGTATTCTTTATTAGTAACTATCTAGATGGTGATCTTATTATTTTGAACATATAGTTCAAGAAGAGGATAAGAAAATTGATAAAGCAAAAATTGGCCCATTGGCTTCCGAGATAATTAATTTTCTAACTAAGAGGAAACCATCAAATAAAAAATGATAGTTATGTTTTTGCTTAAGAATCATAGGAATTTTTTTAGTTGATTAACTACCAAATCTAAAAGAATACCTTCACTAAATGTTTAGTCATAAGATATATAATTATCAATGCATTAACTCTACCTGTAATAGACTGATAACACAATAATTTTACTACTACTTTTAATTTGCTCAAAATGTAAGGGGTGGACAAAACTGTGGAAATATTTCTATGCTAGCTTTTATGTAACAAATCTTTCTTTCAGCAGCAAATATTTTCATCCTTGGTAGATAAGCTGAAGAGCATCTATAGAAATCTAAGAAGCTGTTGGTAGTGAAATTTCTAGAAGAATATTCGAAAACTTTAATTTTTCCAACTTAAGTAACTGCAAAAGTAATTTTTTTAGAAAAATTGAAAATTAGCATACCCTTTAACAACTACGGAATTTTTGTAGTCTCAGAAATTATTTTCATAGTGATAACAACGGCAGTTTATAAATTTTTTTTTAGTAAACTGCAATAAATAATAATTCAATTCCCCTCTAAATATAGAATCTTTATTATTTTCCTAACGTGACCTCAGTAATACTTGGTATGATATTTCTCAATAATATAAACGGACTTAAAGCCTTATTTCTCAAACTATTGAAAAAATTACTGAAACTGAGCCTTTTTATTGATTTGTCCCACTTAATTATAACTATTTAATGCATTGATAAAAGTTTTATTTTAATATTCAAAATTATTATCCAATTTTTTTATTAACTTTTTAAATTTAGACTTACTCTACGTTGTAAAAATATATTTAAAGTTGAACATTTAGTATTTTTGTTTCATAACGAGTTGAAATTTTTAATGAATCAATAAAAAATATGAAAGACTTTCGAAATTGATCGAAATAGACAGCTGAGAGTTAAGGAATCATGAACTATCGTCTTCGAATGAAATGTAAACAACTAAATAGTCCCATAGGTGATGTTTAACTTCAGATAATCGTCCACTGTCAACTAGCAATGATAAATGGAAAGTCATATTCTAGGGACAAGCAAGTTCCGATGAGACCATTTTGTTCAATTTCAATACTATAAGGACAAAATATTAGTTGGAATTTAAGTCCCGTCGGAACAGAAAAAGTTAACCTCTATATCATTTCCATGGATATTTACCAAGCGTAAAAAAAAAATTTACAAACTTATTCTCAATCAGAATAAAATTTTACATTTTTTATAAAAGTCAAGCAGAGAGAGACAAGCTTTCGCATTTATGTTGTCGTTTTTAATGACACTGGGACAAGCGAAGCTCGCCAGGTCAGCCATTGGTCTTTTTTACAAATTCAGTCAAAAAAGTGCACATTTCGTTTGACTAAAGAGCATCGCAAAGGATGAAAGTACGTTTTAGCTCAGAAACCGACGGATAGATGGCAGCACCACTCGCGAGGAAACTTTGACGTAGATCTGAAAGGAAAGGAAATGTTCTGCAAATCCCTGTGCCCTTGGTACTGCTCAGTGAACGACTACAGAACTTTCGATTCCACAGATTTTACGAGCACGTGTATTACATGGGTTTTAGTGGAGTCGATGATTGAATCCCGGGTCCGCCTGACCAGAGTCAGACTCTCTAACCACTGGGGTACCACGGCCTTTTATTGAACTGTACATTTTATTGAAAAAAAAGCCTTGCTTGCTGAGAATGTGCATAAATACAGAACTTAAATCGAGTTTAGTTTAATATATATGAAATAAATGCAACATTTACTCACCACCTTGGCCTGCTCCAAGAATCATCAGAACTATCAGATTTAATAATGAAGAAGTCTGGGAACTAATTGTGTGGCATAAAGTTACCTACAAAATTTAAAAAAAAATATATATATATACTCACAATTAAATAGTACAGCATATAGAGGTTCAAAACATCTTAAAAAAGTTTTTAAGCTTCGTTAGTCAAGGAAAAACGAATAACTCTAAAAAAAGATCATGGGACAAAGCCCAACCAGTGTATAGAGTCTATCATCCTTTTAACCTATACCTATATAAAACTGAGATTAATATTTCTACACCGAAGGGTCATCAACTTCTTCATCACGAGGTCTTCTCGTTCACTTTGCATCCAGCTATCTGTTTGGTTGCTGGTTAAAAATATTAGGGACAGAATTAATTGTCCCAGTTGGGATTTGAACCCAAGAACTCTCTGGAAAAAAGCAGACAGCCTAACTGTTACACCACAAGTGTATTTTTCCTGTAGACCTAGCATATATATATTCCTATCATTATCAGTATAAAAATATATTGTTATAGACAGGATTATCCTGTTTCTACAAAAAAAAAATGATAAAACATTAAGCGCTTGTGTTAACACTTTGTTTTGTTGAAGAAATCGCTTAAAGGTGCATAATATACTGTGTATCTTTAAGCTAGAACATTACAATCGAGTTAAAGGGTAAATACTCTTTCGCTTTCCTTCATAAAAGAACCTTTTGCATTATTGTAAATGTAGCGGGTATTTTTGCAGACAGAATTTTCTGGTAGACCAAATATTTTTATAAAAGCATCAAATTTCAATATGATCTGATAAGGTATCAGCAAATATTAGAAGTAAAATATGTCTCACCGGAGCAAGATCTGTGCAGGCATATAATATAGCATCGAAGAGTTCATTTGAAGTATTATACTTTTCAACTGATAAGCTGTACTTTGAAATAGTTTTGGAACAATCTCTAACAATGTTTCCAGTTTGAAGCATAGTCTGAAAAGAAAAAGGGTACTGTTAGTTGCTTTAATCTTGCAAAATTATGCGTCGCAAACGTTTCACAATTTATGAGGCTAATCAGAGTTATCAATTTTTTAAATTCACTTTATTCTAAGAATCTATCTATCTATCTATATATATATATAACAATTTTTAACTTTTTATATATATTTTTACATAGTTTCCATTTTAAGGAAGATTTAACTATTTGTAAAAATATAAAATAGTTTATATGGTTTTACTTGTGGTTATACTCTCTGATAAACTGGANTATATATATATACTAACTACCAATAAATATTTGGACATGTGTGGTTGAAAAGAAAAAAAACTTTATTCATAATCAATAGTTGTTCGAGCCTCCACGAGAGGCAATTACTGCGTGAACCCTCAGGGGCATACTATCCACAAGTCCTTGCGTGACGGCTAGTGGTATTTTCTTCCACTCGGCTTGGAGAAGACATGATTTTCACCGATTTTGGACGGGTAGTACACCCTTTAATTCGGTGATCCCACTCGTCCCAGAGGTTCTTGATAGGGTTCAGGTCTGGGCACTGGGCAGACCAGTCCATTCGATTAACCCCATTGGCACCATACCAAGCCTTGGTGATCTTCGTAACATGACAGCTGGCATTGTCGTCCTGGAAGTAACAGGGGTCCACTCCGTAAAACTGCTGCAACGTAGGAAGCACATTGTCATACATAATAGTGCAGTAGGCACCTGCGTTGAGCTTACCATGAATGGGGACCAAGGATCCCAATCCATAGTAGGAGAAACACCTCCAGAGCATAATTTCACCTCCGCCGACTTGACTGTTGGCACAATGCATTCTGGCAGGAGACATTCTCCAGGCATACACCAAACCCAGACCCTGCCATCCGAATGGTCGAGGATGAACCTTGATTCGTCGCTCCAAAGAACCGCTTTCCACTGATCTATGGTTCAATTTCGATGTGCTTTGCCCCACATTAACCGAGCAGTGCAGTTGGACTTTGCGATCAAAGATTTATGGGCAGCAGCACGACCATGAAAACCAGGCAGATGTGCTTCCTTACGGATGGTATTAATTGAAACAACACTCCCGGATGCCTGTTGAAACTCCTTTAGTAGGTGGGCCATCGGCTGGGTGCGGTTCTGCCGAATTTCTCTCGACAACATCCGTCGGACTCAATCTCTCAGTTTCGTTGGTCTTCCGACTCGGGGCACATTCCAACACTCACCGCTCACCTTACACTTCTTAATCTTATAAGCCTCTGTCGATTTTGGGTAATTCAGCTCGCTAGATATGTCCCTTTAGGATCGGCCATTTTTGTGACACCCGACAATTATACCTTTATCGAACTCAGAGAGCTCCGAACTGCGTGGCATCTTGCATGGGCCAATACTCATACTTATACTCATATGTGGTAGTTATCTTAGCATCAGCCCTGCGAGGGGCTCTAACTAATTCATCTGAGTGGGAATGCATGATAAATCGCCGAAGCACAATTGAATGGTGAAAGTTGGGGTTCAGTAACATTTAGTGAGAGAAAATTAAAATAAAATACCGAGATTATACAAACAAACTTAAGAGAGAGAAGAGGTTTTTGTAGTTAACTGTCACGCCTCCCCCTGAGGCATTACCCCCGAGCTTCGCAGGTGCACAGTAGCCATATAGCCTCAGAGAAATAGGAAAATACATGATAATAAATTCACAAAAATATATACAAGTATTTACAACTATTTACAAAATTTACGGGACAATACCCCATCGGATAGAAAAAAGGTGGTTGCCGGGCTATATTTTATGTTGTCTTTGATGAGCTCAAAATCAAAGATTTTAAAGTAGTTGCACGTATCACAGGAGAGTGCATCTCTGAAGAAATTTGCACATAGTTCAGCTATGTGTTCATCTATTTTGTTGATTTTTAAATCTTTTCTTAAATCTTTCAATCTCATGGATCTGGGGACTCCAGTGATGTATCTAAGAAATTTATTTTGAGTACTCTCTAGTTTCTTCTTTTGAGTAGCAGTGGTTGTGTTCCATGCAGGGGCTGCATAGCTGTTAATAGGTCGAATGCATTGGAGATATAGCTTTTGTTTTGTTTTGAGTGGAAGTTTTGAGTTATAGTTTAATATCGGCTACAGAACTCGATAGGCTCCTTGCGCTTTTTTAATAATATTATCAATATGGGAATTCCAGTTTAAAGTACTAGTAATGGTCACGCCTAGGTAAGTGGCCTTTCGAACTAATGGTATTGTATCATTGAATAGAGTAATATTTGGATAAACGAATTTCTTTTTACTTGATTTTCTAATAATTAGTAATGAAGATATGGTAGTGTTGATGGCTACCTTCCATTTTGTGTACCAGTCTTCGATATGAGGTATGATATTACTAAGATTAGTTACTGACTTCTTAGGATTTATGGATCTGCTCACAAGGGCAGTATCATCCGCATGGAAGGCTGNTTAAATATTGTCATGTTTTTAGTGCATGAATCTGAATTGAACAACCTGATAATGCTCACTCTGGTTATTGTTATCGGGTTGCTCACTACGTGCTCTTGCGAGGCCGAATCCAGTCAATTAAAAATGAAAACTGTTGCCAGCGCGAGAAAAGAAATATCATCGGTTTTATTGATACATACATACATACGTACGTATTAGCGTTTTATATAATATAGATACCAAGATTATACAAAAAAACTTAAGAGAGAAAAGAGGTTTTTGTAGCTAACTGCCCCCCCCCCTCCCCACGATGTATTACCCCCGAGCTTCGCAGGTGCACAGTAGCCATATAGCCTCAGAGAAATAGGAAAAATGCATGATAATAAATTCACAAAAATAAATACAAGTATTTACAACAATTTACAATCAAAGTTTTTAAAGTAGTTGCACGTATCACAGGAGAGTGCATCTCTGAAGAAATTTGCACTTAGTTCAACTATGTGTTCATCTATTTTGTTGATTTTTAAACCTTTTCTTAGATCTTTCATTCTCATGGATCTGGGGGCTCCAGTGATGTATCTAAGAAATGTATTTTGAGTACTCTCTAGTTTCATTTTTTGAGTAGCAGTGGTTGTGCTCCATGCAGGGGCCGCATAGCTGTTGATCGGTCGAATGCATTGGAGGTATAGCTTTTGTTTTGTTTTGAGTGCAAGTTTTGAGTTATAGTTTAATATCGGCTACAGAGCTCGATAGGCTCCTTGCGCTTTTTTAATAATATTATCAATATGGGAATTCCAGTTTAAAGTACTAGTAATGGTGACGACGCCTAAGTAAGTGGCCTTTCGAACTAGTGGTATTGTATCATTGAATAGAGTAATATTTGGATAAACGATTTTCTTTTTACTTGATTTTCTAATAATTAGTAATGAAGATATGGTAGTGTTGATGGCTACCTTCCATTTTGTGCACCAGTCTTCGATATGAGGTATGATATTACTAAGATTAGTTACTGACTTCTTAGGATTTATGGATCTGCTCATAAGGGCAGTATCATCCGCATGGAAGGCTGAGGTGATGTTTCTCTTATTATTAAAATTTGGAAAGTCCGCTGAATAAATCAGGTAGAGCACAGGGCCGAGGATTGATCCTTGCGGAACTCCTGCTTTAATGCATCTAGTGGTAGAAACGGCTGTATTAATATTTATATGAAAAGTTCTGTTTGTCAGATAATTATTAATTAGCAGAATTAGATCTTTGGGGATATTGAAATTTATGAGCTTGTATATGAGGCCCTGATGCCAGACGCGGTCAAAGGCTTTGACCTCATCCAACATCAGGATCGCTGTTGTTTCTTTTTTGAAGAATCTTTGGTTAATATTCTCAATAATTCTCACTAGTTGTTTAGTGGTAGATAGGTGTTCTCGAAAACCGAATTGTTATTCCGGGATAAAACTGAGATGGAGCTTTAGTCTGTTGAGGATTATCTTCTCAAAACTTTTTGAAAATGCGGTCAGCAAACTAATGGGTGTGTAACTTTCAGGATTTAGAAGATTTTCCCCTTGATTGGGGAAGAGCGCAACCTGAGCGTGTTTCCATTTGATGGGGGGGGGGATATTTCAGCTTGAGGCAAGCATTGATGATGTTTAGCAGCTGCTCGATGATGTTGGGTGGGAGGGTGTTAATCATGAGGTTATTTATATTATCAGTACCGGGAGCTTTATTATTCTGAAATTTGGTGATAATACTGGTGATCTCTTCCATAGTAACTGGATCTGAGGTTAACTGATAGTCATTTGTCAAGAAATTATTGACAGCATTAATAATAATATCATCGAAATTTGCGCCAATAGGATCGTTATTAAGCGAAAATTGTCTTTCCATTGCGTCTGCGAAAATTTCGCATTTATCAGTATCGGAATAAGCCTTGCNTTTTTCGTTCCAGGTTTCTTTTTTAAATTCGTCGATTTGTTTCTTTATGCTTTTGCTAAAGTTATTTAGCTGATTTTTAATGTTTGGATCCAGAGTTCTCTGATAAAGTTTCCTTAATTTATTCTTCATTTTAATTTGACATTTAATGTAGAATGGCAATTTATAATAATCGTTCCTGATTTCAGTGCTATATGAGGCATTTTTGTATGCATCTTGTATAATGTTGATCAGGTTATCAATTTCTTCGTTAATCATTTGTTTTTAGTCGGGATCACTTTTGAGGAAGGAGTGATTATGGAGTACGTTATGGAATGAGAGCCATTCGGTAGTATTTCTGGTCCTGTTTACTAAACTCAACAGTGGCAACAATAGGTAGGTGATCGCTGTTAAGTTCATGGTAGGTCTCTACAATGATTGTTGCTTTAGTATTAGTTATTAGGAAGTCTGGGATGTCGTGGGCAGCTCGAGGTCCATTCGGTGTATATGTATATTTCGTGGGAGCATAAATGGTGCGTCCACGATTTTTCACTTGTTTAATAAGTCTGAGTCCTGTTCTATTATTTTTCCTACTCCCCTAGGTGGTGTTTTTAGCATTGAAGTCTCCAACGATGATATTTTCTAGATGTGAAGGGAAGATATCGTTGATGTTTTTGTATGATAGTGGATGATCGGGAGGTTATAAATGCTCGTGACTTTAGTTTTCCTGTAGTTATTTAAGGCAATAATAGCTGAGACTTCTTCGTTTCCATCATTATTGGTCGTACTGTAGAGAGTGGATGAGTAATTTTTCTTTATGTACATTGCAGCACCTCCGCCTCTGCAGGTGACTCTATCACAACGATAAGTATTATAATTCAGGAAGTTAACCATGCTACCAGGGTTGAGGTGGGTTTCAGAGATAGCACAGATGTCGATATCATGTGTAGCCAAAAAATTCAGTAGTTCGCCTTTTTTGTTATAAATACCATTGGCATTACATGCCGCTATGATGATAGGCTTGGACTTATTAGGCGTCCTATCCATTATCATTAGAATTGGTTTCCTGATTTATAGCAGTGCTAGCTTTCAATGTGGTTAGAAGTTGGGCTATGGCAGTATTGTTGCATAGTTTAAAAATATCAGTTAGATCAATAACAAGCTTTTTAGCTTCGTCTATTTTCGGGTTTAGGAGATTTATTTCATTTTGTTGATCTTGCTGCTTTAGAGATTCAGCATGCGATTTGTTGACATATATGTTCTTATGCTGAAACTTATGCTTATGATTTGTTGATGATATCTATATGCTTTGTTATCTTTTTTGTTATTAATTTTATCAATGATAGCAACATAGGTTTTCGCCACAATTAGTACATTTAGCGGGCTGTTCTTTAGCTTTTGTGCAACTTTTGGTGTTATGTCCGACTGCGCATGTAGAAATCGATGGCATTTGAAACATTGTATAGGGCCTTTGCCTCTTCCTTTATAATTTTCAACCGAAACTCCGACTATATTTCCTAATTTGAAACATTGTATAGAGCCTTTGCCTCTTCCTTTATAATTTTCAACCGAAACTCCGGCTATATTTCCTACTTGAGTGAGAGAATATATCTCTTTACTGATGCCAATGTTGTTCCCTACACGATAGATACCGGCGGAGGGCGTGACGTATCTCAAGAGCTCAGATATAGTCATTTGCATAGGTGTCCAAATACTTATTGGTAGATAGTGTGTATATATACATTTCTCAAAGGACATTGTAAGTCTTGTATAAACTAACGGTATTAGCAAATATTTTTTGTTGTTGCATAAAATGGAAGAAGAGAGTCCACAAGGGCAAATTTTTCTCATTTTCATGCATCGCAGTATGCAAATTTTGAGTTTGACGTAGAAGACGACGCTTTAGCGGGGGCGAATTTGATTTGGCTTTCAACATAATGTAAGACAAAGCGGAAAAGAAATATCGACATTCAGTAACTCAGTGTTTCAATGAGTGCATTGTCGCAACGAAGTCATTTCACCAAATCAAAAACTTAAAGAGTCGTTGGCCGGTAAGAGAGGGAATAAACACAAGCCAAAGTAGGAGAAGCCATTGGAGTTTCCCATAGTGTGATTTCTAGGATCTGGAACGGTTTTTTGGAGACTGGATTTGCAGACCAAAGATCGGGACAAGGGCGTAGACGTGCAACAATGACCAATGAAGACCGTTATTTAACGTTAACGGCTCGGAGACACCGAAATATGAATGCCACTCTTCTTCAACAACACATTCGTTCGGCTACTGGAACCACAGTTTCGATCCGGACTGTCCGGAACCTCCGTCACGTTGTAGGTCTGTATCCTCGCCGACCAATGGTGCGCATCACGTTAACAGCAAGGCACCGTCACTGTAGGCGACAGAGCATGTGAGCTGGAGGAGAAATGAGTGGTGTTAATTATATTATCTTCTCTGACGTGTTCCTCTTTTCTGTTCATCCTGATAATAGGCGTAATTTCTTTTTCAACTGGAGGGAATGTAGCCCTAGAAACAATACTGCCTATCATATCCTATATATGGGTGTGGAGGGGCTCCATTTATATGGATACGCTCCACCAGCATTTGTGATAAAAATTAATTTCCTTAAAGAACTCAGAGAGGAAGTAGTTAAAAAAAAACCCACTCAAATTTAATAGCAAGGAAGTGCAATTACACACTTTGAATTCATAATTTTTGAATTTTGTAAGAAAAATAAAAACATGCCATGCATGACTTACTGTTATCAACATTTTCATTGTTAAGAGAGGGTTAGCCTCAGGAATCAATCCGTATCTATCCCGACATACTTGATACATCTCCTCAACATCAGGTACTCTGCCGAATAAAGCTATGAGCGTTGCTTTCTTCAAGCCAGATATTTCTTCTTTTTCTTTCAATGGAAATACCTAAGGGAAAAAAAAGACATTAACTGTTTCAGAGAGAAATAGTTAGAAAGAAAACGATAGAATAATGTGATTTAACACAAATATATGCAGCGGTTGGAGAACATCATAGAAACACTTTGGAGTTGGAGAACATTATGGAGAACATTGGGGTTGGAGAACATTATGGAAACTATACTAACTCGGTGTAAACAATCTTTCTTTCAGCTGCATATGTTTTGGGAGGTTTTGCATGGCAAAATTTGAGGGATCATGATTTGAAGTTATTAAAAGTAATACCTTTTTTTAACCATGCAATATTCAGATAAACCAAAATGAGGAGACGAGGTTAATAACTTTTTTTTTGCTTTAAGATTAGCAATTTTGTAATCATGAACGGAAGTCTATGAAACATCCGGGCAACCGAGGCCGCTTGCGGCCCTTTTCCCATTCATCTTTAACACTAGGTTTACGGGAAGCGTCATTTTGACGCATTTCGAATTTTATAAGGAAAATTTCAAACCCCGTTTGTATTTTTTTTATCTCTTGTAATGTCTTTTATCCATTCATCGAGGATAAAATCATTTCATAAATATATATTGAAGTCTATCTTCTTCAAAAGCGTTGAAATATTGAAATTCTCTTTATGGTATACCTATCTCTACGGATACGTGTCAATTTGACGCGATCGTAATTTAGACAAAATTTTGAGTAAGGAATGTACCAACAATACTTCTGTTATTCGATATCGTTATCTCAAATGAAACAAGCTATAAACAACTGTTGACGTTGAGCAATAATAGGTTAAGCAATAATAGGTTAAGCAATAATAGGTTTAAACTGTACTTACATCGGCAACGTTCATCATGAAATGATTGTACATGAGTACGAAACCTTTACGAAAGTATATAGCTTTTCCTTTAAGTTGAAAAATTGTCTTCTTCTCAGCACTCTAAAAAAGAGAATATTTTAAAAATAAGAAATCAGTTTTTAAATGATTGGAAATGACGAGAAAGTTTAACTTACATTCGTTAATAGTTGTACATTTTTTAACGTGTGATCCAATGACAATGGACTAAGCCCTTTTGGCATGACTTCTCTAAAAGTAAAATAGAGCAATTTATAAGCTGAGTCGTAAAAAGTAGTAGTTTTTGCTACACTGTGTTACGTCGAATTCATTTAAATTTCGAATTCTTCATCTTTTATTTATTTATTTCAAATGGCAGAGGTGAATTAACATGTTAAAAAGCAAAAACACAGGAACAAAACAAGAAAGTAAAAAGTCATTTCCTCTGGAGCGCTCTTGCTTCCCAATATCACTCTGTAGACGACGACCCGCGGAGGGCCCTGCAGCGCAGGATGTAGCCGCTATCCAAAACAGCTTGGCTCTTGCACAGAGAACAATAGGGATCAGGTACCAGCCCTAAACGAATCAGGTGCGTGACTAGACAGTCATGTCCGGAAACTGAGCCACCGCTTCTCGGCGCGGCCAGTCTGGAATGGTGTTCTGTCGAAGATCTCACCACACTTTGGTTTTTAGCCTTTCTGATAATTGGTGATGGAAATCCCTATTTATTTTTGATCTAACAATCCTTTTCAAAGTTGAAAAGGGAACTGGGCTACTAAGAGCCTGGAGAATTCTTGTGCCTCTCTTTGCCAAAGCGATCATCTTTTATAATTAGGAAAAAAATAAAGTTATCTCAAACAGTACTTTAAATGTACCATTGAGTAAGTATCATTTATTTAGAGTTTTAAAGAAGTGGTGAATTAGTCATTTGGCTTGTTATATATTTTTAGGAGAAAAATTTAAAAATATCATTACCACGGAAAATATATAATTTAGATTTGTTGTTGTAGTTGTAGTCCATTTACGTCGCACTAGAGCTGCACAATGGGCTATTGGTGATGGTCTGGGAAACATCCCTGAGGATGATCCGAAGACATGCCATCGCAATTTTGATCCTCTGAAGAGGGGATGGCACCCCCACTTCGGTCGACCGACGAACTACACGCAAAGTCGAGCACTTTAACGGTAGAATAGTTTAGCGAGGACCAATACCGCACACCCTTAGTCCCTACTCAGACTGATCCAAGTGGTCACCCACCCGTACACTGACCGCAGCCAGTGATGCTTGACTTCGGTGATCTGCTGGGAACCGTGTCCTAACGATCAGTCCACTGCGGGACTTTTAATTTAGAAGATACGTATATAGTGAGCTAATACTTACAGTTTTGTTTAACACTTACAGTATATTTTTTAATAACTTTTAAATCCAAATAATTTTTATATTCGATGCAATTTTCAACTACTAGCTGAATTTTGAAAAAAAATTACTAACAATTATTATTAACTAATTTTTCATTCCACTACCTCTAAAAATATTTTTGGAAAGCGTAAAAGTTGGAAGTTATGATAAGTCCAATACCAGGCACTATGTAATATGTATATTTTTATGTGCTTAATATGTTTGAAACTGTAATAAAAATAAATACAAATACAAATTAAAGAAAAATGAGTTTCTCGTTTTAGCACGATCATATAATATATTTTAACAAACATACATATACATATGCATCGTTGCTATATTAGAAATTAATGTAAAAACATACTATATTAGAAATTAATGTATGATTAAATGTAAAAACATGAATGTATTGATTATCTCAGTTACAGTCAGTCACATTACTCCCCCGAAAAAAAACTTTATGATTTCACCACTTTTAATGATAAAAAAAGAACTGCCGTCAATTATTAACCATGTCTTCAATTTTAGAAAAGTAAAGAGCTGATAAAATAGGGAGGACACTGGCGACTAAAAATGCAAAAAGTGATTGAAACTCAATTCATTTTTATTAAATTATTATCTCTTTAATTATTCAATCGTGGGCCAGTGGTGGCTCAGGGGATAGATCGCTTGCTTCCCAATGATTTAAAACGATTTCGATCCCGGCAATGGCTGGTCGGTATCAATTCTGCACACAATGCTGACGAAAAATATCCTGAGTGGCAAACGAATGATGGTTAGAGTCCCTTTGCCGTCAGGCTAATCGTGGGAGGTTTTCGTGTTTTTTTCGTACATGTAAAGCAAACGGGTTAGAACCATCAAAAAGTCTTCCACGAAGGTGAATTTCTCCCAATACTTGTTCTAGGAGATCCCTTGTCTTCTGGATTAGGTTCAAAATTGCAAAGCTACGGATTTGAACTTTGGTAGTCGTAAACTCAGAATTAGGTCGACTGTTTAGCGAAGGTTTTGTACATATTGTATTTTTGTATTCAATCGTAATAACCACTATGACTTACATTTCAACTGATTTATATTTAAAGCAAAACACTCGTTGCATCCACCTTCAAGGGCAAACTTAAGAAATGCGCTATAAAATATTGCTGATTTTTATCTCTTTTATTAAAATGTTGAATTTAATTATTCACCACTTTTTGCATTTTTAGTTTCCCTTGGAAACCTTGAGAAAACTAACTTGTTTGAACAACTTTTGATGCAACGATTGGATTTTCATTCTCCTGTAGAAGTATTGCAAAAATTGCTCTTATTAAAGCTGGAAATAAATAATTAGTTTCCTCTTCTAATGTTGGTCGATCTGAATTTCGTACAGGTAAAAATGTCACCCTTTTTAAAAGCTTCAAGCATTATCTTTAAAATTGTAGTATCAGTTTTGTCACATAAAATCTTCCATGGCATTTGCTGATAAAAAAAATACATAGATTAAGTATGGAAGTGTTCCAATTATTTTGTCACCCTTCTTCATACTAACTCATCCAACGCTTTATGTATACTAACTCCTCGTCTGTATCTGTATACTAACTCACCAATCAGTGCACTAATTCAAATGTATATACTAACTCACCCAGCATTTGACACTGAATGAAAGTCATTTTCCACTCTTAGAGGTCCATCAAATTCGTGATCGATTTCGTAAGTTGTTTCTTTGGTACTGCATGTTACAGGTCTTGACTGAAAAACCACATGAATTAAAATATGTATGAAATATTAACTTTATTTATGTTAAAAATATTATTTAATACATTACTCCAAAAAGTTCTACTTTTACAAAGAAGCAAAGATAAAGAAGTTCCATTTACGTTGTTTAGAAACGATAGTTAGTATTTAAAATGGTTTCAAAACAACGAGTGGTTCAGAAAAAACAAAAAGTTGTGGAAGAACATTTAATGTAAGATATACTG
Source organism: Parasteatoda tepidariorum (assembly GCF_043381705.1). NCBI lineage: Eukaryota > Metazoa > Arthropoda > Arachnida > Araneae > Theridiidae > Parasteatoda > Parasteatoda tepidariorum. Next base: position 69,460,084 of record NC_092208.1, read on the forward strand.
AGATTGGTGAAGAATTAAATTATTTTATAAAATTTTTCAATGGATAAGTTTTATTGCAAAGTGTGAGCCTGGGCTGAAAGTGGGCAATGCTGAAAGCCTATAAACATCAAGAAGGAAAAGAGCAAAAACTATTACGAAAGAATTGTCTTCCTATCTGTTTTTCTGTTTGTTACTGTTCTTCCATCTTAGTTTTTGGAACAATAAAAATAATACTTTAAAGTACCACCAGAAAATCAAAGTTTCAAAAATAATTTAAGCAAAATTAAATATAAATTAAAAAATTTTTAAATTATGACAATTTTTTCAAACTATTTTTGGCACTATGCATACCAATGATCACTTTCGGACATAGCAATAGCACGAAAGTGGGGAATATTAAAGGTAGTTTATAAATTCCTGTTTTTTTCATACTTTCTACTTAAGATTTATAGTGAAACAATATACCAAATGATTTTACAGTCGAAAGTACGAATTATTTTACGTATGTAAACACTTTATTTTTTAAAAAGAATTGTTAGGACTATTATATATTTATTTAGAGTATTTATATATATTGGATGGTCAAAATCATTATGAATCAACTTCGCCAAAATAAACATAACAATATTAATGCTTATATTTAATTATTACTTTAAAAATAAAATGGAAAGTTTAAAAACAAAAGCGGGAGATTTGGCAGCTCTAAATATTTGTTCCGTTAATGTTACAGTTTTTAAAAAAAAATTAAAACAGAGGCGTTTGCAAGCTTTTGAATTGAAAGTTAAAGAACTAAAGAAGCATTTTTTTCACCAATAATTATTAGCGACTAAAATTTATAGGCTTTAAATACAATTATAGTACAATTTTACAACTCCATATCTGCCAAATGTTCTGAACTTTCCGGAGGATTTTATTTCTATATTTAACGTGGTTATATGATTTTTATATTCATACTTGACTCTTATATTAATATATTTGATAAAAACTGATTTTGACCACAATTTATTTTAACAGTTTAAACATACATATAGGGGGAGATAAGCAAATTATTTTGTTGGGCTTTAAGTGTTGTCTAAAAAGTGATGAAATATGCGATTACAATGTATTTTCAATTGGCATTGTCAAGAGCGAAAACTACTTTGAAGAGTTGTATAAGTTGTCAGATATGCAACTAAGCGTACCTGCGTATAAGTTGGCAGGTAGGCGACTAAAGAACTAAAATAATATTTAAATAAATTTTTTGCAAATCTTAAATTTTCTCAAACTGTATCAAATAGACAACACTGGGGAACAAAATTTTTGTAACATTTATACAAAAGCGGCATCGTATCTAATTCGGGTTCGTGGGTTTCAAATCTGTAACTAGATTTTTCACAGATTTACACAGATTACACAGATTTTTCTTTTTAAAATGATATTTCTAGTTTAGTTCTTTTGTTGTCTAAATGTTGTCTAATTTTAAACAATCTCGTTCGGGCTATATTACTGAATTTTATGAAAACTGTATCTTATGGAAAGAAACCGATTGTGGATTTGAAATCAGCGATGCGAAAGTATCTGAGATATGTTTAAAAAAATCTTATGCAACTAGAAAAGAAAATTGTTCTTAAGTGTAATTTCAAGAGAATAGTTACTCTTCTAGAAGAGAATATTGTAGAAGTAGGAAAACTTATAGAGCTAATGATTAAACGAGAAATACTTTTTTCGAACTGACAATTAAACAGCTGAATCGAAAATAAATTACACTTGATTCAAATATTTAAAAATCAACGTTCCGATTTTTTTTTCTAAATGTTTTGGCATAAATGTTTTGGTTTGTTTGGTTTCTTGAAAGCCAAGATTAAGGGAGGTTTAATGTCCCCAGACTTAAAATTAACATTTAACTATATCAGAGTAATATTTTAAAAATATAAAAATAAAAAATGTTCATGCATATACATAATTATTGAACAAAATTAAAACATAGAAATGCGAAATATACATAACAATGCTTACTTGAAAAATATACAAATTGTTTTTGAAGAAACCCCATTCTAAATCTCAATGCTTTTCAATCTACGGAAAAGAGAAATGATGAATTTAATGGCAAAACATTGTGGAATTTATTGTACAAACATCCGAGTTACAGCTAAATTTTTATAAATTTTTTTTTAAATATTGTATTCGTTTTGATATAATATACAGGGCTATCACCGTTATAACNACAAAATTAAAACATAGAAATGCGAAATATACATAACAATGCTTACTTGAAAAATATACAAATTGTTTTTGAAGAAACCCCATTCTAAATCTCTATGAGAATGGTAATGCTTTTCAATCTACGGAAAAGAGAAATGATGAATTTAATGGCAAAACATTGTGAAATTTATTGCACAAAATCCGAGTTACAGCTAAATTTGTATGAATTTTTTTTTAAATATTTTATTCGTTTTGATATAATATACAGGGCTATCACCGTTAAAACGACCTAGAAAAAAATTGAAAATTGATAGCTCTCAGCTATCTCAAAGTTACTAAAAAATGGTTAAACTTAGCTTTTGCTTGAGCATTACAAGAAAAAAGTTTTAAAAAAAGGTTTTAAGATTTTAATTCTATATATATATATATAATTTAAAGGAAATATCTCGCGAATAATTTCGTAATTCACAAATGAAAGATAAATTTTAGCATTTTTCAGTAGTCTTGAAAAATCTTAGCGCTATTACTCATTTATTTATTCCAGGTCATGAAAAACCTGAATAAGTTTTAAATTTAATATTTACTACAAGATTTTATGAAAATGTTTTATCTTTTTACTGCAATTTTATGAAAAAAAAGTGGTGCCCCAATGCGTTTGAGAGTATATTAGATATTTTAAGGTGTCGATTGGGTCAAACAGTTAAAAAAAACAGCGAGATATTTAAACCAAATACATACTTTTCGTCACCACTTTTAAGAATTTGTTAACTAGTTTCATAAACTGTTCACTACAATGTCTGCGCTTTTATAAGTTGTCATTCAGCTTTTTTAATACAACTGTAGAGTATCTACCACTACAAAAATATAATACCAATTCACTATTATATAAGATATGTTAATACCCAGATGACCAGTATCAATCGAATCCGCATTGGAAAGAAAAATTAACATTATTCATAATTATTCGGTTAACTTTATTCGTGCTTGGTTCACCATGTATAATATTTATATAATTTAAATTTAATTGAAACAATTAAGCACGGAAAGGTTTGTATTAAAGATGGATGATTTAAAAAATTTTCAATTTAAATTTCTTTTAAAATATAAAAATGTTCGAAATCTTTTTTTTTGTTCTTCAATGACTTTTCTATTAATAGTGTTTATAGTTACCTTAATTGCAACGTATCCTAAACGCATTATCATTTCTTCAGAAAGGGAACAAATATTTTGTTCGTTTTCTGACACATTTTCTGCACTTGTTCCATGATCTATAAATGAAAAATAAAACTTTTAAAGTATGTTGCATATGCTCTTCAAATTTTAAGAAACTTTTTACATATGGAATATTTTAGACATTGCTCATAGCATGATTTTATACAGCATTTCATGAGCCTTACTTTTGCAGAATATTTCAGATTTAAAATCTTAAAAGAATGAATCCATTAACTAAAAATAATAATTTATTTAATGAATTTATTCATGAATAAATAAATTTATTCATTCAATTCATGAATTCATAGAATAAATAAATTTATTCATTTAATTAATTAAATGAATTTCATTCATTCATATAATGAATTCATTATTTTAAAATAATGTATTTGAAATTGTGTATGGTAATCATGATGGTGAATCATGAATAATAAAACTTATTTGTGATTTTATTGTGAAAATAATAGAAATTAAAATAAGTATGCTTTTAAAATTTTAACTTGTCCGGAAGATGTCAGATTTTTATGCACAGTAAGATGATTAAAAACAAAAAAACGGAACACCCTGAATAGCTGTTGATCGTGGAGTCGCAATCGTGGGCAGACCTTTTCGGTAGACCTAATTTTTTATGAAACTACATGATGTGAAAATGGAGTGAAAATATGTTCCATCACTCTCAAAATTCTTTATTCAAATATCAATGCACTCTGCCAAAGTTTTTTCCAATCATCAAAATATGTATTAAAATTATTTTTGTGAATGCTGTTTCGGGCTTCTTTGCGAATTTTTTTTTAATCGAATTAATGATGACCAAAAAGAAAATTTCAACCACGGGAATAAGGAAAAATCACATTATTATTTTACATATTAGGATCACTAGGCGTTCGTCGGCGGTTGATGTTGAGTATTTTTCGAAGAATTAAATAATAATGAATGACGCAGTATTCAAACACGGGGTCACATATTAGGATCACTAGACGTTCGTCGGGCGTTCATGTTGAGTATTTTTCGAAGAATTAAATAATAATGAATGACGCAGTATTCAAAACTCTATCGTTTTAGTTCTATCTCTTAATTTTTAAAAATGCTGTCTACAGTTAGATGAAGAAAGAATATCTATACCAGTAACAGCACAAATGCTGATTTTTATGTTTTTTGCGGAATTTTTCCCCTAGCGCTTATTGTAAAATATCAATTAAATTGTAATCTTTGATAAGTTTTTAATTTTGTATTAAGTTTTGATTAAGAAAATTTTTCGAATTTGTTTTGTTATCAATAATATTACTTATTTTATAATATTCAATAATATTACCATATATTTAAGATATAGAATAGATTATTTGTTGGCTATGGTGGTCTAAAAATAATTTTGCAAGATTCTAATTGAGACACCCAATCTAAAATATTAACCCCTAGAAAAATTCTTTTACAAAAAATGTAAAAGTTTGCAGCGAGCATTGAGTTACAATACAATTAATACAATTCTCTAGCTTATTAATATATATCTAAAATAAAATAAACTTAAGTATCATTGAATATATTTACCGTCTACAATAATTTTTCGATTCTTCTTTCCTATGTCTATAGATTTAACGTGAAGTGTGTCATTCTCATCTCTTTTTAAGTAGATCATATCCGGCTCCTCCGAACCTGATACAACAGACTATGAAAGAAACATTTATTATACATAGATTTATTTAAATATAATAAAATGCATGAAGTAGGCAAAATATAATTGCAATTGGATAAATCTTTTTCTTTTCTTTTTTCAATTTTTCTGATGTCCGGCAGGATGAAAATCGGCAATTTCGAATTTTTTTTTTAAACTATCCAATTTCTTATAACCGCCGTTAAGCAGCTGACCCAATTTTGAGTGTAAGACTACCTATATTCAACTTAGTAACCTTGTAAGTTTGAACCCAATCTAGAACACAAGGGAATTTTCGGATCAAGTATTGGGAGAAATTTGCCTTCGTAGGAGGACTTTTTGATGGAAATAACTTGCATTGCCGTTGCATGGAGAAGAAAACCATAAAAACCTGGAATGGTCAGCCTGACAGCAAGGGGACTCTAGCACATGGTCTGTCTTTCGCTGAGGATATTCTACGTCAGCACTGTCATCAGTGCCAACCGGGTGTAGAATTCGTATTGACCTGCCGTTGCTGGGATTCGAACTTGGCTCACCTAATAGGGAGGCGAGCTCTCTGTACCCTGAGCCACCACGGATATTGGACTTCAGTTCTATGGCTTTCCAAAATCCTTTAAATTTTTGTTCTCTAATTTTTAGAACTAAAGTTATTGTAATTTTCTTGTATGCTGACGGACGAAATCGAAATTGGAAGTTAACTCCCGAAAACGAAACTAAAATAAAGTAATTTATTTGTTATACTTTGGGTATTTTAACTTTTTTTTTTTACTGAATAAATTATGTACTTTAGGCAAATAAAATTCATTATCAGAAATTAGTTTTCAAATTCTTAATTTTTTTGTACTCAATATTTTCTTACAGTTCGGAATTTTCTTGTAATTTAAACGCATTTTCTGAAGAACGTTGATTTTGACCGTCTTTACACTAACCCATTTTACAAAAAACATTAATTATGGAATTCTTTGAAATTTAATATGTAGATCTTATATAATGTTAGTGGTGCTTTGAGCTGAAAGCTAAAAATGTGAATTTGTTATTTTTATGAAACTTTAAATAAAATTATTTTTAGAATTTTGCTTTAAAAATTTCATATTAACAAATTTAGTGATATTTCATCGACTTTTTGAAATTTTTTTAAGATTTTAGTTTATATCACAGGTATTTACATTATTGATCTAGAAAGAAATTTATGCATTACAATTCGCTGTAAAATTGTTTGTGTGGTATAAAAAATGCATAGTTTTTGAGTTCAAATTTGCCCTTATTTAGAAAAATATTTTAGAAATTTTTAAGCCTTACTTTAAATTTATAATTTTAAAATTCCTGCTTACTAAGGCTAAAATTTTAATTTTAATTCAGCCATTTTAAAAAAAATTGTCGAAATCAGTCGGATACCTTAAAATTATTTTGACGTTACATTTTTAGTTTGTGACAATACAGGATAATTCAAAATGAATATAGCGATTACAAACGGCAATAACTTTTTAATGAAAAAGAATTTATCAATAAAATTTACATAGAATGTAGAAGGAGCTTCAAAATTTCATATACATGTGTCACAGATTTTTTATGTGGCTTCCCTTTGTCACGCGGACAACATCTAGGCGGTAGTCTATTTCACATTCTGAAGCATTTGTACAGTCAACGACGCAAGTGCATTGCAAATGCATTCTTTGCTTTCTTAAATTGTTTTGGGCATGGGAAGCACATATATGACACATACATAAAAAATGTGAGAACCATCGTACCCCAGCGTGAGAGCGCTCCAAAATGTAATCCGTAGCACCCGTTATCTTGCTTCAAGATGTAATCCGGAGAATCAGTATCTAGCTGTGACATTAACCATACCGTACCTAAAGTGTGTCAAAAGATTTTTTTTTGACACAACACTTTGCTCTCAGAAGTAAAAAGTACCGTACAATTTGCTGGCAGAGTTTAGTGCGTTGTGGAAAATGCCCAGCAAGCATAATGAAAAAGNGTTCATCTTCAATTACAGTGGAAGGCTTCTCCGTACCCTATATTCGACTGTTGTGCCGGCAAACTTTCCCACTTAATGTAGGAGGTTGCTTCATCGCAAAAAATGAGACGATCATCTATTGTTTCATCCTCCATGCTCTTCAGTATAAACTTAGCGTAATTCACACGTTTTCCGATGTAATCCGTAGCACCCGTTATTTTGCTTCAAGATTTATTCCGGAGAATCAGTATCTAGCTGTGGCATTAACCATACCATACCTCAAGTGTGTCAAGACAAATATTTAACGTAACACGTCGCTCGCAAAAGTAAAAAAGACCGTACAATTTACGTGATGAGATCGCGCAGAACACATTTAATTTAGCTGAGTCATGTTCATCTTCAATTACAGTGGAAGGCTTCTCCGTACCCTATATTCGACTGTTGTGTCGGTAATTTTGGAAGGTTGCTTCATCGCAAAAAATGAGACGATCAGTTATTGTTTCATCTTCCATACTCTCCAGCATAAACGCAGCGAAATTCACACGTTTTCCGTACTCCTCCTGTTTCAATTGCTGCACAAGTTGAATTCTGTACGTTTTCAGTTGCAGTCCCTGTCTGAGAACACGCTATACCTTTGTTTGTGGCATTTATTTTGTGGCATTTATAACTCCCTACTGCCTTCGTCTGTCAATTTTGAATTATGTTAGACAGTTATCAGACTCTTACATTAAAAAATTATAAAGAATTCCATTTATTCTTTGAAAATTATATAATACTAATATACTTGCTTAACTTGAAAAGGATGAGTATTAGGCGATTTAAGAGATTTTGGCAGTGAGTTAGATTTTTTTTTAACATTCCGAAATAAAAGGTAAAACTAGTCTTAAAAATAAATTATTAAAACTAAGGGGTAAAATTATAAACAATGACCGAACTGTACTGAGCAAGATACCATCGCCACGGAACTTATTAATCATCATAAAAATGTACTATACCTCACCAAGACCATAGTTAGCCGTTATAGACATTAATGTGGGATTTCCTGTTAGTGGATCACATGTAAATAACACCCCAGCAACATCACAAGGTATCATTTCTTGAACAACAACAGCCATTGGAGAGTTATAGCTTTGACCATAACGTCTAAAAAACAAATTTTAAACTTAAAAATTCACTAATATATAAAAATCAATCACAGAATAAGTGAAATATCATTAATTATAAGTAATTTCTTCTAAAAATAATGTGAAGATTTTCTTAAAACATTTTCAATGAAAGACTGAAAGTATTTGATCTAATTTTAAGCCTACTAAATTATTTGCATTTTTTTTTACAAAAGTCTTCTGCATGAACTCTCGAAATTTTCTTCAAAATGATTCTTAAGAAGTGAATTTCCAGATCCAATTTTCTTCCGAAATTCTTCAGAATGAATTTTCAAATTTTCTTCAAAATTAGGCTTAAAAAGCGGATGAAATACCTTCATGTTCTTCAGAATGAATTTTCCAATTTTCTTCAAAATTTGGCTTAAAAGGTGGATGAAATAAATACTTTCATCTCTGATTTTGTACCGAAATTCTTCAGAATAATTTTTTAAGTTTTCCTCAAAATTAGGGTTAAAAAGCTGGTGAAATACCTTCAGATTTTACAATCTACGGAAAATTTCCAGAATGAAGTAAAGTTTCCGTAAAATATAAGTTTAAAAAACTAGGATAACTAACTTTAGAATTTTATCATTAGCATCCCTTTTAAAAATGATCACTTTTATAAAAATGCATGATGAGTTAACAATTTATAACCTACTTAGACTTAAAAAATAATTACGAAATTTTTACCAAAACTTTACACATATTTTAAAGAAAAAGCAAAATTTTCAAAATGAAATGTTTAGGAAAAATCTCCAAAAAAGTAAAATCTTCAATTTCTGAAAAAAGTTTTAAGAAAAGGAATTTTTCAGAAGAAATTCTTAAGATATTTTCAGGGGCTATGTTAGAAAAATAAACATCTATGCATTTTTTTACTTTGAAAGTATACGTATAGACTGATTGGTAACTTTTCAAGAAGTACCTTTTATATTCAGTAGCGATGAAACTGAATTGAGACGCCCAGCATTTCTTTATAGCCAGAAGGATCTAGAGAAAAACATTTTTTTAAATTTTATTAAAAGAGACAAATAAAAATTCAATAAAACATTAATTTTGTTATGATGATATTTTATACGATCAGTAACTTATACACTGACCTCCTTTGGAACCCAATTCACAAATTCGGCTCTTTGCTTTTGCTGCTCCTTACTGCATGATATGATTATTTTGGTTGTTGTCGTACACTATTAAGGCAAGAAGTGCGTTTGCTCTTGTTTTCCAAAGGCACCATCTATGCTTGAGAAATCGACTCCAGCACGCCACCATTTCACACCCGTTTAAAGGGAGAACCCATTCATTCATTAATTCATCCACAAATCGAAATTTTGACCTGAACCAGACAACGATGAATCCTCAATTCAGTACCCCAGAGGTATAATTTGTTATGGGATCATGAAGGACTTCGTGATCAGACAGATTTAACGCGCACTAGTCACCATTTACTACATGGGGAGTCTTCGGTCTGCTGGATTTGAACTTCCGTTCTCACAAACGTGAGTTCAACGCCTTGTCAACCAGGCTCGANTGCGATCTCCGAGATCTGTGGACACAGTGACGTCATAAGGAGGGAAATCGTAGCTTCAGCTCTAAGAGCGGAGTGAACTAGCCCTTGTATTCTCTTTAGCCCTGTTGTCAACCAGGCTCGATTATTTTGGTAATATAATGATATTACTGTAACTAATAATTAATAAAACTTAAACTGCATTCATAGTGGATTCTTAATACTAATACATGAAATTTAAAGTTATTCGATTGATAGAAACACGCATAATGAGTCGGAATTCTTATAAAGCTGAGAACAACGTATGCATCAAGTTGGAAAATGTCGATTTAAACAAATGAAATATTCTATTTTATTGATTTTTCATAAAATTATCTCACCTCATCTATTCCAGCTACACCCAAAAACGTCTCCATTTGCCCAGCTGCAGACATTTGATCGGTATCTTCACCTAACAGGAAAAAAATCCTTACGAAATGTAGGGTTCATTTAAAAATAATAATAAAACTCGTTATAGTGGTTTTAAATTTTTCGAAGAGGAAAATTTGGAAACAAAATCATCTTCTACAATGGTTTTTTAGATGCAGAGTAAAAAAAAATATACAATTTTGGAGTTGAATTCTACTGGCAACTCTTTCGTGATAAACTCGAACAATTTATTGCTATTTATAATTGAGAGTGATCAAAAAAGTTTGATGAAATTTAATCAACCTCTAATTTTGATATTTGATACGAATTGAATGCCGGGAAAGATACTTCTTTTGTGAAATCTGTTTTTCGAAAGCTTTGTCACCACATGAAATGACGCTTTTTTACGAACAATATGCTATTTTCATAACTTCTGTGAGTTTTCAACAGTTACTCATGACTGTTAGGTCAAGTTTAGCCTATTTATATCCAGCGTTTTCTGTGAAATGTTTATGAAAATGGCGTAAAACATCAATATGGAGAAAAGCCACAGTTTTGGAAAAATGAAAAGCGTTTGCGGTTTAATTTTTTAATAGATAAAAACTTACTACCATGCTACATTATCTCGGCTTATGAAAATGAGCAAAATCTGAGAATAAGCAAGTAATTTTAATAATTTTCATCTAGGTAAGAAAATGTCACCGAATTGGGAATTTTTTTTGAAATTTAGCAACTTTCAAAATATTTAAGTTATTCGCCCACTCAATCCCAGATAATTCTTCACGGTAAGATGGTATCTATTACAGTTTTAAATCATCGTTTTTCTTCGAGTGTAAAGTACTTAAACTGCGGCCTTCTTATTTTATTTTTCTACAGATCTTCGAAAATCCATGTTAAGCTACCACCTTATCTATAGGAGACTTAAGTAAAGTTTTTATATAGATCAATTAATATTTCTTCATTACCTCTTAGAATTTATTAAATGGATTTGAAAAGTTTCGCGTATTTAACTTACAATGCACCGTTGTCAGACTGATAAACAAAAAGTAGTTATTTTGTTATTTAAGAAAAACACAACTGAGCACCTGCTTCTAAGTCTCAGGGCTCCCAGGTCAAGAAAACTGGGATGGGCCCAGTAGGCTTTTGACTCTGTCACACAGCTGAGTTTAGTTTAGTTCTTTGAAAAATAATATGAAGTAGACGTAAAAATTCATTAAAATATCGAGGTTTGCTTTAGTGAAGAAAAATATCCTTGCATGTATTTTCGGGGTATTTCTTAAGTGAATAAAATGATTAAGTCTAGATAGGGAAAATTCTAAATTATTAAAAATGGTATTAAGGAAAAATTTACCTGTTGCCGATGAACGAACAGCATATTTTCTGGAATGTAGATTTTGCCCAAAATGCTTTAGCAATTTTTCTTTGATTGAATCTTGAAGCTCAGCAGAAAACTCTGTTCCAATAATCACTTCCATCAAGCTATATAATGTTCCAAATTAATTTAAATTAGCTTATATTAAATTAAAATTTATCGAAATTAAGGATTAATTTAAGTTACCTTTTGCAAGCTTCTGCCACCTGTTCTCGGTCTGCGTGGTTTCTGTAAAAAAGAAAGTTATATACTTTAAGTGCATAAAACATAAAAAACCTATAACATGTAGAAATTTTAGATTTGTGTTTTTTAATAATTTGTGAAATGCTTAAAAATTAATTTATACGCTAAAATAAAATGTATGAACTTAGAAGTACTAAGACAAGATGTAGTATTAAAAATTAAATTTTTCGCTTGTGCTGATGAAATTTTAACCTATTAATGCTTGGAAATAGCTATGAAAGTACGTTTATGAAACCAAGTGGTAATACAATATGTTTTAATTAACCCTTTCGGGCCGACAGTCACAAATACGTGCCAGCATAAAACCGTATCAATCAGGGTGAAAAGATAAAACTGGTAATCAAAGTATTTCTTTAACAGTTTATTTGTGGGCGGGGTTATAATTGTTTGAGTTATTTAATTCACCATTACTTAGTTCAAAATAAAACTACTTAGTTATACTTTGAATTAACATTAATTACATATATGATTAAACTAACAATAATTAAAGTAAAAGCAAAGTAAGTCTGTCAAATTAGCAACGACTACATTTAAGTTACCGTTTTTTATTTAATTACAACTTGATTCTGATATTGTACGAATGCTTTCCTGAATCAACCGTCCCCAAGTTGTTAAGCGGCTGTAAGTACAAACTGCAAGAGAAGATAGTTGTGAATTTATACATAGATCCTAAAAAAAAAGAAGAACGAAACACTTTACACTAAACTGCACCTGTTTCAGAAGTCATCTGGCCATCAGACATCGAACCTAGTAGAGACCCTATTGAGCCTCATCCTATCATTTGTATACTAGTCTTGGAAATTTAACTATCTGTTGTAATCAACTATCCATTAAATTGTAAAATATTTTAGTGAATCTTCTGTAATTTTGGTCTTTTAATATATCTTGGATGGTTCAAAGAACCCTTGTTTGGCTCGAGTGTCACGGTGGTAACTGTTCCTCTGCTGTCTGCACGGTTTTGGCTAGGTCGTCTACAGAAGGTCGGCACCANAGAGTAAAACCTAAAATTTTGAAATCACTTAAAACAATTTCAATTCCAAAAATACTTTAATTTACCTTTACTAGAAATAAAGGGCCCGTTAAAGGGTTAATAATTCGTGAAATGCTTACAAATTAATTTATACACCAAAATAAAGCGTATGAACCTAGAAGTACTAAGACTAGATGTAGTAAGCAAAATTAAATTTTTCGTTTGTGCTGATAAAATTTTAACCCATTAATGCTTGGATTTTAACATCGCGATAGCTATGAAAGTACGTCTACGAAACTAAGTGGTAATACAATATATTCTAATTAAGCGGCTATAAGTACAAACTGCTTGAGTTAAGAAAAGAGAAACGTTAGTTAATAAAAAAGAGAAACATTAGTACTGCTTGAGTTAAGAAAGAGAAGAGAGTTGTGAGTTTACATATAGATCCTAAAAAAAAGAACGAAACACTTTACACTAAATCGCACCTGTTTTGGAAGTCAGCTGGCCATCAGACATCGAACCTAGTAGGGACCCTATTGAGCCTCATCCTATCATTTGTATACTAGTCTTGGAAATTTAACTATCTGTTGTAATCAACTATCCATTAAATTGTAAAATATTTTAGTGAATCTTCTGTAATTTTGGTCTTTTAATATATCTTGGATGGTTCAAAGAACCCTTGTTTGGCTCGAGTGTCACGGTGGTAACTGTTCCTCTGCTGTCTGCACGGTTTTGGCTAGGTCGTCTACAGAAGGTCGGCACCACTCTTTGGCTTTGAACTCAGTGCTTCGGTCGACTCATTTGCTCATCGACTAAAATTGTAATGCTCTTAATCGAGCGGGATTCGGGATCCTGTGTCTACGAGTCAGCACTATAATTGATACTTCCAAGTTGTAGGTTATTGTTGTGGCAGAAGGTTTTCATTGAAATTAAGTGCACCGATCTTATAAGTTCAGATCACAATAAGTTTAGACTTATTTAGGTAAATAAAGAAATTTTTCTAAGACTTCTGATCCAAGTACATAGGTTGGTCAAAAGTATGGAAACACTTCTAAATTAACTCTATGTCTCTTTCTTTTCGCAGGAAATGTTTTGGATGATCTTACGCCACAAAACTTTTGGCACGATTTAAAAGATCTTGATGGAAGGTTTTAGAAATGGTGTTCTTATAACTTAGGCAAAATTTGCATCGACCAAAATGAGGAGAGGTAGCGGTTAATATCTTTTTTTTCTAACTTTAATACCAGCAATTTTGAAATAATTTGGCAGGATTAAGATATTTAGGCAAGAAAGGTTTTAGAATTATAGTGGTAATGAAACGAAAAAAAAATATTTTATCCTTCTATGCTAATTTTGATCGATACAAATTTTGCTCGTGTTATAAGGACACCATTTCTAAAATTTCAAACACAATCTTTCAAATTATGCCAACAAATTTTCCATGTAAAACATTCCCAAAATTTTCTTGCTGACAGAACAGATGTGTTTCCATATTTTTGCCAAACCCCTGTAAACATAGATTCCATTAATATATTATGACATGCAGAACTGTCTTGTCTCTGTAAATATGCTAACAATAAAGCATTTAAATGGCGAAAAACGAAAATAGAAACTAATAGAAATCGAACTTGGCACAAATAAATTAAACGATCTTTTACATTTAAAGACATTATAAAAAAAACAATAAAAAGACACAAAACTCAGAAAAAAAGTAGATTGAAATTGAAGTTTGAGTTTTACGAGCATTTCGATTTTAAAACTTAAGTAATGAAAATTTTTGACTCAATTGGGATTTAGTGAAAAAATTAAATGGCGAAGAAAAATCATGCCTGAAAAATTAATTCATTGCAATCGCGATTGTTTTTTAAACTTCTGAAGAAAATTTATAAAAGAATGCGGAAATTCTGCTATCCCTTATTTATTTTTATTCAAGATTTTGCTTATATATTAATACAGCTTCAGTTAGTTTCTTTTTAATTTTATTTATGAGGAGCTAATTATATTACTACTGTTTGTACCCCAGTGTAAGGAAAAAAAGTCTGGTATTAAAACAATGCTATTTTTTGATTGCTTTCGAAAGGGATATATATATCGGCAAATACTAAAAGCCTGTTTATACGATTCAAATTCTTGGACGAAGATTGATTGAAATTGATGGAAGCTTGCTTTACTTGGAGGTTGGATTGCGTAAATGATCCCCCAAGTTCTTAGTCCAAATCCTTGAATGATGGTAGATTATGTTCTACTTTCCATCCAAGTTTTTCCAGCCTTAACCAATCAGCTTCAAAAATTTTGTGACGTCAACAAGCAAGCATCAAATTATGCCCTTTTGTTGTCCGTTTTCATATATTTTAATCCAAATAAACGTATCTGTTAGGGTTTATTATTATTTTATTTGAATTTATTTAGTAATTTTGAATTCTTTTAATATGATTTTATAATGTTGAATATGAACGATGTGCATGTGTAGGTTTTTCATACAACCAATCAGTGACATTCAAGAACTTTGATGGCGTCGACGAATCATCCAATTTTTTGGATAGAGAAAGTCCACCAAGTTCTTGTATTCAAGAACTTAAACAGTGTAGAATGGCCTTAAGGCTTATAAAAAGTTATTTATAAAACAGGAAACAGTCCTATGTAAATGTTAATAAGTCTTGGTAGCTGAAGTTCTCTTACATATCTCGAAAACAAGCTCAATATGAATTAGTTTTAACAAGTCTTTTCTTTCTTCCGTAGCATAAACAGCCCTGTTATATAAATTATTAACAATTATGTTAAAAAAATTGACAACATGCATTGTGTAAACGTAGAGAAGATTAGAACATCGTTTACCCACTTGTATGATACTTCTTCTAGATCTTTTATTTTAGCTTCAATATTTTTAGTAAGAAAGTTTGAATATGCTGAAGTAGTAATAACAACACCATCTGGCACTATAAACTGAAAAGAAAATCAAGTTTCAATAAAAAAAATAAGTTGATGTTAAAAATATTTTTATAGGCGTATAGTTAAAGATATATAGAATCCATAACAGTCAACTCGGTAAGAGACCTAGAATACGATGACGCAGTTATAACAAAACCATTTGGAGTAATAAACTGAAAATTGAATTCAAGTTTCTCTTATAAAACAATTTTGATACTCAACTATTTATGTGGATTTCTGGATTTTATATTTAACTGAAAGAATTATCTTATTACAATATATGTGTGAAATTTATATATTATAAAAAAAGTATATACTCGTTAGTTATATGAAATGCTTATCTTTTTATACTTAGCTAGTTTTACAGATTTATATTATTAATATATATTCTATATTTATGACGTGGAGACGATTTATTTCGAAATAGGAAAAAAAATGAGAATTTTGTTTTTTAAATAATCTAAAGAAAAGACAATAATTCTATTTTTTTTCTAGGTTAAATGGAGAAAGAACATTTTAAAAAGACGTGGCGTGCGGGGAATTTTGGGTGGGAAATGATGTTGAGAGAAAAATGCAACGTCACTTTTTTTCAATCAATCGAACACATGTTTTTCAATCAAAACACATGCACTATATTGAATCACTTGCCATTTCTAAGCTTCCGTTTCCTTCACACTAAGCATGTCGTTGGCTTTTTACGCAAATGACACTGAGATCGTCGTTAAGACCAAAATCTCAAGACTGCCCTATAGACGTTTCAACAAAAGCAAAAAAAAAAATATAGTAAATCTCTCATGCTTAGACTTATAGGACAAAAATTGCAACTTCGAATTATCCAACACAAACGAAAAACAATCCTCCTGAAAAATTCTCGTTGACAGTTAAACGCCATTTTTGGAACAAGTCTCTTTTTCAAAATATAAAAGACTGGTAATTAGCTATGCGAAGATAGCCCCCGAAAATGAGTAAAATCAAAAATTCGAACTGCATTCGTTTGAGCATTTTTTGACCAAAAATGACCACCTTTTAAATTTTTTTGACCACCCTTATTTTGGACATAATCCTAAAAATTAAATTCGGGGGCTAACTTCGCATTTTCACGCCATATGAATAAAAATCAAATTTTTATATTGTATTCGTTTGACCACAAATGACCACCCTTTAACTTTTTTCGACCACCCTTATTTTGGACATAATCCTAAAAATTAAATTCGGGGACTAACTTCGCATTTTTTCAAAAAATAAATAAAAGTCCAATTTTTATATTGTATTCGTTTGACCACTTTTTGACCACAAATGATCTCCCTTTAACTTTTTTTGACCACCCTTATTTTGGACATAATCCTAAAAATTAAATTCGGGGGCTACCTTCGCATTCTACACGAAAATAAATAAAAATCAAATTTTTATATTGTATTCGTTTGACCACAAATGACCACCCTTTAATTTTTTTTGACCACCCTTATTTTGGATATGTTCCTGAAGATAAAACTGGCGTGAAGTTAGACCCCAAAATTCAGGAAAATAACAAATTTCAACTGCGCTCGTTTGACCATTTTTGACTACAAATGACGACCTTGAAGTTTTTCCGACAATTCTTATTTCAGTCTTTCTTTTAGCAATATCAATATAATATATTTTAATTATAGCTGACATCTAAACGAAGTAATGATCAAAAACTTTTTCTTGCAATATAAAAATTTTAGAAATAAATTCCAAAACGACTATGTACTTCAAACGCAATGATTATAATCCAGAGAAACGAGGAATGCTAAAATGTATATGTATAAGTTTTGCTCACATTAATCGTATCTTTATTTTCTGCAATGTTATTTTAAAATTGTTTTACAAGTAGAAAAATAAAAGTTTAATAAGATGTCGTAAATCTAAAACATTTCTAAAACAATTATTAAGTAGTTATTCTGTTTAAAAACATTTTTCTCAATAATGATATATAAAATTTAACATATTTCCTCTATAAAAGAGTAGAAATAGTTAACGAAGATAACGTCAAAGAAGATTAGAAGAGATTCGTGTCTCAATTAGTAGTGCTAGGGTGCGAGAAACACCTGAGACCCGTCAAAGAAGATAGGAAGTGCAACTCTACTAGCAGTGCTAGGACCCAAGAAACATAGCGTGGCGGACGGCTGGCCGCCTTAAACGGCTAGTGTTGAATAAAAACAAAAACAGCTTTCGTTTTTGTTCATTAATTTAATTTATTTTTCCCATTTATGTTAATTTTTTATTTTTCTTTAAAGTTATGTTTCTTTTTCTTTTGAAGTAGTATTAAAAAAAGTAGCTGACCTTTCAGAAAACTTTGCAAGTAACAAGATGGTATTTTAAATTTTAAAAAAATTGTGAAATTTAGTAATAAAAAAGGTATAACTTAACAGCATAACTTAAAAGCAACTTAAACGCCAACAGGATGTTTATATTAAAAGCTTGAAAATAATTAATGCTTAAAAAAATTTTTTTTTTTTATCCGAGACCGAAACATTACCTTTGGAATTTTATTTTTCAGACAATGTCATAATTAGACGATCAAAATCATTAAACATTGTAGAAAAAGGCTTGATCAAGATTTACTATAGGCAAATTATGTCCTTTGAATTAAACATTCGAATTCAGTTGCAATTTTCTCATTTTAAAAGGATAATTTTATGCTGCGCTTTAGTATAACTTCATTAACAACTCTATATTTTTTATGATTACGGCTGAAAAAAGAGTGGTAAAAAAAACTAAAAAGTGGTAACTAGGGGTCAAAAAATGGTCAAACAAATGCTGTTGTAACTTTTTATTTTAACCATTTTCCGGGTCTAACTTAACTCTACCCTAAAACTTTATTTTTATAATTACGGCTAAAATAAGAATAGTAAGAAAAAGAGTAAAAGTTTGTTATTTGTAGTCAAAATTGGTCAAACGAATGCACTTGAAATTTTTTAATTTTTCTCATTTTCAAATGGTTTATTTGTGGCCAAACGAATGTTGTTAAGAAAGTAATTTTTCTTATTGTCGGGGGCTAACTTCATGCTTCTCCCAAGTCTTATTTTTAGGATTACGGCATAAGTAAGGGTGGTCAACCAGAACTAAAAGGTGGTCATTTGTGGGGAAACGAATACAGTATAAAAATTAGATTTTTAATTATTTTTCGTAAAAATGCGAAGTTAGCCCCCTAATTTAATTTTTGGGATTATGTCCAAAATAAGGGTGGTCAAAAAAATTTTAAAGGTGGTCATTTGTGGTCAAAAAATGGTCAAACGAATGCAGTTTGAATTTTTGAATTTCCTCATTTTCGGGGGCTATCTTCGCATAGCTCTGGTAATTATATTCTCTCATTCTTAGCATTTGTATTGGAGAAACTGAACATTCTTATCAATATATCGATTTTCGGCTGCATATTCTTATCAACCAAATTATATTAGTAATATGTAAAACTATATTTGTTTCTAAAATAAAAAGGTTATTATTACTTTTAACAAAATAAGTAGAGCGCAGAAAAAAAAATTCTTTTTGTTTCATATGTTAAACTGCTACCACTTTTTTCACACTGGTACATTTCAAATTACTGCAAAATAAGAGACCGATAGGTAAACTGTTAACGAAACTATTCCCATTATCAAAAGTGCAAAATAGCGGTCTGGTTATAAACAACAACAACAAAAAAAAAATCATTTGGAGACCGTCCTGCAATGGACTGATCGTTAGGACAAGGTTCCCAGCAGATCACCGAAGTCAAGCATCACTGGCTGCAGTGTGCGGGTGGGTGACTGCAGCCAGCGGTGCTTGACTTGGATCAGTCTGCGTAAGGACTGAGGGTGTGAGGTCCTCGTTGAACTGTTCTACTGTAAAGTACTCGATTTCGCGTGTAGGTCGTCGGGCTACCGAAGCGGGTGTGCCATCCCCTCTGCAGAGGATCAAAATTGTGATGGCATGACTTCGAATCCTCCTCAGGGATGCTTCACAGACCGTTGCCAATAGCCCATTGCACAGCTCCAGTGCGACGTAAATTAACTACAACTACAGCAATCATTTGGAGAGCTCATGTTGTCCGGGGTACTGTAGTATTGTAACTTCAGGGATAAACTCTTTATCATTTAATATAATATATTGCAGAAAGCGAAGTTGTTGACTTTAAAGTAATTGCAAAAAATGTTAAAACAAGGTATTTTGACCAAATGAATATTATAATTTAAATGAATATATTTAACTTCAAAGCTGAGGGATAAAACATGCACTTACTAATACAAAAAGTAAACAAAAAAATTAAAATTTGCCTATTTTCTCACATTTTATTATTAATAAATAAAATCTCTACGATATACCATCAATCCTACGAAAAATCATACATCCTTTATTATGAGAATATAAGGTGATATTTGCGAACAGAAAGCTAAATTGAGCAATTAAATATTACTGAAATGAAATTTTGCTACTTTTTTAAATTATTTTGTGCCCATTCTATCACTGTCTAAAACCACATCGTGAAGCATTTTTAAAATAAAGTGAAGCTAAAATTCTTTTCCTTTGTCGCTTAGGACACTGCACCACCTGTTTAAAAAACAATGTTCTTCTACCAAACGCTCTGCAGTGTGGAGGAAGCGGGTCCGAACCTATTCACAATCTTGGATATATCTTTGTGATTTGTCATTCTATCTAGCTTGTGCTTTTCAAATTTACAATTACTTAAGATGCATTTTGAGCAAAAAAGCCTGCATATATTCAGGAGTTTGACAAAAACATGGAAGCACTTATATACTAACTCTGTGTGATTTGGAAGGATTTGTATGGAGAAACTGTTAGTCAAATTTGGAAGATTATACTTGAAGCTTTTAGAAATGATTTTATTCTAACCCAGATAAAATTCGAATCTACCATAATAAGCGGAGGATATAAATGACGATTTTTGAGTTTTAATACCAGAAAATTTGAAATCAATTTAGGAGATTGCAAAATTTATAATAGAATGCTTTTTTAATTATAGTGGTATATTCAAAATTGAAAGAAGCTTTTAATTTCCTGCGCTTATATTGGACAATGCAAGCTTTATATGCTTAAAAAGGACAGAATTTCTAAACCCTTAAAGCATGATCTTTAAAACTGTTCTAATATTTTGCCACTTAAAATTTTCCAAAACATTTGTTGCTGCAAGAAAAAGTTTCTTCATTTTTGTCCACACCCTATATGCATTACAATAAAGGAAATAAATGAATTGTATCAATTTTGAGACTTGATTTAAACAACTTTTAGACACCTACTTTGTTCAGTGATTCACTTAATTCCATGAGTTTTCCTAAAGACGACCCTTTTCCACCGGTTATATCAATTGCTTGGCATAAATCTTCTTTGAATGGGAGAACTGCAGGAATTACTGGGAAAAGAATTTAAACCGAATATTGAACTATTCCATGTAAATTTAAATTAAAAATTTCATTCGCCTTTTTTACTTAAGAAAAAGAAAATTACTAACAAAATACTAATTTTCATTAAATTAATTATCATGGAATTGATACATTTCCTATTATTTATATAATAAAAATTTTAATAGTTTGCTTTCTTTCTGTAAAAATAACGACTTAATTAAGGAAATAAAATTCGGAAGAAAAACCATTTTCTTTTATTAAAGTTGTAAATTTGATATTACAAAATTACTTTCTTATGTGATAGTAAATATTTAAAAAACTATCTTAGTACAAAATAACAAAAATGACCGCATATATTTTTTATAAGATTGTAATTATTATTATTGGAATTATTTCAATGATATATTAAATATTCATATATTAAATATTCATATATTAAATATTCATATATTAAATATATAGAAACTGTTATATTTTTTTTAAAAAAACTTCTGAAACTTTTTGTTTTATTTTAAATAATTTTTATAATAAAAGTGCTGAAAAATGCGGGCAGATTAATTAAGAAAAAAATTTAAAGCAGATTCAAATGCATTATAGTTATTCCTGTTGTTTACTATTTTGTTTTTCTGCTGAATTATATTATACAGAAAAAAACAATATATCATTTTAGTATTCAAATGATTTATACCGGAAATGGACTTAAACAAGAAATGTTAAAAAAATGGTAGAGAAAGATTGAAGAAACACTATTTTAATAACCCACGATAATTTTATGTAGGCGTATTATGTAGGCTTTACATAGACTTACAAGGATGCCCTGTAACAGCCACCCCATAGACTGCTGAACTCAAATTGTCTTTTATTTTAACTTTTTATACTATTTCATGATGTATGGGATATGGGCCTTCTGCGCTGCCCTGGTGCCCAATTTTTTATAAATAAAGAAAGAAAAGACAAGGATGCCACAGGCGACTATAAATGTAAAAAAGTGGTAGAAACTCAATTTATTTTATTTATTTATTATCTCTTCAATTTTAACTACCGCTGTGACTTTCAAATTATTCATTTTCAAAGTGAAATCATTCTTTGCATTCACTTTCAATACTAAACTAAAAAAAAAAAATGCTGTAAAAAGTTGCAAATTTTAAACATTTTAATAAAATTTTGAATTTTATTAGTCACCACTTTTTGCATTTTTAGTTGTGCGAGTCAACCCTGGATTTGTTATATGTTCTTTATTTAAATTTTACCTGATGGTTTTCTCCGAACTTTTTCTTTCATAAACATGCTTTCTGCATCTTTTGGGTTCTGTCTAAAAGTGAAATCAGAATTGTGTATACATAGAAATATTTTTATTTTAAGGTAATATTTTACTAAAATGTATATTTTATACTTTAAACACAGGTAGAAGACCATTTTTCGGGGCTTTAAAGGCTCTGAATGACTATGAATAGTTGATAGTTTACGAAAATGTTTTAAGTCATTAATAACAGAGCACAAATAGCGCAATGATGTAAAAGTGCAAATACATTGTCTTTCTGTTTTCTACAGCTTTAGTTTACGAGGAAGCACTGGTGCTCAGTTTTTTAGTCAAATTTATAAATACTTATTTTTTAATATGTATTATAATAAGCAAATATACATTGTTTTTAAAAAATAAATACTAATAACAAAGCTATTAAGATGCAATATATTACTATATGGTATATTACAATTATGGTATATTATATATTACAATTAAGATGCAATACATTACTATAAGAAATACAGACTTTTTATAGAGATGCCTGACTCAATTCAGTAACAAAAAGTTGCTTCGGGGCAGATTTTTTAATTTGCTCAGTATTATATTTTATTAGTTCCTTAAAGAAAATTGAATATTAAATCCTACCTTTTCAGTAAAATTCCGTATCCTTTCTCACCATTTAAATCGATTTCCAATCTTTTCAGGTAAATGCTTTGAGACGATCTTTCGCTCGAAAGAACTGAACTGGAAATAAGTCCTTTAAGGTCATAAGAAAATGCATCTAAAATAAACAGTAATTTATATGAATAACTTTAAACTCTAGCTACGTGTAAACTCATTGTGGAAAAATGAAATATGGTGATCACTACTTTAAAGAAAAAAAGATGACGGAATTTGATTGGGAAATATTTAAATTATTTGTCAAGTAATTTCAGTTAATTAATTTCAGTTAAACAAGTTGACGTTTGACATGCAAGAAAAATGAAATACGATGTACGATACTTCTAAGGAAAAAGTAATGAAATTGGTTATGGAAGGATTCAAGTATTCTAATTTTCAGTTAAGCAAGGTAAGCGTTTGACTAGCCGGGATAGCCTGGTATGTAGGGCGTTGGGACAACTGTCTAAGAGGTCGTGAGATCGATACCTACAGGCCGAAGAATACCCGTTTAGTAAATGGTGCACGTTAAATCTGTTGGGTCACAAAGTCCTTCAATTTTTTTTATTGTATTACATATTGGGTGTAAACAGAAATGCAGAAACACTTCTATATTAACTGTATGTAAAGACTTTTTCTTGTAGCAACATATATTTCGGAAGATTTTACGCGGCAAAACTGTTGGCATAATTTGAAAGATCATGCTTTAGGCTTTTAGAAATTTGGTCCTTTTTAAGCATGCTAAGTTTGCATCGTCGTAGGAAGTTAAAAGTTTTTTTTCTATTTTCAGTACACGGTTCTCAGCAGATCACCGATGTCAAGCATGGCTGGCTGCTGTCAGTGTGCGGGTGGGTAACAACTTCGATCAGTTCGCGAAGGGTTCGAGGATGTGTGGTATTAGTCCAACTTAAACTATTATAATATGCGATGGCATGTTCCCATAACAAATTAATACCTCTGGGGCTATTAAATTGGAGATTAATCGTTTTCTGGTATAGGTCGAAATTATTATCTGTGGATGATTGAGGCATGTATGAATGGGAGCGTAAAACGGGCTGTCATGTATGCGTGACCACAGGCGTATTCTTGGACATATATGATGCCATTGAAAAGCATGAAACGCACCGTCTGCCTTAAATTCGCTTGGTTTCACCAAGCAGACCTGTTGGTATTGGTAAGTAACATTAGAAACAGCAACAATAACAGGCGTTTGAATATATATGTAAAAAATTAAAGACCATGCCTCAATACTTCAAGGAAATAAGGTAATGGAATTGGTTGTAGAAACATTTAAATTTAGTTTTCGTTAAATATTTTAATCAACTATAGTTAGCAGGGTGGACGTTTAAAACTCGATGCAGAAAAATGAATTACGGTGACCAATAATCAAAATAAATAAATAAATAAGAAAATTGAATTGGTTTTAGAAATATTTGAAATATTTAAGTATTCTATTTACTTTCAATTAAGCAAGGTAGGCGTTTGACACTCGACGAAGAAAAATAAAATATGGTGACAAATACTTCAAGAAAAAAGGGTACTGGAAGTGGTTTTAGAAAGATATAATTTTTTCTTTTACATATTCTAATTACTTTCAGTTAAGCAAGATAGACGTTTGACAGTAGATGACGAAAAATGAGACATGGTGACCAATACTTCAAGAAAAAAAGGTAATGGAAGTGGTTTTAGAAATAGTTAAATTTCTTTTTCTAAATTTTCTAATCTATTTCTGTAGCAAGGTAGACGTTTTGAGAGGTTAGCACTGTCAGTAGTGCTTAGCTTAGAAATAAAATTTCAATTAATATTTAAACGAGTATAATATTATTTGATGTCATATTTGAAAAATTAAGAATTAATTATTAAAATATAATTTTATTGTCACTTAAAGGCAGCTACAAAAAGTGTAAAATGTGGTGGTTAGGGTAACTTTTCATAAGGTGGTTACCGCAATTTTATTTTCATGATTTGCCGTCACACATAATCAAAAATTTAAAGAGGAAGGGAAAGCATTGTCTACCCTCATAAAATATATTTATAAAATTTTTATAATTCCATCTATTTTCGGAAATTGAAAGTGACAAACCCTTTTATTGGAACCAACCATTAAATCACAATATGATTGTCAGTTGATAATGTAATTGCAAATCTGTTTGATAAGTCTTTTACCCACCATGGAAAATCTTAAAAGTGGTAGTAATATAAATTTAAAAAAATTAACATTTTAAACATTTAACTTCTAATTTTGTTTAAAATTAATAATAGAGTGATTTGAAAACCAAATATAGATTTTCTAAGTATTATTATAATTGGATTGATACGAATATTCTTTTCTTTTCCAAGATAAATGATATTAATGAGATAACTGAGTTACTAATCTATATTTTTTTAAAGACGGGCATGTTTAAAAAATAGAACTTATGTGCGTTAAGGATATTTTGATTTATGAATATTTTTCCCTTCATGGGATATAGTTTCGCGTTTTAAGTCTAATTTGTTATAAGCATCGGAGGGGCATTCATAAAACATATCAACACTTCCTGTTGTCCCGGAAGATTTCTTATCTAAAGTGGTAGCGAAACTCATGTTAATTCATTAAACTTTTTGAATTATAATAATAATTATAAATGAGTTTGCCTACAATTACAACAACTATATAAAATCATAATTATCTTCATGACAGCGAATTTCTACCTGGTCAAAATATAAATATAATTGCGAATAAAATTGTTTTAACTATCAATTCTCGGAAAGAGTGAATGTTGATATGTGTAAACATCTCTCTCTCTCTACTTCACGAGATGTCTTGATTTTGGTTCGTTCATTTAAATCCAATAACTCTTAATGATGACAATGGATTTTGATGATATAAATATTTAATTTAAAATTCTGAATTATATAAACACAATTACATATCAACAAGTATAGATATTATATCTGTTACGGGCAATGTAATTATTTAGGTCAGTATTCATAATGCTTAGTTATTATGAATAATGACCATTAAAATTGGGCAATTTGATAAATTTGAATAATTTTACGATAATTTCTCACATTGCCCGGTCATTATAAATACCGCTATTATTTCTTTGGGCACTTTGATTAATTGACAGCAATGGGACAACCACGTGCGTGTGGTGTGATTCTGGCTGGCCAATGTTCACCGGTGAATGTTGACAATCAAATTAGTCGCTTTGGTGAATGTCCGAAATATTTNATATAAATAGTACTTGAATACAGCTAAAGAATTTAATGAAATTAGTACCTGAATACAACAATAAAATTTAATATAAATAGTACTTGAATACAGCTAAAGAATTTAATGAAATTAGTACCTGAATACAACAATAAAATTTAATATAAATAGTACTTGAATACAGCTAAAGAATTTAATGAAATTAGTACCTGAATACAACAATAAAATTTAATATAAATAGTACTTGAATACAGCTAAAGAATTTAATGAAATTAGTACCTGAATACAACAATAAAATTTAATATAAATAGTACTTGAATACAGCTAAAGAATTTAATGAAATTAGTACCTGAATACAACAATAAAATTTAATATAAATAGTACTTGAATACAGCTAAAGAATTTAATGAAATTAGTACCTGAATACAACAATAAAATTTAATATAAATAGTACTTGAATACAGCTAAAGAATTTAATGAAATTAGTACCTGAATACAACAATAAAATTTAATATAAATAGTACTTGAATACAGCTAAAGAATTTAATGAAATTAGTACCTGAATACAACAATAAAATTTAATATAAATAGTACTTGAATACAGCTAAAGAATTTAATGAAATTAGTACCTGAATACAACAATAAAATTTAATATAAATAGTACTTGAATACAGCTAAAGAATTTAATGAAATTAGTACCTGAATACAACAATAAAATTTAATATAAATAGTACTTGAATACAGCTAAAGAATTTAATGAAATTAGTACCTGAATACAACAATAAAATTTAATATAAATAGTACTTGAATACAGCTAAAGAATTTAATGAAATTAGTACCTGAATACAACAATAAAATTTAATATAAATAGTACTTGAATACAGCTAAAGAATTTAATGAAATTAGTACCTGAATACAACAATAAAATTTAATATAAATAGTACTTGAATACAGCTAAAGAATTTAATGAAATTAGTACCTGAATACAACAATAAAATTTAATATAAATAGTACTTGAATACAGCTAAAGAATTTAATGAAATTAGTACCTGAATACAACAATAAAATTTAATATAAATAGTACTTGAATACAGCTAAAGAATTTAATGAAATTAGTACCTGAATACAACAATAAAATTTAATATAAATAGTACTTGAATACAGCTAAAGAATTTAATGAAATTAGTACCTGAATACAACAATAAAATTTAATATAAATAGTACTTGAATACAGCTAAAGAATTTAATGAAATTAGTACCTGAATACAACAATAAAATTTAATATAAATAGTACTTGAATACAGCTAAAGAATTTAATGAAATTAGTACCTGAATACAACAATAAAATTTAATATAAATAGTACTTGAATACAGCTAAAGAATTTAATGAAATTAGTACCTGAATACAACAATAAAATTTAATATAAATAGTACTTGAATACAGCTAAAGAATTTAATGAAATTAGTACCTGAATACAACAATAAAATTTAATATAAATAGTACTTGAATACAGCTAAAGAATTTAATGAAATTAGTACCTGAATACAACAATAAAATTTAATATAAATAGTACTTGAATACAGCTAAAGAATTTAATGAAATTAGTACCTGAATACAACAATAAAATTTAATATAAATAGTACTTGAATACAGCTAAAGAATTTAATGAAATTAGTACCTGAATACAACAATAAAATTTAATATAAATAGTACTTGAATACAGCTAAAGAATTTAATGAAATTAGTACCTGAATACAACAATAAAATTTAATATAAATAGTACTTGAATACAGCTAAAGAATTTAATGAAATTAGTACCTGAATACAACAATAAAATTTAATATAAATAGTACTTGAATACAGCTAAAGAATTTAATGAAATTAGTACCTGAATACAACAATAAAATTTAATATAAATAGTACTTGAATACAGCTAAAGAATTTAATGAAATTAGTACCTGAATACAACAATAAAATTTAATATAAATAGTACTTGAATACAGCTAAAGAATTTAATGAAATTAGTACCTGAATACAACAATAAAATTTAATATAAATAGTACTTGAATACAGCTAAAGAATTTAATGAAATTAGTACCTGAATACAACAATAAAATTTAATATAAATAGTACTTGAATACAGCTAAAGAATTTAATGAAATTAGTACCTGAATACAACAATAAAATTTAATATAAATAGTACTTGAATACAGCTAAAGAATTTAATGAAATTAGTACCTGAATACAACAATAAAATTTAATATAAATAGTACTTGAATACAGCTAAAGAATTTAATGAAATTAGTACCTGAATACAACAATAAAATTTAATATAAATAGTACTTGAATACAGCTAAAGAATTTAATGAAATTAGTACCTGAATACAACAATAAAATTTAATATAAATAGTACTTGAATACAGCTAAAGAATTTAATGAAATTAGTACCTGAATACAACAATAAAATTTAATATAAATAGTACTTGAATACAGCTAAAGAATTTAATGAAATTAGTACCTGAATACAACAATAAAATTTAATATAAATAGTACTTGAATACAGCTAAAGAATTTAATGAAATTAGTACCTGAATACAACAATAAAATTTAATATAAATAGTACTTGAATACAGCTAAAGAATTTAATGAAATTAGTACCTGAATACAACAATAAAATTTAATATAAATAGTACTTGAATACAGCTAAAGAATTTAATGAAATTAGTACCTGAATACAACAATAAAATTTAATATAAATAGTACTTGAATACAGCTAAAGAATTTAATGAAATTAGTACCTGAATACAACAATAAAATTTAATATAAATAGTACTTGAATACAGCTAAAGAATTTAATGAAATTAGTACCTGAATACAACAATAAAATTTAATATAAATAGTACTTGAATACAGCTAAAGAATTTAATGAAATTAGTACCTGAATACAACAATAAAATTTAATATAAATAGTACTTGAATACAGCAAAAGAATTTAATATAAATAGTATTTGGATACAGCAAAAGAATTTAATTGTACTTGAATACAACAAAAGAATTTATAATACTTAGTACTTAAATGCAACAAAGGAATTTAATATAATTAATACTTGGATACAACAAAAGAATTTAGTATAATTAGTACTTAAAAAACAGTGGGGAAAAACGTGATGCATATATACATTTGAAATGCGATACGCTTTTTATACAAACATAGATAGATATTTTTTTTTCTTCAAAAAAATATGTATATTTGTATATATATTATCTTACCAGTGTGATAATTAGCTTGTACGCTGCCTATATCATATGATTCTGACTGAGAAATTGCAACCGCAGCCTTTTGAATACTTTTCAAATCAGCATCAGATTGGACAACAAACCCGAACGAAAAACTGTAAATAGAAATGGTGGTTAAAGAATATATTTACTGCACGGGAAAATTGCTATTTTACTAAAAAAAATTCCTAAGTTTATTTAAATATTGTAAGATAGTCTCAGAAAATGTCAGTTTTTTTCAATAAATTTTTACATTTAAGATGGAATTCTTATTCACGTCCCTAGAAAAGCAAAACAGAAACCAATTGATCTGGACATTAAAAAACGCAAATGGGAATGGATTGTTAATGTTCTACGTATACCTGAAAAAATTTAGAATAAAACAAGTTTTTTATTGAAACCTTCAATGCAATAGAACAAAGAGGAAGATCTAGAAAATACTTGGCGCAGGACGATTGTAAACAATTTGAAAACAATAGGAAAGACAAGGAGAGAGGCAAAATATATGGCCACAAATAGAGTGAGATGGAAAGCTACGACAGAAGCCCTGCTTTCCATTTCGGAATGAAAAGGAATATGTCTGCATATGTCTTATTCGCGTACACATGTAAGAAAAATTGATGGCTTGCAAGTCTGCAAAATAATGCGTTAAAACTTTAAAACCGTTCTAATGCAGCTTTGATGTGACATGGAACACTCTTTTTAAGTGGTAGTAAAATTGAGAAAAATATATTGTTGTTGTTTCTGTTGCCTACTTGCCAATGACAACAAGCTTGTTTAGGAAACCAAGCGAATTTAAAGCAGAGGGTGCGTTTAATGGTTATTAGTGGCGCCATCTATGGCCAAGAATACGATTTCAGCCACACGCATGTCACAGCCCATTTTACAGGGCGAATCCATTTATACATCCATTCAATCATCCACAAATCGTAATTTTGATCTGAACCAGAGAACGATCAATCTCCTAATCAGTATCCCCAGAGGTAATGATTTGTTGTGGGAACTTTGGGGACTTTGTGACTCCGACAGATTTAGAGTACACCAGTCACCATTTAATACACGGAGTATCTTCGGCCGGTGGGATTCGAACTCCCATCTGGCGAGCACAAGTTCAACGTCCTATCAACCAGGCCATCCCGGCCCCTTACGAAAAATATAAGTGTGTTAAGTTATTCGTATATTTACCGATAAGTTGCATATTGAAAGGAAATAAGGAAATATATATTTGAACTAAAAAGCAGCGGAATAATTTCGTAATGCTCAAGTGATAGTTTTAATCTTTTGTAGCTACTTGACTTATTGTAGCTAGAACTTCTTTTTTCTTAAAGGTCGCAACAATGTAACGGATGCTAAATTTAAATTTTTAACGTATGTCAAAATGACAACAATTTTCTTATTTAAATTGCTTTCGTGAATAAATTTCAAAAGCATCGGTAGAGAGGTAGTCAATAATATTTTAAATTAGTTTCCGTATAGTTTGCATATTGTTAGTTTCCGAACACTGTCTTCCGTATCGTTCATGTAGTCTGCATTAGGCTGAAAACTGAGTATAAGAAATAAATACAAGGGTTGGCATTTTATGACTCTGGTTTTCTAAGAATTATTTAATTGAATATAAGAAGACAAATAATATAAATAGAGAGAAAGGGGACTGCCAACTACTACGCTTCTTGAAAAATATTTTATAGAGCGGAAGAAAATTAAAAACTAAATCTTTCAATTATTTTTTGATAATTTTGCCTATAAATTAAAAGCCTCACCACGAAAAAGGTGGAACAAGTATAATAATGGTGTAAAAAATAACTTTAAAACAAATTTAGAAATTTATTTAACTTTTATGAAATTTAGATAATCAAATTTTGAAAACAGTGAATCATACATTAAAGCATAAACTTAGCTGCTTCTAGTAGAAATTTTCCCGAAAAGCGTGGAAAGTTGGCAGCTCAGTAAGTAATTTTAATGTATGCTTACTCTTTTGCTGTTGATGATGTAATATTTCCAAGATGCAAGTAAGTACCAGACTGAAATAAATATTAAAAAAAAAAAACAATTAAAAAGATGTTGGCTTTTTCATTTAACCCAAAACATATATACTCACTACCAACTTTTGTCAGTTTTGAGATGTTATCTTAACACGTCTAAGTATGCAAATGTTAAATTTTTAAACTTATTCAAATTTCAATTAAAATTTCATAGCATTTCACTTAATTTACTTATTTATTGGTACAACATACATTTGCAGGCTTGTGCGCTCGATTAAGACTTATAAAACTTTGTAAAGTAGAAGGACAGATAGCACAACACAGAGAAGGATATTACGAACATACAACTAGACAGCGGGATTTGAACCCGCTATCTCCACTCTACACACAGCGTTTGACGGGCGATCCCATTTCCCATGAACAAAACTGCTATATTTGACATAAATATAAGAAATTTAGAAATAAGCGAGTTTTTTAATTCGTAGTATTATGAGTCTAATTATTAGCAAGCAAATTATAATCGAAATATTAGTTCTGACAATAATGAGCCCAATTATTATCAGAGATCTCAATGTTCTACCAAAACATTCAAGTGGTAGTAAAATACTCATCAAAGCAAATAAAAATTTACCTGATTTTGCAATCACATCAGTTTAAATGCTTTTTATCCAGCGAATGTCAGATTGCTATATGTCATGTATCATACGTATCATATTGCTATATATCATGTATATTTATCAAGGTGCTTCAGAATGCTTACGGCCCTTTTCCCAATTTCTATATCAGGGTAACCACAATCTGAAATAACCCATGGAGTTTGCGAACATTTTAATGGGATTTAGTAAATTTTTTTAAAGAAATCACTTAAAAGTATTTTAGGAGAAAAGGGTTAAATTTAGATCAATGATTGAAAAAATGATTACTACCTTTTTGGTGTATCCCAAAATATGATAAAAATCAAACTCCTCCTGTGAAAATAGTTTTCCTAAAAACAAAAAATATATATTAAAAAAGAGACAATTTTTAAATATCTGAATTTTATGAAGAGGTTAATAGCATGCACATTACTACTAATAGCATGCACATAATACTAATTACTAAATGATTGGTAAAGTAAGAATCAACAATTTTTAAGACGATGTTTCTATAAATCTTAGAAATATATCGATCAGAAAAGTAATGAGATAAATAATTTCCCCGTCAATATTACTACTAATTTATTTTTACCACCTCCTGGGAACCCTATTATAGTTGTTTCTAGAAAAACTATTTTCCGAAACTACGGAGAGTCCGCAGTAGTTTGAGTTAAAAGTATTTAGTTTTCCCTCAGTACCATCCATACGTGTACTCTTTTCAACTCCTCTGTAAACATCGCTGCTGCAGCTTCTCCACAGAAATTTCATTAATTTCTTTTTGAATTGAGTTTACTTCTGAGGATATGTACACTTGTGTTTTCATGTAGCTTCTGCCGAATCTGTGGTCTTAAAGTTTCGTACTCAAATCTTGATGGCATAAAGTTAGTACGATAAATCTTGAACTTTCTATAAGGAAAACACGCTGAGCGATTACTTAACTTTTGACATTTTCAAAAACCGACTTTTCAGATGAAATATGAAGAAACATGAAAATGATTTAAACTTTTTAGAAGATAGCGGTAGCACACCTCAAAAGAATCTAAACAAGTGCTGTTGCCAAATCGCATGCTAAGTTGTAGCACTATTTACAACCACATATGAACACTTTTAAATAATCCCTATTGTGTGTAGTGTCCATCAATAATCCAATAAAAAAATCTTTTGCAAGTTTGTAGCAATTTGTTTGATGTATTTAGTCATCAATTTATTTAGAATAAAATACAACTTACCTAAATATCTCATTCGATGACCAAACAAATAAATTTCTTTGTCTTCACATTCATTTTCTACTGTTATTGTTCCGTGTATTACTCCTGACTGCCCATAGAAATCCAAAGTTTTTTGGAGACTGGAAAAGTTTTAGTTATTTTAATGCATATGCAAGTTAAAAGCACAATTTATCGTAGAAATAAACCATTTATATCGGGAGTGGCTAATATTTTTGAAAAGAATGCTGCAATATAAGGAAAAAAAAGCAAAAATGGCATCTATAAAAAATCTGTGAAAATAAAAAAAACAACTTTACAAAAAATATATATAAAAAGTAAAAAGTTTACTTAGAGACTGATTATGTGATTTTTACTCAAACAGACTACTATACCATACTCCATAGCTCACTATAATGGTGTATACCTTCATTTTTTCATAAGTATATCACATATGTTTTAAGCACTAGTGTCCAACCACTTTTTCATTAAGGCATATTTCTACATTCTTAGCTGAGAATAGGTTCATAAATTAATAAGAGTTTTAATTAGCCCAACAATATGAAAAATAATTAAATATTTAAAAAGTCAGGTAGAAATTTAATTCGCGCTATCTTTTGCAATATATATCATGGAATTATTCAAAAAAAGGTTATAGTTTCGCAGTCTTCTTGGAGTTTTAGACTTGGTGACATATTTTGTTCAATAAGGAGAACAATCGTTCTTGAAAAAGAAACAACTATATGATGTTGGATGAGCATTAGATTTGATTGGACTTCTGAAAATTGAGATTTCATGCTGACCTGCTCTTAACGAATGAAATGCGAAATAAAGAATTTTGCCTTTTGTTTCGCTGTAGAAGAAAATCGTCTGCAAGAAACAACATTTATTGCTCTTTCATCAGTTTCCTTAAATGCAGACAGTTTAAATTGGCTTGCAAAGAACAACTATCCCGATGCGACAATATATTCCGACTAGCTCTCCTCGTTGCAAGCTTTAAATCATCCAAAACCTGTTTCCTTATTGGTTGAAAAGACCAAAGAACTATGGCAAAACAATATCCATCTTGGATGGGTAAAGGCTCACATTGGAATTGATGGCAACGAGGAGGCGGATCGAGTTGCAAAGGATGCCATCAGTCTCAGTAGCATTACTATAGAGTCCCCAAGCACCATCGCCCAGGTTAAAACAATGGTCAAGGATTATACTAATAAAAGATGGAAACAAGATTGGCGAGATTCTGAAAAAGGTAGACAAGTATATAAATTCATAAAAGACCCAAGACTTAATAGACTGCAGACGAGCTTTTATTTGAATCAATTTTTAACGGAATATGGGGTGTTCGGTGTTCATCAAAATAGATTATTCAACAAATCACCAGAATGAAACAATTGTAGTGAATACCAAATTTGACCACTTAATTTTACATTGTCCACGATTCCGAACACCCTGTGGAAATCATTTTCATAAATTAGATCAAGTTCAATGCTTCTCAAACTCGACCTTCAGGGGTATTATAAAATCCATCATCAAACAAACATTGGAGGATATTTTGGATGAGGTCTCACAATAATTCAGAATCCGCGTCCACTAAATTGGGTGTCTCAACCCTTTCACGTTCTTACATGCTTTTAACTTTTATTATTTATCCTCTTAAACATTTATCCAATGTTTTGGCTCATGAATCAGCTGTTGGTTGGCTGTTCTTGAGCTTTTAATGTGACTCTTTTCATTTTTAATCTTGCTCCTTCTTAAACTTTTACCTTTAAACTTTTAACGGTTTTATATGTTTTAGTTTTTAGTCATTTTAATCAGGTCATGGGTCATGATTTTAATCATGCTTTGGGTCATGCATGAGTCTTTTGTTCATTTTTTGATCAATCATATGTTTTGTATTTTAGAAACATCATAGTTGTCACCAGATATCAGGATGATCTCGTACAGGTAGGTTTTAATTAATGAGCCACGGATCATTTTAAATATAAGGGTATTTTGACCTAAATACCTTAGACCTTAAACATTAATTTTTCTATTAAGGCTCAATTTTAGTGGCAGATGTCATTGTCGTTTATACCATTTATATTTTTACCTGTTATATTGTCTCTATGTTCGTCGGGCTCTTGCCCTTGACATCTGTGATTTTAAAGTTTCATAAATAAATGCCACGGTGTGGGGCTTCGGCGGGTTCCCCCACTGGCACGCATAGAGCCTGCGCCCCCTCTCCTGAGCGGGCCTGACGCAGCGACGGGTCAGATTTTTTCGTCTACTCTAAAAAATAGGGTGGGGCGTTTCAAATTACACTTAATGCAGACAGAGGGACGTAAATTTGATGCGATTTTTTTAAAACAATTTTATTAATTCTTATTACTTGTTAATAGACGATTGTTGTTCAAAAGTTGATATGCGTTAGCGCTAAGAGCTTGGGATCCATTTAGCGTGCATTTAGATGCAAACAGGCTCTTCCCCTCCATAGGGATAATGGGTTTTTCTTAACTTGCAACAGAGTATAACCTCATTCTTTTGAATGGTCAGTAAAATCAACTCTGCTTGAA
The DNA here is from genome assembly GCF_043381705.1 of Parasteatoda tepidariorum. NCBI lineage: Eukaryota > Metazoa > Arthropoda > Arachnida > Araneae > Theridiidae > Parasteatoda > Parasteatoda tepidariorum. Next base: position 69,495,732 of record NC_092208.1, read on the forward strand.
TACGGGTTACTAAAAGTAGCTTTAAGCTGTGTTCGTGTATTTGCGACTTAAAATATTACAAAGTTGTTTTTGTTTAAGATCTAAATTAACAGAATGTAAAGATATTATTACAAATGTAGGTTATTCTACGTATTAACACTTCAAAACTTTGAGACACCTTTCTAAAAGTAGTTTAGAATTCTTCTCCTATATAAACTCGCTTTCAAATGGTTAAATTTGAAAAAATGTAGTGGTTTTATTAAATTTTGTCGACAGTTTGATAAAATACGGTATTAGATTATGTAATGGAAAGAAAGAGAAAATTCGAATTCAAAGTTCTGAACCAAGAACTCATTTTTACATTTACTTACAATAACTTTTTTGTACTTTCGTTACTTTAGATCTAATGATAAAATGAAACAGATTTTTTTAAACATTGTTTAAAGTCATAATTTTTTACAGTCAAAGCAATAGTTCGTACCTCTCAATTCGCGGGCAAAACCCTTCCCAAGAAGCGTTGACCAGACCGTCAGTTAAGCATTTTGTACTTACATCTGAAGCAAAATCATAAACATCAGATGATGCCCTCCACCTAAAAAAATAAGAACGAAACATTTTTACACAATTAAAAGAAAGGAAACCATATTTATGTTCTGAGCATGGTAAAACTTTTCATAACATACATAACACCAACATCACAATTAACATAGAAAAACGATCGTTTTGGTGCTGTTGCTTGGCACTTTTGATGATTTTGTTTTCTTGATGCTGTTTTTGTTACATGAGATATTTCTGCAGATCTAGGATATTTCGTGTTGCTGATTTCAAATCTGAAATCGGTATCTTTCAGAAAGCTACACATTTTAGGGAGTTTAACTACAGGAGTTTTTAAAATTCATTCGAGTGATTGTTACGTGTATTCACTTTTTTGCAAAGTAGAGAAAGATAGGAAGGGGATAAGACATTTCAGTTTATGATGTGATATCTTAAGGTCATATGGTTTTGTCCATAAGATATATATATAAATTGGGT
>NC_092208.1:69497656-69502883 GCF_043381705.1 Parasteatoda tepidariorum
ACACTAGGGACAAAGTTTAAAATAGTGCTGTGTTAATATTTTTATCAGAAATTAAATTTAAAATTGATTTTCTGAATTCTATATTTCAGTATTCTGAAATAAAAAACACGAATTTGTAAAAAAAAAAAAATTATTTCAGAAACAATTTTTTTCTTTTTTTTAAATCAGCAGTGGGGACAAGTGAGGGAATGACATATTGGTATATTTTAATTACCTAAAATAAATAAAAAATAAAAATTGATAATTTTATTTTTATTCTTTTGTTAGCTTGCATTCTGAAGGACACTTTCCCTGAATTTTTTTCTTTCGTAAGCTGTAAAACAAACATAAAATATACTGGGGACATGAAAATGACTGTTTCTGTGAGAATGACCCATATATATATATATATTGGAAGAAAAATAAGTAACTTTTTCCAAACAAAACTAACTTTCAGCCTTAAAACTCCCACTCACAAATTAAGAAAGATCATGCTCTTGTATAAATGTACCGAAACATTTTGAAACATTTATTTGTTTGCAGCATTAAGGAGTGACAAAGAATTACGAGCCTTTTATACTTACTTCATGTAATTGATCCTTATTTCAGTAGAAAATGCTTCGGAAGATTACATGGAAAAATTGTTGGCATTCTATGTTGAAGCTTTTAGAATTGGTGTCCTTTTTATCCATGCAAAATTCGTTTTAACCAAAATGAGGTAGTTAGTAACTTCTTTCTAACTTTTACGACAGCAATTTTGAAATCATTCTCATTATTCATGTATATTGCAAGATTTGGGGGGTAGACGCTGAAGGCGCACATACCGATTCGTCCGTTATATTAGTCGAATAATTAAAAGCGATATTAGTATGTAAATCGAGATGAATATGAAAATTAGGGGGAACATACACAAGTACATTAAAGTCCAGGAAGATCATTCTATAACATTGTGATATTTATATAAAAATGCTTTTTGAATTATAAACTATAAACGCAGCGGCGTGACAGCCCATAGAGGGTCAAGGCCAACTGTGCCCATCTCAGTTTTTTTTACCTTGGACTCTGGGATCCAAGAGCATATGTTCCGGTTAGATGGTCCGCTGAAAGCGAAACCCACTGTGTTTAGCTCCCACGCATGCTTGGTACTCATTTATCGACCCACTGAAGGGATGAAAGGCTGAGTCAACCTTGCCCGGCCCGAGGATCGAACCCAGGACCTGCGGCACGGAAGCGTGAAGCGTTACCACTCAGTCACCGGGTGTCTTTTTAATTAAAGTGGTACTAAATAAGGAAAAAAACTTGAAACTCCTTACTCACATTTCCGTTGATCTGAACTTTGCATGGGCAAAAAGGATACCGTTTCAAAAAGCTTCAAACATCAACTCTCAAATTTTGAAAACAGTTTTGCCATGCAAGAACTTCTAAAACATTTGCCGCCAAAGGTAGGTGTGCTTATATAAAGTTAGTACAGAAGAATTTGAATTATTTTGTCATCCAACTGTATGTATTATATGTTACTTTCTGTTTTATTATTCTTTAATACACATTTTCAACAATAACCGTCACTTTGCAGACGTATTTATATATTCTGCAAATAATTAGTCGTTTTTTAAACTGTTCCGTTAGAAGTTTATGCTATTGGAAAACACTGAGCAATAACAACACATCCCGTCTTAGTCCTAACTAAACATCATGGAATATTTAGACTTTGTTCAGGCAATTATGATTTTAAAGGTTTCTGCAAAAATATTGTTTAGTATTGATCAATTTAAACAATGGTTACAACCTCTTTTCACTTTACACCGAAGAGAGAATCATTAAAAATTGCAAATTAAGTGTGCACCTTGTTCAACAGAATCTTTTGTTTGACTCCTGGCTAGAGCCTAAAAAATGAAATGTTTGCTAACCTTAAAATGATTTCAAAACTAATCTGTAGAATTTTGAAAACTTTATATTTGACTTATCAATTTACTAAACCCACTTGTGTCTAGCGTTATTTTAAAACCACAGGTTCTTTTTATCAATTTAAAAAGTAATAGCTTAAGTGTTTAAGTATTGAGATTTATATCTCATAAACAAGATAGTTCTGCTTACAATAATATATTTAGCAGTATAAATATTCGTGTTTAAATCCGAAGTCAAAGCATAATGGCAGGTGACAGAAAGAATAATTTAAATTTTTTAGTTCACACACTTTATTTTTTTTATCACCTTACGCACAATACCTTTAAACTTTTTTTGCAATATTTTGATACAGTATATTAGAAATTACAAAATTTCCTGTAGAAGTTTTAAGTTATAATAACTACATAACATTTTATCCCTTATTTTGAACGATAAATTCTTTTAAAAACATAGATATTTCTATAAATAAATTTCATTTTATCTTTAATGAGAAAACAATACATAAAAGCCCTTACAGGTTTTTAATAGTATACTTATCAGATTTTAGTAGATCATTTACGAAAAAAATAATTTGTTTCTTGTTATCAGCCATAATAAGAGGAAAGTTAAATTTATATCATATCTTAAAAATATAATCTAATCTACAAAAAAATTTTGTAAATTTTCCAAATAAGCTGGGAAGAATTTGTTTACAAAGTTAGACCTCAAATTTCATGGCAAAATTTTATAAGAGAAACTAAGATAAATTTCAAGAGCAATACTTACAATAAGGCAAATTTTACATATACACTTTTTTTTGAACTTTGATCATTTTCTGAAACTTCTCTGAAAGAATAAAGAAATTTTTTGAAGCAAAGTATAAATATTTGATAAAACATCTTCATTTTACTTCAAGTTATTATTGTGAATAGCACAACTGTACCATCATAAACTCTTACAAAATATAGCAAAAAACCGTATTCACAATGAGTTTTAAGTATTTAAAAAAACTATGTTTTGATTTCAAATCCTGACAACATAAAGGCTGATCAAAGATTCGCATTGTAATTTCTGAAACATATAAATGATAGTGGCATCATTTTTCAGGGTTATAAAGCAAGAGCATAGTTATAAACTTAGTGCATAGATCTGATTAGCATTTAAAATAGATGTAAAGTTATAATGAGATCGATGTTTCCAGATCAGAAACATACAGTATTACGAATTTTAGTGACAGAGGGCAAGAGTGATGAAATATTTATCGCCAAATGTTTACAGTTTTTGGCAAAAAATATCTAAAACTAACAACTGTGAGCAAAAGGTGCAGCACTTTTTGCATCAATATCGGATTTTCTTACTACTATGATCTTAGTGTTTTTTCCTAATGCTTTCAAAGTATAACTAAATGCTATGATCTCTTATTAATTCATTATTGATGTTGATGAAATCATAAAAGCTAACCGAATAGTTAACACTCGTGATATTTGTATCCTGTATCGTCTAGCACAGGGGTTTCCAAATGGCGGCCCGGGGGCCGCATCCGGCCCGCGGGGCCGTTTTCTGTGGCCCGCAAACTAAAGTATATTAGTTGTCATTTTTTGCGGACTATTTTTGTAAAAAATCTATATGGGTTAAAAATATTTTTCTCGTTAATAAAAACCTAATTTCTTCGTTTCTGTGAAATTTAACATACCAACGGTGCAAAAAAATTTATTTCTCAGGTTTTGCATCCAAGAAAATATTTATTGAAATACAAAAATAATTGTGTATGTTGCTCTTTTTTATTTCATTTTTTTTTGTATTTTGAGAACATAATTTTGCATGTGCGTATCAGAAATTTTCTCGAAGAAATTCTCCGATTTAATTTTTTGAAACCACTCATTTTGGACGAAAATAATTACACACACATTTGTAAATTCTAAATTTAAAATTTAAATATCTATTCTCTGATGATTGCAGCAGACAAACCTAAATTTTGTCATTAAGCATTTTGTGTGCTACTATGTAAGTTTTAACAACAACCTTTTTTTTAAAGTTTTATATCTTAACAATTAGATATCAGTTGCACATTAATTGTTTAATACCTGGGTGCACATTAAAATTATTGTAGCCCGATTTTTTTTATATTCAATAAAATATTTTTAAAAATATACTTATTTTAATTTGTAATTCAATACTTTTGCTTTGTACAATTTGGTAAACATCTGACAGTAATATTTAATGTTCCTTCAAACATAAAAGAGTCCTACATAAAATTTTGATAAAGCCAGTTGATTTGCGTTTTTAAGTGTGGCTCCCGGCCTTATGTAAGTTGGAAACCCCTGGTCTAGCATGAGTGAAAAAAAGGATGCAATCCAATTCCGACTCTAAAAGTAATACAGCACAGTATAGTCTTTTTCTGAATGCATCCCTCTCAGTTTGTCTTTACATTCAATTTAAATGAACTCAAATAAACTGATAAATCAGAAATACATCTGAGATGCAGTTTAGTTATTTTCCTTCACAATCTTAAATGGTGGCGTTGCTAAAATTATTTAATTATTGTATTTATTACGCTGTAGCACTTTTCCACTTCTGATTTGGTCATCCCTTATATTACATGTCAGTATGATTATATTACATTATATTATATTACATGTCAATTCAATTGAAACTAAGAGCAGAAATAATTTTCTACAATTTTTACTTAGTTAGGAGTACTTGAATAAATGTTCATACATTCAAATAAATATGATCTGAATTTAAGTAATTGAGGAATAATATTAAATAAAGTTGTGGTCGATCAAAGTGTCTAAAAAATGGTTCTGCAATTAAACTGCAATTAAATAAACATTAAAATTTCTTGTTGCTAGATGTCTGAAAACGATAGAATGGTAACTAAAGTGTGTAAAAGAATGCTGGTTTTACTATGCTATCAGTGCAGGAGCAGTTTCTGTAGTGTGTGGAAATATACTACAAGCAACCTTATCCTGAATGTTTCAAGAAAGAGTGATCAGCAAGAAACCAAAGACAAATAAGTTGGAGATTATAAACTAAGATTCCTAAAATCGAAGAAGTACATAAATTCGTATAGGGAAACCTGATCTTTGAGTTTTAGGAATCTTATTATATAATCTTCCTATGATTTGCTTTTGGTTTCTTGCTTATCTCTTTTTCTTGGTGCATTCGGGAGTATGGTTGTTTATGGAATTTTACCATCACCCATCGTAGAAATTTCTTCCCCACTGACAGCATGTAAACGTTTCCTCAATGACGCTGCCTTGTTCGTTAGAGCTTTGCTTTACCATTTTTGTTCTTTCTTTTGTAGATCATTTCGACAATTAAATACTTGTCGGATTATTCCTACTTTCATGTAATTGATCCA
>NC_092208.1:69503383-69519374 GCF_043381705.1 Parasteatoda tepidariorum
TTTTTTTTTTTGCGGACTGTACTTCTGTTGAACTTTCATAATTTCGATAAAATGCCTGTAATGAGAGGTACTGAAGACCAGGCCTTTATTACTGTTCATGATGCAAATGACACAAAGTCAAATGTATACTACCTTCTTAATCTCGGGGAATGATTCATCATACCATCATACCTGCTATCCTTTACCAAGTTAGCAGCTTTTGAAGTGTTTCAAAATCACTATGCCTTGCGGTACTTTTACTTGCTATCGTACTTCTCAGCACCTCTCAGTGCGGTAGCAAGTATTTTTAACAGCAATGAATGTGAGAAAATTGTAGAGTGCTCTTAAAAAACGGACCACCCAGAATAGCCTTTGATCTAGTTATCGGATCTGTTTGTTCTGGGACTCATTCTTAATGGTTAGAATGGGTTACCTCAAATATGATAATGAAGTAGTGCAGACGATGCTTTAAGTTAAGAAATTAGACAAAAAAAAAACGTATTTTCTCTGAATAAACATACAGTTTTTTTCTAACGAATTCGGATTTCTGAATCGGAATTCTGAATTTCCGCGAAGAAACAGTTTATAATAAGGTAACGACCCTAGCGTCATAAGGCAACGTTTCCTGGCATCGGTTCCTATGCAGTTTTAAACCTGATCCTAACACACCTGATCTAATCCACCCTAACTCACTTAAAAGTTCGTCGCAACATTTACGCTATCCCCATTTAAATATAACGTTTTTAACTTTGTACCTTTCAACCAAAATATGTTACCTATAGACCTAAAATATCATTTTAAAAAACTGTAGATTTGAGAGAGAAACTGATTGCAGATTTGAAATTAGCGATGTAAAAAAAAATCTGGTGCAATAGAAAACAAAAATATAGATGTTCCACAGTGTCAAGCTGTCTTTTTTTTTAAAAGCGTTGAAGAGCGATTTCGAATATAATATTTTTTTTTTTTGAAATTTTATTTTAAAGAAGACATTTTACAATGAGAAACAAACAGAACTTCAAAGCGATTGGTGGAAATTCTGGAGGTGGGTTTAAAGGATAAAAACTCCCACCGTTTTTCTTTATTTTTTTTTCTTCAGAAAAAAACGTGTTTATTCAGTTGTATCTCATTTCACAAATCAAAGGGAGATTGAGAAATAAAATAATATTTAAGCTAAAGCCTTCATCATATTTCCCGCATAAAAATTTTATAATCAGTGCTCGCTTTAAACTGGAATTCAATATGGAAATGTTACTCAGACACAGATTAATTTGCATTCTCGTTTCAACAGTTGTGTATTGTAGAGCATTTGATTTATTTAAAAGTGCACGTGAACAACTACTTCTTGTAGCTTTAACTACCATGACAAGATGTACTTTGCTCCAATATTGTGACTGTGGTATGCATTTACTTCCATTCTTTTTTATTGCATTCAGGATTTGTATGTATAATAGAATAATTTTATTTTATATTTTATAACCATCACCGGACTTTCTTACGGAGCTAACTGGCATTTGCGTTACACTGAGAGGAAAACAACGAAAATCTCTCATGGTAAGTGTGATGGCAATGGGTGTCTAACCCATTCTTTGCGCACAACTGAGGATATTTAATAAGAGTACTGTGGTCAGTGCGAGCTGGGTGCGGAATTCGTATGGACCAGCCATTGCTGGTATTCGAACCAGGTTCACTTCATTGGAAGGTGAGCGCTCTATCCCCTAAGTCACCACTGCTCTCTATTAGACTAATTTTATTTTATAACCATCGTTGAGCAGCCGACCGAGTTTGGGTTTGTGTCTACTAACGTTCAACTCCGTAACCTTGCAATTTCTCAATCCAGAAGACAAGGAACCCAATTTGAATCCAATCCTGAAGATAAGGGAACTTCTGGACCCAATATTGGGATAAATTTTCTTTCGTGCAACACTTTTTGATGGAACTAACCCACATTTGTTACATGGAGAGGAAGACCACGAGAACCTCCCTCGGGTAGCCTGGTGGCTAGGGGACTCTTACCCATGATCCGCAAATCGCTGAGGATATTTCATGTCAGCACTGTGGTCGTTGCAAGCTCTATGCGGAATTCGTATCGAGCAGCAAAATACGCTAGAATCGATCAGCATAATTGTAAATTCGAAAATAGGACAGTGTAATTTCTTTATAAATTTGCTCACTTAACTTTCTTTTGAATGCCGTGTTTTTATTGAATACCCACAATCCAGTATGGCATTTACAAATTCTTTATATTATTACATGAAAAAATGAACATAAATCTATAGAAAACTTTGACATTTCGACTCCTATAAGTTACACAATAGTTATTTCTTTTTCATGCAGAACCGTAGAAGTTTTGTTACGTTTTAATGTTCTTAAAGTTATTTTATTTCATACTTTTCCATCTTTGAACTTTATGATTTCACTTTGCAATTTCTTTCTCATCGTTTTGATTGTAAATTTGGATTTATGATCAGATATATTTGCATTGCATTGAACTATAGAGAAAAACTTGCATAGATTGTATAATTAAATATGATTTAACATCAGAATAGCAATTGAAGTAATTAAATTGGAGTATTATTTAAGTTTACTTAAAAATTGATACTTTACTGGGATTCAGTGAAAATTTTAATTGAGTCCTAGTTGGAGTCGGAGTTGGATTAGATTATTTCGACTGTACATCTCTGATCAACACAATCAAATAATGCAAAAAAAAAAAAAAGCAAAAATATTTCACACAATCAAATAATGTTTTAAAAAGAGCTGAAACAATTCCATCTTTTTATTTATTGTCCCTACTTCTGGCTTTACGCTATTAGATTAAACAAACCACTTTTCTAGAGGATTATCATTTATTTTTTAGAAGACCATCGAAATAAAAATTAAGTGTAATCAGAATTATTTAGCACGATGCTGTTGCTCGAGGTCATGATAGTTAAAACTTTCTCCCTTGAAGCACTCCAGTACTTTTTCTCTTTGGTGCACGGTAAAAACCTATTTTAACAGTGCCTACATTAGTACCTATATTAATAAATTTGGCACTCATTAAAACAGCACTAATAACCAAAATCGTGTTAAGTACAGCAATTGATGGTTTCGCGTATTCTTGATAATGAATTTATTAATAGAGTCCCTTAAAACTAAATTTCAAAGCATGTCTTATTTCGACAAATAGTACTAATTACCAGAAATTGAGCATCATTGAAGTCAGTAATGGCATGGTGATATTTAACAGTTCCCCTAAGCGAATCAGTACCCCTCTACATTAACTTTACTTTTTATTTCATAACTTAATTTAATTACAGTTGATTTTAAATTATTTAATTTTTCTCTGACGCGTTTGAAAGCAAACAGTAAACAAAATGTACACGAGGTTTCAGAATAGAAATACTAATTCGTTGACATAATTCACGGTATCCTCTTTGATCACGGAACGTGTAAAAATAGAAAAAAAAATAAACATTAAAGACAGCGCAATTAACTCCAAAACAGAATCGTCTACAGTTTAACTTATAACAATGGTTATTGCCAAACTCAAATGATAAATTCATTCTTCAATCTTCTTCCTCGAACAAATTAATTGAAATTTTTTGACGAAATTTAGGATAGTTTTGAAAATTGCTCAATGTTGTCGATGTCTAAATTTCAGAACCGGAGTACAAATGGCTCTGCAGCTAATCGAGCACCGAGTATACATAATTGTAAATAATTTGTAATCGCAAAAAGAAAACTAAAAAAAGTGGCCCCTGTTAAAAATGCTGCAACTAATTGGTCACTGGCCAGGAGCAAAAGTTGCGAATTACGCTCCATTCTAATAAAAATCAGCTTTCAAGATAATTGCGAAATGTGTGGAAAATTACTCAATCATTTTTTTTTCCAATGCCCACCTGTGTTAACATCCGTCAATTCAGGCATATACAGGGCGATTTTGTTGGCCTCTCCTTCAGGAGCACCATATTAGGTGGGCACCCACAGTGAGGACAGATAGTACAGGGAAGGAACGAATATCCATGCCTTGCCCGAGATTCGAACCCAGAACCCTTCTGATGCAAGGACAGTTCCCTGCCCGCTACACAGGCCGGTTGGCTAAATTATTCAATCATATCGAATTTGATTTGGCTTATTACAATACGCAGTTAATGAAAATATTTATAACGCGCCTTCACTAATCTGAGCTTACATCAAGTAGTCTGAGATAAATCAGATTAATTGAGCTATAAAAGATAGATTACCCATAACAGCCTAAAAAGTAACAAATATTAAACTAAACTAAAATTAAAAAGTAACAGGGTGATTTAAAAATTTTGTGGACCTTTCCAATTAGCCTGGCACTTTGCAAAATAATGATGCTATTTGAAAAAGATCGATTTATTCAATTGGCCTGATGTTATTTCTATTGCTACTTGCTAATGCCAGCAAGCTTCCTTTGGAAACAAAGCGGCAGAGGCATTTCTTGTTTTTCAGTAACGCTATCTGGAGCCAAGAATACGTTTTCAGCCACAGCCTGTTTTACAGGATGAACCCATTTATACATCCATTCATCCACAGATCGTCAACAATCTATCTCCAACTCAGAACCCCCAGAGATTTCGATTTGTTATTGGAACTACGAAGACTTAATGACCCTAACAGAATTAACGTGCACTAGTCACCATTTAATACACGGGGTTTCTTCGGGATTCAAAATCCCGTTCTCACGAAATCGAGTCCGAACTTTTTACCAACCAGGCTATCCCGGCTTCAATTAACCTACGACATACATTATTCCATGACATTTTAGATATTATATATGATACTATGATATATGATATTATGATACCACAAATATGTGCGAACTATTCAAAATTACTCTTATTTTATTATTGTAGAGCTACCCGAAGAAGAAAAAGAATGCTGGGAAGTCTTCGATGCTCAAGTAAACTGCAATTCGATTATTTAACGTTTTAAAATTTTTGATAAAATTTTTGATTTACGAAATTCTTTTTTAATTGTGATAAAATTTCTGATTAATAATTTTTTAAGTTTCTGATTATAAGAAATGCTTTATGACAATGGTTTCCGTAATATCAGCCTATAAATAGTTTTTCTACTGTTCAATGAATAAATAAATAATTAAATAGATAAATAAATAAAAAACAATAAAAATTGAGGAAATTTGAAATTCATTACATAAAAACGTAGTTTTTGCATTTAAAACTGTGAGAAGCAGTTCTATAATTATGAAAATTGTATATTACCTTCATCAATTATAATACTCAGAAGTGCCATTTAGTCTTATGTTACGACCGTTGGTGAACAGCCGACCCACTTTTGAGTTTACAACTATCAAGTTCAATTTCCTAGCCTTGTAATTTGAGACTAATCCATAAGACAAAAGAATTCCTGGATCAAGCAATGGGACAAACTAGTCTTCATGGAGAACTTTTTTTGTTGATTTTGCGTTACGTTAAAAATTTGCCATGCATTTTTTCTCAAAAACAGCGTTGTCTGACGAAATCTATCTCCTTTTTATTATTATTATAATACAAACCCGGTTTTATCCGACCAGGTTAGATCAAATCGAGTTTTAGCATGTTTCCAAGTAATAATTATTATGCCCTCCAAATGGCATTTATTTTACATTGAGTGATATTTATTTTTAGAACTATAGAGCTTTGCGAATTGCCAGACCATACTGCGGATTGGAAAGTGTTGGCGAAAATTTCTATTGGCGTTAAAGGAGCGTTCTCGGCAATCGCCAAACAGCTGTGCGCTTATGTTTTTGTTTTGTTTTTGGTATCGTGTAACATTCAACAAGTTAGATATGGATGTGACGTTTCTTAGTATCAATGAAGCGGATCTTCCAAACAAATTCTCGAATGTCATCACCAAAAATGATGGAAATCCGCTCTTCCATTAAATCATATAGTGACATCCAAGCATGGATTGGCGCATTCAGCGTTAATACCTGCACATCATAGATTGCACGCAGATCTCGTCCAACTGAGACAAAAAAAAAACTTATTTGCAGGTACGTGTTCTTTAACTGTATTATAATTTTTTCTATACATATTTGAATAATTTGTTACTAAATTGTGCTTTTCTTATCCTCTTAGAAAAGACTATGTGTGCCATCACAGAAGTCGTAATGAAAGTTAAGCTGCTATTAGAAAGCCAATGCGCTGCTTGCATTTACGATATATAGCCATCAAGCAATCAACTGCAACTACAAAAAGAAATGATAAATTTGTGAAGGTAAATTATTATTGATTTATTCGTTATTTCTGATTTAATGTCAAATTCTGTATTAAATGAAATATAAAGCGTATTTTTTTATGTTTCAGCGTCGACATAATCTTCTGTATCTGTTAACTAAATTGTGTTTATAAGCGTTTTTTAAAAGACGTAATAAAACTAAGATTAAAAAAATATATATACATTATTACCTCCATAACCAATTCTATATTTTCATAATTTTCATTAAATGTACTTTTTTGAATGATGAACTTCTTTTCCTACTCATCCACTAATTAAAATTAATAGTTTCACAATAACTTTTAATCCTTAATAATGAAATGATTATTACAATAAAATTTGTTTACTTAAAAGATTTAAATTTTTTTTATTGTTTAGCAGAGACTGTTTCCAATTCTATATTCATTTATTAAACTTAATTGTGTTGTTGTTGTTTCTAATCCCCAAAAGGTCCGTCCTAATTAGACCAATTCCATAAGTTCAAAAAAGTCCAGAAAGTCTAAANAAAAAAAAAAAAAAAAAAAAAAAAAAAAAAAACTCCCTGTAAACTTAAAGGTTCAGCTCGATAACCATTTACAGTTTGTTTGTTTTTTAAATTGTATTTAATTTTCAGTTATTATGAAATTCTTTAAACATTTTTCGACGTAGCAATAATGCGAAAAGCTGAAATTTATAAATGTATAATATTTATAAATGTTTAAGAGAATTTTTAGCAGCGATTTTGTACTAATTATTTTAGTTGAAATGTTCATTATACACAGTTTTATAATAATAATCGTAAAATTCATTGAAGTATTACATTTTAAAATTCAAGTAAAATTTAATAATTATTTCTTTTTATAATTGTAAAACAGTAGATAAGTAACTTCGTCATAAAGTTTTACATGATACGAGAATATTATACGATTGCTTTATAATGAAAGGCCAACAATTTAAGTTTTAAACTTTTTTGGAAAAAAAAAGAAAATTACATTTTTTTCCTCAAATTGGTGTTAGCGATTAGAGAGTCTTTTATCTTATAAATATAAAGTCAATATTGTTCCCTTTTAAATTAAAATCCATTTCCCTCCGAAAAAAAAATTACTTGAATTCTGTTATGTTTTTGGAGTTTGTCAATAGAAACAGATTATTTCAGCAAAAACTTTCAAATTTCTAATCAAACTTTCCTTTATTATAATTTTGTGTAAATAATTATTAATAATAATATAAATGACTATTAAAAGGAATTAATTTAGAATGTCGCATTTTAGTGAATTAACTATTTACGCAGTCAGATTAATAATTATTTTTCATCATTTACAAATAGAGAAAATGTCTTTTACAGTTTAAATGTGAAGAGAAAAATGAAGTAAAGATTAAATTTATAAACTAAGCACAGCCCGAAGGAAGTTGAAGTAATGGCATAAAAATCAAAATTTCAAAAGAAGGAAAAATCAAGTTTTAGACAAACGTTATATGCTATGAAAGAAAATATTAAGAGTAATATTCCTATTATAGCAAATATTTAAAATATCTCAAATTTCTTTTATAAATATTTCAAGACGAAAATGATTTATTGTTTTTTTTCATATCTTTGACTATTTTTCTAATTTACGGATAATGAGAAACAAAACTAACAATATTAAGATTATTTACTCGTTTGTCTGATTTTAATAATTTACTGCAAATTCTACAGGTATTTAACAATAGAAATTCTTAGATAATTATTTTAATATTTTAGGCTCAACGAAGATGCCATCAAGAATTTGGCACGTCCAGAACACTTTTCAACAGGATAAAGAAAAGGATTGATGGAGTTAAAACTCGGAGCGCATGGGACTCCTTTCAAAGTACAGCTGGTGCCAACCTCCAGAGGTAAAATTAAAGTCCTACCTTCTTCAATAAACCGAAGAAGAGTTGGGAGTTACCAGGGGCAGCAAGAGGATACCCTCTGGGCGTCCACCAGTTCGTGAGAAACACTTAAGGAAAAAAAGAAAATGAAATCTCGCTGAAAATGTGAGAAAAAACCCCGGTAGCACAACATCGCATTGGAAAATTTTCATTATCTTTCACTATATATTTTATAAATTATGTTAGTTTTTTTAATTACTTAATTCATTTAACAGTTACGTATGTATGTTACGTATAAACCTGTACGCAATATATGTAAATAAAAAATATTTTTAAAATTGTGTATTATCTATTAATTGCATTTATTATTCTAATATTGAAAGAGTATCAAGGTATTTATGACCTCCGTAATAAATGAAGAAGTATTTGCGGACTTTTACGTATATTAAGGAATTGAATCAATTTTTCACGAAGTTTAACATCTCATCCCATTCAAAAAGAAAGTAATTTAATAAATATATTTTTACAATAAATGCTTCTAGCAATAAAACAAACTTGACTTAGGTCATTGAAGAAAAATTCCTTCATTTGTAGATTTTTTCCTTCTTGAAATTATTGCACATAGAATTTTTCCTTCTTGAAATATTTCACTAGCGAATGTCCGATTACTTTAAAATTTTAAAAATATCGCTTATTTCATTTGCAAGAAATTTTTACTTTAAAGCGTGATTTTTGGAATCCTCTAATTTTTTTTCTAGTAAATAATATGTCTTTGTTAACTTCTAAAAAAAATCTTCGTAAAAAAAGTTTACATTTTTCTTTTATAGAGAATATTCATTTAATAGAGAATATCACTAAAATAAAACAGGTTATGTTTTCTTACAATAAAAGTTAAATAGAATTAATTTTTCAAAATAGTGTTCCAATAAAACATGGTATTTAAATGTTACGTTATTTTTTGTGATTGGTTCATTAATTAAATATTTTTATTTCTTCGCAAATACAATTCCTGAAGAAAAAAAATGTAAAAATTAAATCTGTTATACCAAAAAGCAAGATCGTTTTATAAATTATTGCGTTAAATAAAATATAAATACAGTGTATTTGTAAAGTGATCCTAGCAATAAGAAGGTTATTTTCTTTTTTAATTCTCTAATCAAAGGAATTAATGAGTTATTTGTATTCATCATAGCTAGTTGAGGAGGAGAAAAAGAATACCGAATTCCACTGTTTAGGTTAATGTAAATTCGCTTTCCCACCACATTTATGCGTAATCCATCGTCAATTCCAACTGCAATCGCCAAGTTTACAATCCACGGTATGGTTTGCTCATACGCTTACTCTTTACTTAAATATTTAAAGATTTCACTCACGTTGCTTAGGAAAAAATAGAAAACTTAAATACCCGGATTTGTTTAATTTTTCTTCATTTTTAGAATTTTTTTAATAAAAAATGCGATTCCCAGCTGCGATACCTAAATGATAATTTGTAAAATGAACTTAAACTAGTTGCTCAATAAACAATATGCTAACACTAACGCATGATGGTGCACGGCTTGCACCACAAGAGGAACAAAGGTAATATACAAGTAAAAAGAGGCTAAATTAGGTCACCCAAAAAGCGAGTTCTTTCTAAATCTAGCAACCGTGTCACCTGTTTTCTAACACTAACTCTATAAATGACTAAAACAAGCTTTCACCTCAAACTCACCAGAATGACTTATTATCATTAATACCTCATGAAATATAGCAGGTTTGAGCTCAAAAATTATATAATTTATTTCCTTTATTAAAAATAAAATTATCTGATTGAAACTATCGCCTCGCAGAAAAAGTTGTAGTAAGCAGCTGTATACTTTCTATTCGGAAGTAAATCTGGGCTACATTTATTTTGAAAACAGCACCATAAAAAGCGAATTTTGTGCATTTTATTTTTGAAACGAATAATGAAAGAAATATTTTTTCATTGTCACTAGATAGCTGCATTATTAGGAGAAGGCAAGTTCGTTTTAAATTTAATATAAGTTTTTAAAGGAGTAGTAGTGGCGCTTTTCCCCCCTTTCTGGTTGCAAAATATTTGTTGGTTCAATTGTGTGTCAAGGTAAAGACATTGTGGTTCAACGCTGAACTGAGTTTCCTGAGTGTATTGCTTAAGTTTATTTTGTTGCTTGTTCATATAGTGTTTTGTTGCTTTTTGATATAAGTATTTTTGCTTATTCATATTTCAGTCATGGGAAATCGTAAGAAGCACGTTTAAAACGACATGTAATGTGAGCGTTCCAGAATGTGATCCGGGGTTGAGGAGGCATGATTGCATAAAGCCAGTCATATGCAATGATACAGAAAGAGAGATAATAGTATGGAATTTTAAACTATTTTTTTTCCTAATTTTTGTAAAATTTATTCTATTTCTCAACGAATTTGAACGAATTCTAAATACACATTTTAATTTCTAGTTTTATTATGCTTTTGCCTGTTTCAGTTTTTCGATTTGAAGAAACAAATTTCATCTCATGAATGCAACTTCACAACTAGCGATGACATGAAGATAATAATTAACATCAATTTAAAACAAAACAGAACTGCGAGACCTATAACCATTATACGATATGTGTGTCCGATAAAGGTAAGGGTTTAGTAGTCGGAAAACTGAAACAGAAACCGGGGTGGAAGCTTACTGAGAAGTAGCCAGTCTAGGACCCCTCCACTTACTGGAAAATTAATGGTACCAGACCACTTGAATACGATGTCGGAAAGGGTGAAATCTATAAACTATATTCTGCTCGAGTTACTTATACAATAATGTGGCAAAAAAAAAACATTAAGATTTTTGAAGTAGTTTTTTCTTTCAAAACAAATGGTGATTAGTTGATGAAACCCATGTGTGATATTTTTACATACTTTTTTTAGCGACAGACACTGAAGTGTTGCTTATTTCGTGTTGCCTGGTGAGCACCTTGTGACAAAAGTATCGGAGATGAGCCTCATTATCCACGACACACTGCCACAGATATAGTATGTCTAAGCTAAGAATTCCTTCCGCCACAAAGTCTGAGGCCGTCTAGTGCTATGCAAACAAGAATGGCGCATTTTAAGGAGGGTAGCTTCACTCTAAAACTAACACAATAGACCGAAGATATTCCCTCTCTCTCGCCGCCCCGACCCGAAACCACTCCAAAGCAGTGACCCCGTACCCCTACTTGAAACAGTCATACCTCGTTACCATAGTCACCGCAACAGGTCCAGTCGAATGTCTGGAGGGGATTTTATTTTAAACAAACTATACCCATTCACAGGGTGGGTTACATTCACACATAACAGAGAACAACACACAGAGAAAAACATACATACCCTGAGCCGGATCCGAACCGGCTGTCATTGGTTTCGCACTCAAGCACACTAACCACTCAGCCACCAGGCCGGTAGTTTTGCATAGTTAGATCTATATTAAAAATTGTTATTGTAACTAACTATGCCTGCTGCTAAATTAAAGAATGCGCGATATACGAAATAAAACTATGACCATACGAAATAAAACTATGACCACTTATTAAATTTCCCAATTATCTCTCTTTAAAAACTTTAATCGATGATGTTAATTCCTCACAATTTTCTGCAATAAGAAACAAGGTTCAAAGATGAATTATCAATCATGTCTGATAATGATAATGTATAGCAGTTACTGCTGCTTGTCAAACCATAAAGAAGTTAAATATACAGTAGAGTCTCGATTTTTCGAGGCCCGATAATCCGAGTTTCCGCTTTAACCGAGCTATAAAATATTTCAAGGAGTTTTGTGTTTTAATTTATTTTTAAAACCACTGCCGAAATAAATTCTTAATTTCATCTTCCAAACACTCAAGAAAGCAAGCTGACGGAGAACAAGAGATTGACAATGAAATTATCGCTAATATCTTCAATAATGAAAATGAATTTAGCGAAGATGATGAAGAGAGTGACGATGAAAATCAACCTGTAAAATTCTCTCATACAGATTGACTGAAAGTTATCGAAAGTTTTATTGAATATATGGGTCATTCTCACGAAAACTGTCATTTTTCAGTTCATAAAATCCCAAAAAATTAAAGTGAATACAAAGCTCTGAAACTTTTTATATTAATAGAAATATGTAATGGCATTATAAAGAAAGTATATATCCTATAAATTATACTTAATATTTAAATTAATTAATTTTTTAAATAATTAATTTATAATTAATTAATTTATAATAATTAATAATTAATTAATTTAATAAATAAATTAATTAAATAAATAAATTAATTAATTTAATAAATTAATTTATTAATTTTTTAATTTATTTTTCAAATTAATTAATAAGTAAATTAATTATTTTCACTATTTAAAAAGTGAGGGAATGACACTAATAGTGAGGGAATGATATTTTATTTTAATACATGTTTTTATCTAAGTTACATCTACCTAAAGTTTGAAAATGATAACATACTAAGTATATCTAATATTTATTATAATTTAGTCTTATATATTTAATAGTTTTTACAGGTTTGGGAAATAAAATTGGCTGGCACGATTGAACAAAAAAAAATTTAATAATATACTCATCTTGAATCATTCCCTCACTTCAGCGTCATTCCCTCACTTTATACACTAGTGAGGGAATGACGAATTCAATAAAATTTAAAAATAACAGTTAGGCCTAATTAATTTCTGAAGTCAATCACATACAATTATATTCATACAAGAAAGCAACATATAATTATCCACTTTCTCGATGAAGTTGTATTTTATTTTACTCTAAAAAATGACATGAGGGAATGACAAATGTAAAAAATTTTACCTGGTTTGATTCATTCAAATTTATTCCACAGCAAAGCTTCTTTAAGTTGAAGATGGAAACATACTGCAATTTTGTTCTATGATGCCAGTTGTTAACTTCTGAAGTTTTTATTAAAATATTTTTATTCTAAGAAGATTGCAGGTGATAAGAACATTGTTGTGAGGGAATGACGCGAAACACTGGGGACAAAGTTTAAAATAGTGCTGTGTTAATATTTTTATCAGAAATTAAATTTAAAATTGATTTTCTGAATTCTATATTTCAGTATTCTGAAATAAAAAACACGAATTTGTAAAAAAAAAAATTTTATTTCAGAAACAATTTTTTTCTTTTTTTAAATCAGCAGTGGGGACAAGTGAGGGAATGACATATTGGTATATTTTAATTACCTAAAATAAATAATAAATAAAAATTGATAATTTTATTTTTATTCTTTTGTTAGCTTGCATTCTGAAGGACACTTTCCCTGAATTTTTTTTTTCGTAAGCTGTAAAACAAACATGAAATATACTGGGGACATGAAAATGACTGTTTTTGTGAGAATGACCCATATAGAACAACAAGAAGAGACGACGCTAGTACTCCTGTGATCCCTAAAAAAATGGCGAAACATTGCTCTCGAAAAGCGCCAAAGTAATGTGAAACAAAAGACGATTAAGGACTTTTTTTAGTAAAAACTCTTTCATTTGCGTCAAGTATGCACTTTAAGTATTTTTAAGTAATTTTTTTAATTATAATATGATTTGTATGATTTGCATAAATTTTTAATTTGTTAAATATATTACATTTATACCTACTCTTTTTCTTTCCTTAATTACACTCTTCGCTTTAACCGAGTTTTCCAATTATCCGAGTCAGTCGTGGTCCACATGAACTCGGATAATCGGGACTCTACTGTATTTTAAGTTCTAGTTTTCAAAAGTCTACTATGAATGGCCTTTTTACGAAATTTCAACAATTTTCTTTAAGCTTAAAACAATTTTTCCTAAAAACTCTGAGCAATTTTAAAAAATATTTTTATTTTCATATGCCTTTTTTCCCATTTCTCAGATCTCTGCAAGCTGCATAAAAAATGCTTTCGAAATATTTGGGCAGAAAGTAAGTATTTACTCTAAAAATATATGTAATTTTACACATTTTAAAATAAATTATTTTTAATCTCAATTTATCTTTAGTTAGATCCAGTTGCACCGGATGCTGTTGAGAGATTTAAGGTAAGCTGAATTTTTTTCTTTGTTATTGAGATTTCATGATATTAAGATTTTTTTTTTTAATGAGATTTCAAGAAATTTATTTACTTTTTTTTTAGCTTTGATGTTTTAACTCAATTCATTACAAATATGAAAACGACGAAATTAACCTTAAAAGATATTATTTGAATTTTAGTTTTCATTTTATGCTACCTTCCAAGTTCATTAATAACTAACAAGTTCATTAATAACATTTTTACCAAGTTCATTAATAACATTTTTAAAACACTAAAGCAGCTTTGTTCTTAATTGAAGCAAAACAAATATTTTTTAAAAGTCTAACCCTGCGTACGCATTATTCTCGGATGTTTTTCTATTCGTTAATTTATACAAATTCGAAGTTAGTGTATATTCTATTTCGTAAGTCAGTGCATTTAGGAAGATTTTTTTGCTATAAAATATTATTTTGGTTTATGTCAACTTTCAAAGTTTTCAAACTAACTTAACTGGCAAAAATGACTTTCCAATATTTCAATTTTCATATATTTTTTGGTATTCTTTTCAGACATGCTATGCTCCAATGATTAGTTTTTGTTTGGTATTTCCCAGTTACTGTAAGAGGTAAGTTTCACATTTAATTGGTTGTCTTAAAATTGTTAGAGTCAATGATATACCACAAAAAGTTTAAAATCACTACAATTCTTAAAAAGCAAAAAACCGCAAACTGTTAAAAATAAAGCAATTTTAGACTCTTTAATTGAAGAACCTTTGTCACGAAATGTGTTATGAAGAAATATGCCAAATGAAACCAAAATGGCCTTCTTGGTTTACACGTAATGGTCACTTTCAGGAGACTCCAAATAATTACTAAGTTGAGAGTTCAAATTTCAGTTTGATATAAAAAATATCACTTTAGTCCGAAATAAGCTGTTTATCATTTCAAAGCTCCCGAAACATTTATGTACAGTGCACCGGAAAAAAACGGACCAACCTGAATAACTTTTGATCTAATGATCGGATTTTCATGTTCTAGGACTGAAACTTAATAATTTGTGGGGTTGATCTCAAATATTCTAATTAATTTGTGCAGACAATAGTTTAAGTTATGAAATCATATACGAAAATGTACTTTATCTGTTTTTTTAATTTAATGTACTTATAAATATTTTTAAATTCAGATATCTGCCCCCCTTCCCCCCAAAAAAAATATATATATTAGTGTAACCGATATCTGGGAAATATGGTCCCCATAGTTTGATCAAGAGAACGATTCAAACTTTCGAACTCATAATACAGTCAGACCTCGATCCGCATATAAGGTTACCCCGCATATAAGGTCACTTTTCCAAAGTCCCGGCTCACTGAATAGGAATTCTTTGTTACAGATTATCGGATATATGATCAAGTTTTAAGAATCGTTATCGCTAGTAAAGTCCTTTTTATCTGAGGCGAAGAAAGCTCTTTTCTAACTAATGCCTATTTAACCTCCTTACAAGGCAATTACCCATCTCGAGTTCTAGGAAAATGTTGCAGCCAACGAACAAGCTACAATTTCTGAAATTGTTTCACAAGTTGTAGACAGTGAGGACAATGACAGTGATCCTGAGACTGAGCTGTAACGCAAGTGGAAGTCTTCAATGCAAAAAATGTTTAACGAAATTTTTTTACAAACCATGAGGGAACTGAGGAGCATTTTGAGAAGTTACAAAATCTAGAAAACATTGTTCGAAAAATGAAGCCAAAAACGAGACAGACCTGCGTAAATGATTATTTTAGATAAAGTAAGATGTAATGTATGTATGTACANAATCACCCTGAATAACTTTCGTTCTAATGATCGGATTTTCACGAACTAAGTGTTAATCTTAATGGTTCTTGGGGGTGACTTCAAATATGCTAATTAATTAGTGCTAAATATAAATTAAGTTACGAAATCAGACGCAAAAAC
>NC_092208.1:69519874-69542179 GCF_043381705.1 Parasteatoda tepidariorum
GTCTGAATTTTTTCGCAATCTTGGATACATTGTTGTGATGTCATTCTCTCTAGTTTGTGCTCCCTGTGATTTTCATTTTGATAATTACTTAAGCCGTATTTTGAGCAAATAAGTCTGCATATGTTCAGGCGTTTGACAAAAATATGGAGGCACTAACATACTAACTCTGGGAAAACAAACTTTATTTTAGCAGGAACTGATTTGGAAGGATTTTCATGGAAAAACTGTTTGCGCAATTTGGAAGATTACACTCGAAGCTTTTAGAAATGATTTTATTCTTACCCATATAAAATTCGAGTCACTCAAAATGAGCGGAGGATATAAATGACTATTTTTCAGTTTACCAGCAATTTTGAAATCAGTGAAGGAGATTGCAAAATTTATAAGAGAATGCTTTCTAAATTATAGTGGTATTCAAAATTGAAGGAAGCTTTTAACTTCCTACTCTTATATTGGACGATGCAAGCTTTATATTCTTAAAAAGGACCAGATTTCTCAAAGCTTAAAGCGTGATCTTTAAAATTATGCTAGCAGTTTTGCCACATAAAATCTTCAAAACATATGTTGCTTCAAGAAAATGTCTTAGCATACAGTTTCTTCATTTTTATCCTTACTCTATATGCAT
Organism: Parasteatoda tepidariorum; assembly: GCF_043381705.1. NCBI lineage: Eukaryota > Metazoa > Arthropoda > Arachnida > Araneae > Theridiidae > Parasteatoda > Parasteatoda tepidariorum. The sequence goes on from NC_092208.1 coordinate 69,520,500, forward strand.
TGCAATAAAAGAAATAAATGAATTGCAACAATTTTGAGACATTGATTTGAACAACTTTTAGACACCTACTTTGTTTAGTGATTCACTTAATTCCATGAGTTTTCCTAAGGACGAACCTTTTCCACCGGTTATATCAATTGCTTGGCATAAATCTTCTTTGAATGGGAGAACTGCAGGAATTACTGGAAAAAAAATTTAAATTGAATATTGAATTTTAAAATTTAAATTAAAAATTTCATTTGCCTTTTTTACATAAGAAAAGGAAAATGAAAATTACTTAAATAATGTTAATTTTTATTAAATTAATTAACATGAAATTGATAATTTTTTTTATTATTTATTTAGTGAAAACTTTAATAGTTTGCTTTTTTTAATAAAAGCAACGACTTCATTAAAGAAATTAAATTCTGAAGAAATACCACTTTCTGATTGAAGTTGTAAATTTGATATTACGAACTTCCTTTTTTATTTGATAGTAAATATTTTAAAAACTTTCTCAGTACAAGATAAAAAAAAAAACAACCATATATTTGTAATAAATACCTAATTATAATTATTGGAATTATTTAAATAATATATTAAATATTCATATATGAAATATCTAGAAACAGTTGTATTTCTTAATTTCTAAAAACTTTTTGTTTTATTTTAAAGAATTTATGTCATAAAAATGTTTTAAAATGTGGGCAGAATAATTAAGAAAACCTTTTTAAGGCATATTTAAATGTATTATAGCTATTCCTTTTGTTTACTATTTTGTTTTCCGGCTGAATTATACTATACAGAATTTTTTTTAATATCATTCTAGTAATCAAATGATTTATACCAGAAATGGACTTAAACAGGAAATGCTTAAAAAAAGGTAGAGAAAGATTAAAGAAACAAATTGTTTTTACTATTTTATTAAAACACGTTAACTTTATATAGGCGTATTATGTCAGGGCTAGTATTATGTAGGCCTTATATAGACTTAGAAAGATGCCACAGGCGACTATAAATGAAAAAAAGTGGTAGAAACTCAATTTATTTGATTTATTATCTCTTCAATCGTAACTACCGCTGTGACTACATTTCAAATTATTCATTTTCAAAGCGAAATCATTCTTTACATTTACTTTCAAAACTGAACTGAAAAAAATATGCTGTAAACAGTTGCAAATTTTAATTATTTAAATAAAATTTTGAATTTTATTAGTCACCACTTTTTGCATTTTTAATTGTCCGTGTCAGGGACTTGTTATATGTTCTTTTTTTCAATTTTACCTGATGGTTTTCTTCGAACTTTTTCTTTCATAAACATACTTTCTGCTTCTTTTGGGTTCTGTCTAAAATTGAAATCAGAATTATGTATACATAGTAATATTTCTATTTTAAGGTAAAATTTTACTAAAATGCAGAGATGCCAACTTGCTCCGGACAACAAATATGTATTTTAAAGTGGTAGTTTATCTATTGTGATTCTTGGTTTAATAAATTCAATTTATTAGGTTTTTATCCACCACTATTTTTAAATAATCCGAAGACTTAAATTATTTGCCCCTTTGTTGTTGTTAGGTCGTGTTACACCATTTGAAAAGTTAACACAATTAAACCGCTATTTGCGAATTTTTGTTTGTGGTAGTTTACCGTTTTTTAAATGATTATGGCTCGACCGGAGCAGTTGGCATCTCTGAAAATGTATATTTTATACTTTAAATACAGGTTGAGGACCATATTTTGGGGCTTTAACCTTTTCGCGCCGCCTGTCACAAATACGTGACAGCATAAAACCGTATCAATCAGGGTAAAAAGATAAAACTGGTAATCAAAGTATTTCTTTAGCAGTTTATTTGTGGGCGGAGTTATAATTGTTTGATTTATTTAATTCACCATTACTTTGTTCAAAATAAAAGTATTTAGTTATACTTTGAATTAACATTGATTATATATATGATTAAACCAACAATAATTAAAGTAAAAGCAAAGTAAGCCTGTCAAATTAGCAACGACTACATTTAAGTTACCGTTTTTTATTTAATTACAACTTGATTCTGATTTTGTACGAATGCTTTTCTGCAACACCCGTCCCCAAGGGGTTAAAGCCTCCAAATAATAGTAAAACTATGAATAGTTTATAGTTGACGAAAATGTTTTAAGCCATAAATAACAGAGCACAAGTAGCGCAATGATGTAAAAGTGCAGATACATCGTCTCTCTGTTATCAACATCTTTAGTTTACGAGGAAGCACTGTGATTAGTTTTTTTATGCAAATTTACAAATACTTGTTTGTTAATATATATTATGATAAACAATTCTGCATTGTTTTTTTAAAAATAGATAGTAATAATAAAGCTATTAAGATGCAATATATCACTATAAGAAAATACTGACTTTTTAAAGAGAAGCTTGTCTCAAATCTGGTGACAAAAAGTTGCCTAGGGGCAGATTTTTAATTCGCTCAGTATTACATTTTATTAGTTCTTTAAATAAAATTGAATATTAAATCCTACCTTTTCAGTAAAATTCCGTATCCTTTCTCACCATTTAAATCGATTTCCAATCTTTTCAGGTAAATGCTTTGAGACGATTTTTCGCTTGAAAGAACTGAACTGGAAATAAGTCCTTTAAGGTCATAAGAAAATGTATCTAAAATAAACAGTAATTTATATGAATAACTTTAAACTTTCGCTAAGTTTAAACTCATTGTAGAAAAATGACATACGGTAATCATTACTTATATGAAAAAGAGATGGATGGAATTTGTTTGGGAAATATTTAAATTATTTGTTAAGTATTTGAATTAATTTCAGTTAAGCAAGTAGACGTTTGACACGCAAATTAGAAAAATAAAATGCGATCACCAACACTTATGAAGAAAAAATAATGAAATTGGTTACAGAAGGATTCAAATATTCTAATTTCAGTTAAGTAAGGTAGGCGTTTGACTCGCCGGGATAGCCTGGTTGGCAGGGCGTTGGGCCAAATTTCCAAGAGGTAGTGAGATTGATATCCACAGGACGAATACTACCAGCTTAGTAAATGGTGATTGGTGCACGTTAAATCTGTCGGGTCAATTAATTTTAATAAGTCCTTCAATTAATTTTTTTTATTGTATTACATATAGGGTGTAAGCAAAAATGTAGAAACACTTCTATATTAAATGCATGTAAAGACTTTTTCTTATAGCAACATATGTTTCGGAATATTTTACGTGGCAAAACTGTTGGCATAGTTTGAAAGATCATGCTTCAAGCTTTTAGAAATTTGGTCTTCTTTAAGCATGCTAAGTTTGCATCGTTTAATATGAGCGTAAGAAGTTAAAAGCTCCTTTCTATTTTCAGTACACAGTTCTCAGCACATCACCGATGTCAAGCCGGCTCCTGTCAGTGTGCGAGTGGGTGACAACTTGGATCCGTCGGTAGCAAAGGTATTTCGGTAGCAAAGTAGACGTCTTGAGAGGTTAGCACTGTTAGTAGTGCTTAGCTCAGAAATGAAATTTCAATTAATATTTAAAGGAGTATAATATTATTTAATAAATTAATAATTAATAATAAAAACATAATTTTATTGTCACTTAAAGGAATTTACAAAAAGGGTAAAATGTGGTGGTTAGGGCAACTTTTTATAAGGTGGTTACCGCAATTTTGTTTTTAGGATTTGCCATCACAAATAATCAAAAATGTAAAGAGGAAGGGAAAGCATTGTCCTTATAAAATATATTTATTAATTTTTTATAATTCCATCTATTTTTGGAAATTGCAAGTGACAAACCTTTTTATTGGAACCAGTCATTAAATCGCATTGTGATTGTCAGTTGATAATGTAATTGCTAATCTGTTTGATAAGTGTTTTACCCACCATGGAAAATCTTAAAAGTGGTAGTAATATAAATTTAAAAAAAATAGCATTTTAATCATTTAACTTCCAATTTGGTTTAAAATTAATAATAAAGTGATTTGAAAACCAAATATAGATTTTCTTAGCATTAATATAATTGGATAGATACCAATATTATTTTTCTTCTCCAAGATTAATGAGATAACTGAGTTACTAATCTATATTTTTTTTAAAGAGGGCTATGTTTAAAAATATAGAATTCATGTGCGTTAGGGGTATTTTGATTCATGAATATTTTTCCCTTCATAGAATATAGTTTCGTGTTTTAAGTCTAATTTGCTGTAAGCATCGGAGGGGCATTCATAAAACATACCAACACTTCCAGTTTTCCCAGAAGATTTAATTTTCCTATTTAAAGTGGCAGCGAAACTCATGTTAAATCGTTAAAATTTCTTGAATTATAATAATAATTATAAATGAGTTTGCCTACAATTATATATAAATAATTACAACAACTACATAAAAGCATAATTATCTTCACGACAGCGAATTTCAACCTGGTCAAAGTACAAATATAATTGTGAATAAAATTGCTTTAACTATCCATTCTCGGAGCAAAAATCAAAACAAAAGACAAAAGAATAGTTAGAATAGATTAGTTCTTGAATACAGCTAAAGAATTTTTTAAATTTAGTGCCTGAATACAACAATAAATTTTAATATAAATTTGAACACAGCAAAATAATTTAATATAAATAGTATTTGGATACAGCAAAAGAATTTATTATAATTAGTACTTAAATGCAGCAAAAAGAATTTAATGTAATTAATACTTGAATACAACAAAATATTTTAATATAATTAGTACTTGAAAAATAGTGGGAAAAAACGTGATGCATAAATACATTTGAAATGTGATACGCTTTTAATACATAGATAGATATTTTTTTCTTCAAAAAATAATGTACCTTTGTGTATATATTATCTTACCAGTGTGATAATTAGCTTGTACGCTGCCTATATTATATGATTCTGACTGAGAAATTGCAACCGCAGCCTTTTGAATACTTTTCAAATCAGCATCAGATTGGACAACAAACCCGAACGAAAAACTGTAAATAGAAATGGTGGTTAAAGAATATATTTACTGCAAGAGAAAATTGCTATTTTATTAAGAAAAATTCCAAAGTTATTTTAAATATTGTAAGACAGTCTCACAAAATGTCAGTTTTTCCATAAATTTTTACATATATGATAGAATTCTTATTCACGTCCTTAGAAAAGCAAATCAGAAACCAATTGATCTGGACTTAAAAATGGAAATGGATTGGTAATGTTTTACGTAAATCTGAAAAAATTTAGAATAAAACAAGTTTTTGTTCGGAACCTTCGATGCAATAGAAAAAAGAGGAAGATCTAAAAATACTTGGCGCAGGACGATTTTAAACAAGTTGAAAACAATTGGAAAAGCAAGACAAAATATCTGGCTACAAATAGAGTGAGATGGAAAGCTATGACGGAAGCCCCATGCTCCAATTCGGAATGAAAAGGAATATGTCTGCATACGTCTTATTCGCGATGGCTTGCAAGCTTGCAAAATAATGCGTTGAAACTTTAAAACCGTTGTAATGCAGCTTTGATTTGACATGGAACATTTTCCTTAAGTTGTTGAAAAATTGAGAAAAAAATATATTGTTGTTTCTATTACCTACTTGCCAATGACAGCAGGCCTGTTTGGGAAACCAAGCTAATTTAAAACAGGGGATGCATTTTTTGGTTATTAGCGGCTCCATCTATGGCCAAGAATATGATTTCAGACATCTATTGGGTGAATCCATTTATACATCCATTCATTTATTCATCCACAAATCGTAATTTTGATTTGAACCAGAGAACGATCAATCTCCAAATCAGTACCCCTAGAGGTAATGATTTGTTATGGGAACTTAGGGGAATTTGTGACTCCGACAGATTTAGAGTACACCAGTCACCATTTAATGCATGGAGTTTCTTCGGCTGGTTGGATTTGAACTCATATCTGGCGAACACAAGTCCAACGTCCTATCAGCCAGGCTATCCCGGCCCCTTGAGAAAAATATAGGTGTGTTAAGTTATTCGTATATTTACCGAAAAAAAAATTTAAAAAATTTAAAAAAATAAATAAAAAAAATAATAATACCTGTGACGTGGCTAGCTATTTTATATTGTACTGTTATTGTCGATGTCCATTCTTTGTGGCTGTAATGTAACGCTGCTAGTTAATCTATGTAAAATTAAATTGTCGCTACTAGGCCGGGATAGCCTGGTCAGTGGGGTGCCGGGCCCATGTCCAAGAGTTCGTGGGTTCGGTCCCTGCTGGTCGAAGACTCCCCGTGTAGTAAATGGTGACTGATGCACGTTAAATCTGTCGAGTCTCAAAGTCCTCCATGTTCCCATAACAAATCAAAACCTCTGGGGGTACCGATCCAGGAGTTTCCTTGTCTTCTGGATTGGTTCAAAATTACAAGGCTACGGCGTTGAACATTTGTAGTCGTAAACCCAAAAATTGGGTCGACTGTTCAACGGCGGTCATAAAATAAAATAAGATAAGTTTCATATTGAAAGGAAATAAATATCTGAACTAAAAAGCCGAGATATGATTTTATAATGCTCAAGTGATAATTAGTTTTAACCATTGTAGCTAGAACCTAGAAAGGTTGCAACATCTTTGTAATAGATGATAAATTTTACTTTCTAACAGTATGTTAAAAAGGCAACTATTTTCTCTTATAAGTTGCTTTTTATGAATAAATTTCAAAAGCATCGTTAGAGAGGTAGTCAATAATATCTTAAATCAGTTTTCGTATAGTTTGCATATTGTTAGTTCCCGTACAGTCTTCCATATCGTTCACATAGCTTGTATTTAGACCAAAAACTGAGAATAAGAAATAAATACAACGGTTGACATTTTATGACTCTGGTTTTCTAAGAATGATTTAATTGAATATAAGAAGATAAATAATATAAGTAGAGAGAGTGCTGCCAACTACTGCGCTTCTCGAAAAATATTTTATAGAGCGGTAGAAAATTAAAAACTGAATCTTTCAATTATTTTTTGATAATTTTGCCTACAAATTAAAAGCCTCACCACGAAAAAGGTGGAACAAATATAATAATGGTGTAAAAAATAACTTTAAATCAAATTTAGAAAACAGTGAATCATACATTATCATCATCATCATCATCGAAATATATCTGGGAGCCTGGGGCCGTTAACGGCCTTTTTCCCATTCGTCTTGTATTGTGGTTGAATCATACATTTAAACGTAAACTTAGCTACTACCAGTAGAAATTTTCCAGAAAAACGTGGTAAGTTGGCAGCTCAGTAAGTAATTTTAATGTATGCTTACTCTTTTGCTGTTGATGATGTAATATTTCCAAGATGCAAGAAAGTACCAGACTAAAATAAATATTAAAAAAACAATTATAAAGATGTTGCCTTTTTTCATTTAATCAAAAACATATGTATCCATTACCAACTTTTGTCAGTTTTGAGATGTTATCTTAACACGTCTAAGTATGCAAGCATTAATTTTTTAACTTATTTAAATTTTAATTAACATTTTATAGCATTTACCGAAATTTATTTATTTATTAGTACAACATACATTTGTGGGCTTAATTATGACTTTTAAAGCTTTGTAAAGTAGAAGAAAAGCTAGCACAATTCAGAGAAGAATGTAACGAACGTGCATCAAGACAGCAGGATTCGAACCCGCTACATCCAGCTACACACAGCGTTCCCATAAACAAAACTGCTATATTTGACATGGATATAAGAAATATTGAAATGAGCGAGTTTTTTTAATTCGTAGTATTATGAGTCTAATTATTAGCAAGCAAATTATAATCGAAATATTAGTTTTGATAATAATGAGCCCAATTATTATCAGAGCTCTCAATGTTCTACCAAAAAAAGTGGTAGTTAAATACTCATCAAAGCTAATGAAAATTTACCTGATTTTGCAATCATTTAAGTTTAAATGCTTTTTATCCAGCGAATGTCAGATTGCTATATGTCATGTATCATAAGTATCATATTGCTATATATCATGTGTATTTATCAAGGTGCTTCAGAATGTTTACGGCCCTTTTCCCAATTTCTGTATCAGGATGTCCACAATCTGAAATAGCTCATGGAGTTTACGAAAATTTGGCAAAACTATTGGCACAGTTTGAAAAATCATGCTTGAAGCTTAAAGGAATTTGGTCTTTTTTATCCATGCGAAATTCGGATCGAAATTCGATTGCGAAGTTGAAAACTTCTTTCCCTTTTAAATATCATTATAATTCGCACCGACCACAGCGCTGACGTAAAATATCCTCAGTGGAAGACTGATCATGGTTTAGAGCCCCCTTACCTCCAGGCTAACCATGGGATATTTTCGTGGTTTTTATTCCTGAGTAACGCAAATGCGGGTTAGTTCCATCACAAGTCCTCCTCGAAGACAAATTTCGCCCAATACTTGATACAGGAGTTCGCTTGTTGTCTGGATTGGGTTAAAAATTATAAGGCTACGGATTTGAGCCTTAGTAGTCGCAAACCCAAAACTGGGTCTGCTGTCCGACGACAACTGTAAAACAAAATATAGAGCAAGGAAGATGAATCAGGCAACTGATATTTAAAGAGATATTTATCAATCAGGGAAAATAACCTACAATGATCGTATCAATATAAGTATGTTTAATGCAGCAAAATTGTTATAGCTTTCACTTTGATTTTGATATATCTAATCCACATTGGTTTTGTGTATGTCAGCGTGATTTTTTTTAATCAAATAAGTCTAAGAATTATAAGCTCCTCCTCTTAATATATTTATAATGAAGTTTTTCAGACACCACTTATTTCTTACTCTAATTATAGCCTCTCTGAATATGTCACTTACCTAGTTCATCCACTCAGATCTTCAAATATGCTATAAATAAATAGGACCTAGCAAAAACAATTTGTTATCTTCACTCTTTCTCTGTCCCTTTTTAAATTTTTTCCCGTTTGTGGCTATCCATTTGTTGTATGATTTGTTCTGGAAGTCAGAGTCAACTCATGGGTCCTTTAACCATTCATTTTATTTTACAAAACAAAGTCGTTGAAAAGCCAACCAGATTTTGAGTTTACAACTACAGGGTTTTCATGACCTGGAAAAAATAAAAAAATGGTAGCTAAGACTTTTCAAGACTACTGAATATTACTTAAATGTATCTTTCATTTGTGAACTGCGCACTTACTCGAGAAATATTTTTTGCACACCCATATATATGTTTCTTTAAATTAAATATTTCCTAGCTCAAAACATATCGATATATTTCACTTTTGCTACCACTTTAAAATATTTTAATATATTAGATATTAATTTTTTCTACGTCGCGAGAACCCTGTAGTTGTAAATTCAAAATCGAGTCAAGACCGTGGGAACCCTAAACTACCAAAGTTCAACTCCGTAGCTTTGTAATTTTGAACCCAATTCAGAAGACACGGGAACTCCTGGATAGAAGGGATAAATAAATAAATGCTGAAACAAAGCATTAAACGCTTGTATCAACTCTTTCGTTTTTCTTTAAAGAAATCACTTAAAAGTACATTAGGAAAAAAGGGCTAAATTTAGATCAATATGATTGAAAAAAAAGAAGACGGAGCTAAGTAAAAATAGAAAATGTTTAAAAAGGTTATACGAATAAGATGAAAACTTGCTACCTTTTTGGTGTATCCCAAAATATGATAAAAATCAAACTCTTCCTGTGAAAACAGTTTTCCTAAAAACAAAAAAAAATATTAATAAAGTGAGAATGTTTAAATACTCGAATTTTATTAAGTTGTTAACGACATGTGCATTTTTAATGTTTGTTAGATTTAGGAAATTAAGAGTATTGCTAATGACTAAATGCTTGATATCATCCTAACTGAGGTAAGAATCATCCTAAGCCGCGTCGACAGTTTTTAAGACGACGTTTCCATAAATCTAAGAAATTTATCGATCAGAAAAGTAATGAGATAAATAATTTCACCGTCAATATTACCACTAATTTATTTTTACCACGTCCTGGGAACCCTGTTATAGTTACTTCTAGGAAAACTATTTTCCGAAACTACGGAGAGTCCGTAGTAGTTTGAGTCTCTGGATTAAGTACACAAGCATATACGGTTAGCGTAAAAGTATTTAGTTTTCCCTCTGGATGGTACCGTAAGTGTACTCTTTTCAACTCCTCTGTAAACATCGCTGCTGCAGCTTCTCCACAGAAATTTCATTAATTTCTTTTTGAATTGAGTTTACTTCTGAGGATATGTACACTTGTGTTTTCATGTAGCTTCTGCCGAATCTGTGGTCTTAAAGTTTCGTACTCAAATCTTGATGGCATGGCTGTTGACAGATAAAGTTAGTGCGATAAATCTTTAACTTTCTAAGGAAACCACGCTGAGCGATTACTTAACTGTTGTCATTTTGAAAAACCGACTTTTCAGATGGAATATGAAAACGATTTAAACTTTTCAGAAGATAGCAGTAGTCTCGTTGTCCGCACATCAAATGAATCAAAACAAGTGCTGTTGCCAAATCGCGTACTACATTCTAGCACTATTTACAACCACGTATTAACATTTTTGATTAAACCTTATTGTGTGTAGTGTCCATCAATAATCTAATAATAAAACTTATGCAAGTTTGAAGCAATTCATTTGATGTATTTAGTCGTCAATTTATTTAGAATAAAAAGTAACTTACCTAAATATCTTATCCGATGACCAAACAAATAAATTTCTTTGTCTTCAAATTCATTTTCGACTGTTATTGTTCCGTGTATTACTCCTGACTGCCCATAGAAATCCAAAGTTTGTTGGAGGCTGTAAAAGTTTTTGTTATTTTAATGCATTTGTAAGTTTAAAACACAGTTTATCACAGAAATTAATAATTTACATTAGGAAATGACTGACCATGAAAATCAAAAGTTTGTTTCAGGCTTTGAAAAGTTTGAGCTATTTTAATACACATGCGAGTTTAAAGTCCTGCTTATGGTAGACATTAAGCATTTATTTTAGTCGTGACTAATATTTTTGAAAAGAATGCTACGATATAAAGAAAAAAAAGCAAACATGCGTAAGAAAAATCTGTAAAAATCTATAAAAAAAAAACTAAATGAAAAATATATGTAAAAAGTGAAAGGATTATTTAGAGACTGATAGTGCGATTTTTACTCAAATAGACTAGTATACCATACTCCATAAATCACTAGAGAGTAGAGTATAATGGTGTATACCTTCATTTTTTCATAAGTATATCACATGTGTTTTAAGCGCTAGTGTCCAACCACTTTTTCATATAGGCATATTTCCACCTTCTTAGCTGAGAATGGGTTTAGAAATTAATCAGATTTTTAATTAACCCAACAATATAAAAAAATAATTAAATGCTGAAGACATCAAGTTGAAATTAATTTATGCTATCTTTTACAATATAGATCATAGATGTATTAAAAAAAAGATTATAATCTCGTAGTCTTCTAGGAGTTTTAAGCATGGTGACGTATTTTGTTCAATAAGGAGAACAATCGTTCGTGAAAAGGAAACAACTATATGGCATTGAAAGAGCATTCGATTTGATTGAACCACTAAAAATGGGGCTTTTGTGCCCACCTGCTCTTAACAAATCAAATGCGAAATGAAAAAGTTTACCTTCTGTTTCGCTGTAGAAGAAAATCGTCTGCAAGAAACAACACTTATTGCTCTTACATCAGTTTCCTTAAATGCAGACAGAAAGACGTAAATTTGATACGATTTTTTAATAACAATTTTATTAATTCTTATTACTTATTAATAGATGATTGTTGTTAATAAGAAAGCAAGCAAAAAGGAAGCTGTGCAACGTCTTTTCAAGTTTTGGTGACGTTGATATGCGATAGCGCTAAGAGCTTGGGATCCATTTAGCGTGCATTTAGATGCAAACAGGCTCTCTCCATAGAGAAATGGTTTTTTTTTAAAAATTGAAACAGAGTATAGCCTCATTCTTTTGAATGGCCAGTAAAATCAACCCTGCTTGAATACGGGTCACTTAAAACAGCTTTAAGCTGGGTTCATGTATTTGTGACCTAAAATATTGCAAAGTTGGTTTTATATAAGATCTGAATTAACAGAATGTAAAGATGTTATTACAAATGTAGGTTAGTCTACGTTTTAACAACACTTCAACATTTTAAGACGCCTTTCTAAAAATAGTTTAGTATTCTTCTGTTATATAAGCTCGCTTTCAAATGGTTAAATTTAAAAAAATTGTAGTTGTTTTTTTGAGTTTTGTTGACAGTTTAATAAAATATGCTATAAGATTATGTAATGACAAGCAAGAGAAAATTCGAATTCAAAGTTCTAAACCAAGAACTCATTTTTACATATATTTACAATAACTTTTTTGTACTTTCGTCAATTCAGATCAAATGATAAAGCAAAACAGATTTTTTTTCGAATATTGTTTAAAATTAAGGTCATAATTTGTCTTAGTCAAAGCAAAAGTTCGTACCTTTTAATTTGCGGGCAAAACCCTTCCCAAGAAGCGTTGACCAGACCGTTAGTTAAGCATTTTGTACTTACATCTGAAGCAAAATCATAAACATCAGATGATGCCCTCCACCTGAAAAATAGGAACGAAACAGTTTTATACAATTAAAAGAAAGGAAAACATGTTTGTGTTCTCATCTTGGTAAAACTTTTCATAACATACAATAACACACCAACATCACAATTAACATACATAAACGATCGTTTTGGCACTGTAGTTAGGCGCTTTTACTGTTGTTTTTGTTTTCTGTTACATGGGTCATTTCTGCAGATCTAAGATATTACGCGCTGCTGATTTCAAATCTGTAGCTATATTTATATACAGGGTGACTCTAAAAAGATGGGAATTTTTATTTATTTATCAAAGAATGCATGGTCGAAAACAAAACCCAAAACCGCTAGAGGGAGTCAAAGTTTATGTTNATATATATATATATTGGAAGAAAAACCAGTAGCTTTCCAAACAAAATTAACTTTCTGACTTAAAACTCCCAATCACAAATTAAGAAAGATCATGCATTTGTATAAATGCACTGAAACATTTGTACGAGCCTTTTTACACTTACTTTATGTAAATGATTTTTATTTTGGTGGAAAATGCTTCGGAAGATATTGCATGGCAAAACTGCTGTAACTCTTTGAAATGTTATGTTTGTAGCTTTCAAAATTGCCATATTAAATTCGTATTAACCGAAATGAGGAAGCTAGTGACTTCTTTCTAACTTTTATGCCAGTTATTTTGAAATCATTCTCACGATTCACGAAAATTGCAGGATTTCAGCCTTTGTTATCGAAGGTGGCACTTACCGATTCTTCGGTTATATGAGTCGAACAGTTAGAGGCGACATTAGTATGTAAATCGAGATGAATATTAAAAAAGGGGGGAACATACGCAAATACATTCTCAAAAACCAGGAAGATCATTCTATAGGATTGTGATACTTATATAAAAATGCTTTTTGAATTATTGTGGTACTAAAGTACTTATTTTGGTCGATTTAAGTTTTGCATTTGTAAAGAGGATGGAATTTCTAAAAGCTTCAAACATGATCTCTCAAATTTTTCAAACAGTTTTGCCGTGTAAGAACTTCCAAAATATTTGCTGCTAAAGATAGGAGTGCGTTTATAAAGTTAGTACAGAAAAGTTTGTATTATTTTGTTACCCAACTGTAAGTATTACATGTTATTATACGTTTTATTATTCTTTAAATCCACATTTTTAACAATAATCTTCGCTTTGCAGACATATTTTTATATTCTGCAAATAATTAATCGTTTTTTATACTGTTTCATTAAAAGTTAATGTTATTGGACAACACTGAGCAGTAACAGTAAATCCCGTCGTAGTCCTTACTATAAACATCGTGGAATTTATAGACAATGTTCAGGTAATTATTTTTTTTAAAGGTCATTGCAAAAATGCTGTTTAGTATTGATCAATTTAAAGAATGGTTATAACCTCTTTTCACCGAAGGGTAAATCATTAAAAATTGCAAATTTAGTGTGCACCTTGTTCAACAGAATCTTTAGTTTGACTCCTAAGAAATGAGAAAGGTTTGCCAACACTAAAATGATTTCAAAACTAATTTGTAAATTTTATATTTGACTTATCAACTTACTATTTAACCCACTTGTGCCTAGCGCGCCCACTTGTGTTAACCCACTTGTGTTTTATTATTGGGATTTATTTCTCATAAACAAGATAGTTCTGCCTACAACAATTTATTAATAATATAAATATTTGTGTTTAAATCCGAAGTCAAGTGGCAGGTTGACAGAAAAAAGGGATTAAATTCGTTAGTTCACACTTTAATTTTTTTGTCACCTTACTCACAATACCTTTAAACTTTTTTGCAATATTTTGATACAATATATTAGAAATCAAAAACTTTCTTGTAGAAGTTTTAAGTTATAAAAACTACATAAAATTTTATCCTTTATTTTGAACGATAAATTCTTTTAAAAACTCTGATATTTTTATAAGTAAATTATTTCATTTTTTCTCTAATAATAAAACAACACGTAAAAATTCTTACACGTTCTAAATAGTATATTTATCAGATTTTATTAGATCATTTTCACTAATAATATTTTGTTTCTTATTATCAGCCATAAGAAGAACTTATAGTAACATTTATTTCAGATCTTAAAAATATTATCTAACCTACAAAAATTTATGTAAATTTTCTATATAAGCTATAAATATCTAGAGAATAGTAAATTTTCTAAATAAGTCAACAAAGTTAAACGTTAAATTTCATGGTGAAATTTTACAAGACAAATTAAGATAAATTTTAAAAGCAATACTTACAATAAGGCAAACTTTACATATACACTTTTTTTTGAGCTCTGATCATTTTCTGAAACTTCTCTGAAAGAATAAAGAAATTCTTTGAAACAAAGGAGAAATATTTGATAAAACATCATAGTTTTATTTCAAGTTATTATTGTGAATAGCACAACTGTACCATTATAAACTCTTACAAAATATAGTAAGAAACCGAATTCACAAGGAGTTTTAAAAATTAAAAAAAAATATTTTTTGATTTCAAATCCTGACTTCATACTGGCTACTCAAAGATTCGCTTTGTAGTTTCTGAAATATATAAATGATAGTGGCGTCATTTTTCAGGGTTATAAACTAAGAGCATTGTTATAAACTTAGGGCATAAATCTGATTAAGCATTTAAAATGAATGTAAAGTTATAATAAGATCGATGCTTTCAGAGCAGCAACTTGCAGTGTTATAAATTTTATTGACAGAAGCCGAGAGTGATGAGGCATTTATCGCAAAATGTTTACAGTTTTTGGCAAAAAATATCTAAAACAAACACCTGTAAACAATTGGTGAAACACTTTGTGAAGCGTGGCATCAATATCTGAATTTCCTACTACTATGAACCGAATGCTTTTTTTCTAATGTTTTCCAAATGCTACTAAATGCTATGATTGCTCATGAATTTATTACTAATGTTGTTGAAATCATAAAAGTTAACCGAAGAGTTACGACTCGTGATATTTGCATACACGAGTAAAATTTCTAGCATGAGTTTAAAAATAGATGCAATCCAATTCCGACTCTAAAAATAACACTAAAAATAATAATACACTCTAAAAATAATACTTCCGACTCTAAAAATAATACTTGCGTCTTTTTTGAACGCACCCTTCTTAGTTCGACTTTACATTCTTTCAAATATATTCCAATAACCTGATAAATCAGTAATAAATCTGAGGTGCAGTTCTATTATCTTCCTTTATAATCTTAAGTGGTGGCGCTGCTATAATTTTTTGATTATTATAATTTTTACGATATAGCACTTTTAAACTTTCGATTTCGTCAACCCTTATATTACCTGTGCTTAAATTAAATTAAAACTAAGAGGAGAAATTTTCTGCAATTTTTACTTAGTTAGGAGTACTTGAATAAGTGTTCATACATTCACGCAAATAAATATGATCTGAATTTCAGTAATTGAGGAATAATATTAAATAAAGCTGCGGTAGAATTAAATACAGCAGGAACTGCAAATAAATATACATTGAAATTTCCTGTTGCTCGTTATCTGAGAAAAATAGAATGGTAACTAAAGTCAGGCGAGAGCAGTTTCTGTAATCGCTGGTAAAATACTACAAGCAACCTTACCCAGAATGATTAAAAAAAGAGCGATGAGCAAGAAACCAAAGACAAATAAGATGGAGATTATAAACTAAGATTCCAAAAAACGAAGAAGTGCATATATTCGTATAAAGGGAAACCTGATCTTTGAACTTCAGGGATCTGACTATATAATTTTCCTCTGATTTGCGTTTGGTTACCAAAGACTAATAAGATGGAGATTATAAACTAAGATTCCAAAAAACGTAGAAGTGCATATATTCGTATAAAGGGAAACCTGATCTTTGAATTTAAGGGATCTTACTATATAATTTTCCTCTGATTTGCGTCTGCTTACCAAAGACAAATACGATGGAGATTATAAACTAAGATTCCAAAAAACGAAGAAGTGCATATATTCGTATAAAGAGAAACCTGATCTTTAAATTTTAGGGATCTTACTATATAATTTTCTTCTGATTTGCGTTTGGTTACCAAAGACAAATAAGATGGAGATTATAAACTAAGATTCCAAAAAACGAAGAAGTGCATATATTCGTATAAAGAGAAACCTGATCTTTGAATTTTAGGGATCTTACTATATAATCTTCCTCTGATTTGCGTTTGATCTCTTGCTTATCTCTTTTTCTTGGTGCATTCGAGAATATAGTTGTTTATGGAATTTTACCACCCACCGAAGAAACTCCCCCCCCAACTGACAGCATAGTAATGTTTCCTCGATGACGATGCCTTGTTCGTTAGAGTTTTCCTTTTTCATTATTGTTCTTTCTTTTGTTGATATTTTCGTAATATGTAGTGTTTAAATGCTTGTCGGATTTGTCCCACTGTCATGAAATTCATCGAATTTATGCCAGGTAATTTTATTAATTTAAATGTTTTCAATTATATCTATCTATCGATGTATCTACATACATTTCATTAAATTACATATTAAAAATCCTAATAAAACTTCAAAATAGATATAAACTTGGATAAACCTCAAATATCCAGCGAAAAATAATCTCCATCTTCTCATGGGCAACTGACAATGGAGCTGTAAAGAACCACATGAAAATACCATTCCATCAGTGCAAGATTGCTGAAAGTCACAGTTCTTCTCAAGATGATAGCTTTTGTTCTTGGAAAGCTTCAAATATATTGAAGCTTCAGCTGTTGTAGAAGATAGACGATTTATTCTGACAATCAAGACATCAGAATTAGAGTTTTCGCCATAGAAAAATACTTCATCGTGGCTCTAAAATTACATACAATACAAGGGACTATTAATTTGAAGATTGTTACATAATTAAGATATCTTTTTCTTCGGAAAAAGCGAATAAATCTTGATATTTGCTGATTTAATTGTAAAAAAATATTATTCCCCACATTGTTTACAATATATATTAATGAATTTGATAAAACTAAATAATACATTTAAAAATTAATTTATTATCATTTAAATTTTTTTCTTTTGAAAAAATCTTATATCATCACACTATGTGTCATGAAATTATTGACGATATTTCGTAAAGACGATTTAGATATTTCCATTAAATTAAGTCGTTTTATAACTACCTTTAGGAAATATCTTATCCAAAAAAGCATAAAATTGTCGACTTTAGAATAGCAAAGCTGGCGACTTGAAAGTTCTTTGTCTCCATACTATTTAAATTGGTTGAGAAATACAAATTAAAACAAATTTGTTTTGAAAACTTAGCCAACACTTAAAAGCATCACGACATATGGCTCAGTTCTTTTATATGCATTTTTGAAATAAATAAATAAGGTGATAGCTTAAAACTTCAATAATCAAATTTTAATGCACAAATTTTGCTATTGCTTGAAGTATCTTTGAAATTTCTCTGATTAACACCCAGAAAATTTATCAGTTATGACGTCCCATTAATGCCCGACATTATGCGGTGAAATGTTACAAAATGTTTTTATGTTTTCATTAAAGTTGTTAATGGTATAACATAATTTTTTTTTGGTTTATAAGATTACAAGTGTAAGATATAAATTCCTATTACCAAGATATATAAAAAAAGTTATACAAATGTATTAATTAATATTTCTTTTTATCCAGCATGCATTAGCATTTTACCAATTAAAAGCTCAGAAGTTTTATTTTTATTTATAACCATCCTTGACCAACCAACCTAATTTAAGCTTTACGATTACTAATGTTAAACTCCGTCGTATTGTAATTTTGAGCTCCATACAAAAGACAAGGGAACTACCGTATTAAGTATTGAAAAAAAATTGTCTTTGGATGACTTTTTGACGGAACTAACCCGCATTTGTGTTACATAGAGAGAAAAACCACAATACATCCTGACGGCAAGGGGATTCTAACACATAATCGGTCTATCACTGAGGATATTTTACGTTAATACTGTGGTCGGTGTGAGCTGGTTGCGGAATTCGTATTGACTAGCCATCCCTGGGATTCGAACCCTTTACACCTCATTGGAAGGCGAACACTATCCCCTGAGCAGTATCCTAAGTATCTTTCTTTTGACAGTAAATGTTTCGTAAGATTTTACACGTCAAAATCTTCGGCACAATTTGAAATATCATCAATTTGAAGAAATGATGTCATTTTTACCCATCCAAATTTAACATCGACCGAAATGAGGGTTAATAACTTTTTTCGAGCTTTAATGCTAGCAATTGTGAAGACATCCTGTAGAATTGCAATACTTATATAGAAAAAAATGCTTTTTTAAATATAATGGTATTGAAAACGGAAAAGTGCTTTTATCTTCCTGCACTCCTTTTGTTAAATGTAAATTTTGTATCGGTAAAAAGAAAGCCAATTTCTAATCGCTTCAAGCATAATCTTTCAAAATGTGATAATAGTTTCGCTATGCCATTAAAGATCCTCCAAAACATTTGTTGCTTAGCTAAAGATAATTTAAAGCGACGTGACTTCAAACGCGTATTCTGTATTTTTAAATTATTTTATTATTACTTATAAACTCTTAAACTTGTATTTACTTCAACTTTCATTCTGACATTCTGAATGGGATACCTGTAAGTGACATAATGTGGGTATCAAGATCCTGATTGGCTGTTGAAACGTGGCCTTTTTTTACAATAGCAACTGTTTCTTCTATTCTATTTCATGTAAGCCAAGCCCATCAATTATCACACATTCTATATTCTTTCACAAAAATTTTAATTATTTCACTCTATATTCCTTACTTAACACAAAGACAGGCACAAAGCCATGTTATGTAGAACATAAACAAACTAATTATGCATCGCAGTTGCCAAGTGCACTAAACAAAAATATATCATATCATAGATATCATAGATACAATAAAATACATAAATGATAAATCGAAGTTAATTAAAAGACGTAGAAGAGAAAGAATTATATTTCAACAAATTCGATGTGTGATACGGCGCTGTTTATAATTAACTTTACGTTAATTAACATCCTAACTTATGTGAAAAAACTTGACTCAACTTTAACACTCCATTTTTTTTGTGAACAATCAGCTAGCACTAGCGTCATAGGTCACATGTGTGGGTATCAGTGATCTTCATCCTGAAGTGCAAGTACCCAATCGCACTTCTTGTTGTTCTTTTTATTTTTTTTTTCGTGCTTTAAGCATCGTGAATGTTTGATTTCAAATTTAACAAAAAGGGAATTTTGTTTTAATTGCAAATAAATGTAAATAGTATTTATTTAATTTTCTCAGTCATCAAACTATTCCTTTCGAATTACATTTACATGGAGCCTGTGTTTCCATAATTTTGTCCATCCTTCATCCCCTAAAATTCAGAGGATTTGCTTCTTGCGTAATTTTTTTAATACATGAAAGGCAAACAAAAAAGGCAAATACATGAATAAAAAATATAAAAAAACGGATGTACTTTTATTGCACTTAGACGAAAGAACGAAAAGCGTTAAAAAAGGAAGACCTTTTTATACGTCCAATGATTGGTCATTACGAAATGCTCTGCGCTGTTTCTGTCGAGCACAAAAGCTTCATTAAAAAACTAGGAAAAAAAACTGTAATTGTATTACCATAAGCAGACCTTGAATGATGACAATCATGATGTATAAAGAAGAAAAACCACTCTGAAGGAGGATTGTAAATGAAGATTAATTTACAACTTGAACTCGCCTTGATTAAAAATAACCATGACTTAATGACACATTGGGTTTTAGAAAGTTCTTGAATTTTTAGATTAAGGATATTAATTTGCAATGAATTGCAAATGGTTGAATAAATTATTTTTCACAAAATGCTAATAATTATTAATTTTAAATTATGTTGATTATTTTGTAAAGATGAAAAATTTTTTTTTGTAGATTCTTTCAAAGAGATTTACAGTGTGAAAGAAAATTTTTTTTTGAATCATTTGCTTGATTTAATATCATTTAGCTATGTTATGTAATCGAATGTCACTGAAATTATTGTTTTCTATATGATCATTTGACTTTAAAATATACACAGTCAATGGCATATATACATCAAATTTTTATCCAGATTATGAGGCCATCAGGTAGCAATTACAATGAGATATAAAAAAATAGAAGAATATAAAGATAATAATGCGCAAATACAGATGGGTGAATACAGACCACAGTCACTTTTATATTAACTTTATGTATTAGAAGTAAATATTTTGGAATACTTTACGTAGCAAAACTGTTAGTACGGCAATTATACGCAATATAGATCACGCTTGAAGCTTTTAAAAAGGTTGTTACTTTTACCTATGCAAAATTTACATAAATTGAAACAAGCGTAGGAAGCTTAATATTTCTTTCCTCTTAACACTCAAATTCCGGAAGAATTCTGATATAAATACTGCAAATCTATAGTATGATTTCTAAATTTGGGTATTAAAGCTAGTAAAAGGTTATACACTTCTTCTCTTTGTTTTGTTCTTTCCGAATTTTGCATGGGTAAAAATGACACCGACTCAAAAAAGCATGATCATTCAAATTACGCCAACAGTTTTGCCACGCAAAATTTTCTAATACATTTATTGCTAAAAGAAAGATTGTTTATGAAGAGTTAGTTCGTTTTATTCGTTCTATTTTGTTCACCCATCCGTATTTCTTTATGTTATTTTTCAACATAAAAACTATTTTTGACGTAATTTTGCGTAAATACTAATTTTTCATTTTGCGAAGGGGATTAAGGGTCTGCAATTTTAGGGTATTCTTCATAATTGTGGCAATGGGGTCAGCATCGTGCGTCGTCCAAAATAAATGAGGCAATGTGGTCATCTTTGCTGAAACAAGATAGTTTCGTCTACAGCAATGTGTTTTTGAAACAATAATAAAGAACTGCCAGGCATAATGGGTTCATAAATAAATAAAAAATCTGCTGAATTCACTCTTTATGCATGCTTATATGAAAGTGTTATCGTGACAACTGCAGCAGCACTGAATAGTTACTTTTAATTGAAAATGGAAGAAAATAAGAAATTTTTACCTACATTTATTAAAACTGAAGCTGGCTGGGGAGCTTCTATGTCATATTCTTCTTGAGGGACAATAAAATTTGCTCTGACTGGATCATTAGTTTTTGAATAGTCATACAAATCAAACCTTTTTTTGGACTTGATTTTATACAGTTTTACGCATATGTAAGAAATAATCCATTTCTGCCAATAAACATAATCTAGAAATAAAAAAATAATAATTGAGACATAAAGTA
>NC_092208.1:69542428-69573465 GCF_043381705.1 Parasteatoda tepidariorum
AAGAAAAAAAAAGGGGGTATTACAATCATAAATTATTTTGCTCATCATAAGACGTCATATATTGTTGAACATTGTAATAATAGAAAACAAAAAAACAAAAAAATGCATGAAACTATATATAAAAAAAATAATAATAAAATAAATAAATAAATAAAAAATAAATAACAAAGGTAACATAAATTCATTTGGATTGGCACAAGACTGGTATAAAAAATCAAATGCTTCCTTTAAAGTGAAAAATAGAGATCTAAATCGTCAATGTTCATCACAAATTGAAATAAAGCACGCTTAAAAGAAGAATATATTTTGATGTTTTGCAACTGAAATGGTAATTTATTATATAATTTAGGTGCTAAGTAAAAAAACTGTTTTCGTGAAATTTCTTTTGTAAAGAAGGGAATCTCATACATTTCAGTTGGTCTCCTTTCAGACACATTAGTTTTTAATTTGCATATTAATTTATTGTTGTGTAAATAGAGTAAAATACGAAAAAATACATTATGGCGAAATGGTAATAGGTTAATTCTTGTATATATATTGGTAGTAGTTACACTTGAATTATTAATATTTAGAGAATTAATAATTTTGAAGCATTTATTCTGAACTGAGATTAAGGGAAGTAAATTAGTTTTATATTAGTTGATTCAAAACTTAACTAAAACGCAATACGTATAAATTGTAAGTAAATGTAAATAAATGTATTTATTAAATGGGCTGAGTCATTAAGCTATTCATTTCGCATCACGTTTATATAGAGCTTGTGCTTCTTAATTTTCTCCATCTTTCATCCCCAAAAATTCAGATAGTTTTTTTGTCTCGTTTAATTTTTTTTAATTCATGAAAGACAAGCAAAAGAAGTAAATATATAAATAAAACTGGAAAAATAAATAAAATTACAACGGATGTACTTTTATTGAACTTTGACAAAAGAGCTAAAAGCGTTAAAAAAGGAAGACCTTTTTATCCGTCCAGTGATTGGTCTTTACGAAATGCTCTGCGCCGTTTACGTCCAGCATAAAAGCTTCATTAAAAAATAAGGAGAAAAAAAAACGATAAATATATTATCTAAGCAGACCTTGAATGATGACAATCATGACGTAGAAAGAGGAGAAACCACTCTAAAGGATGATTGTAAATAAAGGTTAATTTACAGTTTGAATTAGCCTTGATTAAAAATAACCATGACTTAATGGCACATTGGGTTTTAGAAAGTTCTTGATCTTTTAGGTTAAGGATCTTAATTTACAATGAATTGCATATGGTTCAATAAATTACTTTTTTTCAAAATAGTAATAGTTATTAATTTTAAATTATATTGATTATTTTGTAAGGATGAAAAAAAAATTAGAGGATTTTTTCTAACGGATTTACAGTGTGAAAGAAGAAAAAAATGTTTCGAATCAATTTGTTTGTTTTATTATCATTTAGCTGTGTTATGTAATTATTGTTTTCTATATGATCATTTGACTTTAAAATATTTACAGTCAATGGCATAGATACATCAAATTTTTATCCAGATTTTGAGGCTATCAGGTAGCAATTACAATGAGACATAAAGTATAGAAGAATATAAAGATAATAAACCAAAAATACAGATGGGTGAATACAGAACAAAATCACTTTTATATTAACTCTAAGTATTGAAAGTAATTATTTTGGAAGATTTTACACAGCAAAACTGTTACTACGACAATTATTAAGATCACGCTTGAAGCTTTTGAAAAGGTTGTTACTTTTACCTATGCAAAATTTACATAAATTATAACAAGCGTAGGAAGTTTTAGCCCTGAGGAAGTTTAACCCCTTAATAATCGGTTAATTTTCGAGAAAACGGTCATAAAAGTGAATATTTTTTATATCACATATCACAAATACACGTATTTGATTAGTGCTGTCATCTATTTTAAAATAAGTTAACTATCTATAATTACCTTAAAAATATCATGGTACTGCCATCTGGTGTGCAAAATGAGAAATAAAATGTTTTTCCGGCATAAGAAATGAATTAGTTTTATTCTTATTGGCGCTTTACTACTGAACACTCCAGCCCAGAAATATCACGGGAGCAGAAAATAGAAACCTCACCCCATCATTTTCACGGGTGAGAAGGAAGGGGTTAAAGCTTCTCTCCTTTTATCACTCTAATTCTGAAGGAATTCTGATATAAAAACTGCAATTCTGTAGCATGATTTCAAAATTTGGGTATTAAAGCCATAAAAAGGTTATACACTTTTTCTCCTTGTTTTGTTCTTTCCGAATCTTGCATGGGTAAAAATGACACCTACTCAAAAAAGCATTATCAAAAAAGCATTATCAAAAAAGCATAAAGAAATGATTATTCAAATTACGCCAACAGTTTTGCGTTGTAAAACTTTCTAAAACATTTATTGCTGAAAGAAAGATTGTTTATAAGTAGTTAGAATAAAAATGTTCGTATTATTTTATTCACCCATTCGTCTTTCTTTATGTTATTTGTTAACATAAAAACTATTTTTGTCGTAATTTTTGCGTAAATACTAATTTTTCATGCTGCGAAGGAGGTTAAGGGTCTGCAATTTTAGAGCAGTCTTCATAGTTGTGGCAAATGATGTCAATATCGTGCGTCGTCCAACATGTAGTTGGCAATGTGGTCAACTTTGCAGAAACAAGATAGTTTCGTCTGCAACAATGTGTTCTTGAATCGATAAGAAAGAACTGCCAGGCATAATGGATTCATAAATAAATCTGTTGAAGGAGGTTAAGGGTCTGCAATTTTAGAGCAGTTTTCATAGTTGTGGCAAATGAGGTCAATATCGTGCGTCGTCCAACATGTAGGTGGCAATGTGGTCAACTTTGCAGAAACAAGATAGTTTCGTCTGCAACAAAGTGTTGTTGAATCGATAAGAAAGAACTACCAGGCATAATGGATTCATAAATAAATAAATAAATCTGCTGAATCCACTCATTATGCATGCTTATATGAATGCGTTAACATGACATTTGTACCAGCACAGGATAGTTACTTATAATAAAAAACAGAAGAAAATAAGAAATTTTTACCTACATTTATTAAAACTGAAGCTGGTTGTGGAGCTTCTATGTCATATTCTTCTTGTGGGACAATAAAATTTGCTCTGACTGGATCATTGGTTTTTGAATAGTCATACAAATCAAACCTTTTTTTAGACTTGATTTTATACAGTTTAACGCATATGTAAGAAATAATCCATTTCTGCCAATAAACATAATCNAAAATAATATACCGACCTACCCTACCGACCAAGCTATCCCGGCCTCTTATAAAAAGTATTAAACAGTATATAAAAAAATAATATAATTCATTCTCTTAATATTTATTCTAAATATTATACTCATTTTAAAAACTCATTCAGCAATAAATTACAACCGCAAAAACTATATATTTATATATATATATATATATATAGTTTTTAAAGTATATTAGTAAGGGTGTTAATAAAATATATATTAGTATTTTATTAGCCTTGAAGGATGGTACCAGAGGGGCATCTTACATTATTCTAGTTTGAATTTTTTCATAGTTTGTGAGCGTGCCTTTTCATATGAAAATTAGCATTTACACTTCTTAGTTCTGTATATTTTAGTTATGAATTTTTATCTTGTAAATTAAATTCATAATTGCTGCAAAATTGGAATAAAATTAAAATGTATTGCAATTATAATTATATTACAAAGAATATATAAATAACATTGAAAAAGAAAACATCTTCAGCAGAAATCAAACTCTTTCGCTTTTAATTTTATATAACATGAAAATTGGGTTTATTTAGTTTAAAATTAAACACCTCCTCTTCTTTACAGAGTTTAATGTAGTGCGAAAAAATGCAACATAGTAAATAACTTATGATCTAATGTTTGCATCTTCGAGTACTAAGATTCAGTTTTAATGGTTCACGTGGTTGGCGTCAAATATGCTAATTAATAAGTACAGACCACATTTTAAGCTACGTAATCAGACACAAAATTGTACCTTCTTCTCTGATTAAACATATTTTTTAATTCAACTGATTTGGTTTTCTGATCCTCAAAATATAGAAATCATTCGTAATTTAGGACATTTGCCTTCAATAGTTTGGTTAGGAGAGCAAACAAAAGTTCGAACCCATTAGTGTTAATTTTACTTTTTTGCATATTTCGCTAAGTCTAGAGAAAGTTTAGAGCAAAATAAAAAAAAAAAATCTAAATTTGTAATTCTTTTAAAACTTCTTAATTTTTTTTAAAAATTCGATTTTTAAGGGACTACACGATTGATTTTCTTCAAAGTTTGTATTTCACGTCATAAAATTATATACTTTAGAACGATACAAAATTTTGTATACAATACAATTTAAAATTTTTTATACTACTATTAAACAAAATAATATTAAATAAGTAATGTTTGCTTGGAATCATCTTTGGACAAATGCATTTTATAGTTATGCGTGAAATGATTCAATTTGTTCGAAAAGTTTTCAAGATATAGCTAAATGCAGAAAAAGTAAAATAAAGCTTAAGTGGTACAAACTTTCGAACACGCATCGTTTCATTTGCAAAGTAATGATGAGTAAGAATTCTATCTCTAAGAATTGAGTATAAAGCTTTTCTTTAATTAATCCAATAAACATTGCAATAAAAAAGTAAAGTATTAAACTTAAATTGAAAATTACTTTAATATTTAAAAATTATCTTAAAGATACCCCAAAATTGAATATTTTAATTATTGAGTATCATTAAGAAGCAAGAGAAATTCCTAACTCAAGATAAGATTATATCTGAATTATACTGAAAAAATTTGCAAATTTATTGCAGTGCTTTGCTTACAAAATTTGTTGTTTATTTCTTGTTTACATTCTCAGGAAACGCGAAATATCTCTACAATGAAAAATAAAAGAGGACGTAACTTGTTTAAACTCACTTGACAAACATTTTATAAAACGCAATCTGAAGAAACTGATCATAACATAAGCGAAAGGAACAACATGTTCAACAAAAAGCGGATAACTAAAAAATAAGGAATGTTAAACTCCGGATGCATTGTAATGACGGATATGTAACCTCCAAGCATTTCTCTTTTCGGAAATTGATAAAACAACTTAGTCAGCTTTAAGGTCACAAAACTTTCTTAATCCAGACAATGAACTTAAAAATAGATTATTCAACTTCATATGAGAATTGTTAAATTTTTGCACTCTTTAACAATCGTTTTCATACTAAGGCTTTTTTGATTTCAAAAGAAGCATTTTCATTTAAAACAAAACTATAAAGGTTAACGGTTTTTTTTCTTCGTTTTTTTTGTAAACTTAATTACGTTTCTTCAGTGTATTGCAGTAAATTTATTTGTAACATCATCGTAAATATAAGTTCATGACACCTGGGGATCTTGTATACCCCGATGTATAGTAACATTAATCATTGGAGGATTACAAAAATTCCAATCTTTTTTACTCCAGCTCTATGTTTTGTGAGCCATTAAATGGAAAGCAGAATAAGTTTTTTGCTTACTTGAAACATCATAGTGCAGTAATTATTTTCTATTTAATACTTCTTATAAATAAATAAAGGGGTTTGAAATATGCCATACAACTTATAATGTATAAATACTAATGCGAGCAAAAATTGCATAGCATACCAGCATGAAGTCCAGAGATGTGCTTGCTCCACTTGGTAAAAAAAAGATTATTTAATGATAACGAAATTTAAGTCATTTTTGGTTAAGTATTTTTCATTTTAAGTAATTTTTCCACTACTAAATATCGAAAATTCACACTATCATATGAAATACAACTTTATTATATTTCTTTCTTTCTAATTTCTTTCTTTCTTAGAAAATATTTCTTTCTAAACGTGATCACCCTATTCTACAAGTTTTACTGCTCAATTCACTACAAATTTTTTAAAAAATTTTACTGAAAGTGGAGCAGTTGGCATTCCTGTGATTCGAGTGTGTATTCTAGTGTGTATTATTAATTTTGAACCCAGCCCAGAAGACAAGAGAACTATTGGATTAAGCATAGGGACAAACTAGCCTTTGTGGAGGATTTTTGATGGAACTAACCAGCATTTGCTTTATATAGAGAGAACACAAAGACCCTCCATGATTAGTTCGATAACTAGGGGATTGTAACCCATGATTCGTCTACCACTCATGATATTTCACGTCAAAACTGCGGCTGGTAGGAGCTGGAGTTGAATTCGTATAATCGACCACCTCTGGGATACGAATCCAGGTTAACTCATTGAGAGGTGAACACTCTATCCCTTGAGCTATTGTGGCTCGGACGTGTTATTCAGAAATATCTTTTTTTTCTCCTAATAATGCTTAGAATTTTAGGTCTTCATAAAAAAATTTTACATTTTGCTATAATTTTGAAAGTTAGCTATAATATTTTAAGTGCCGTGGCGACATATAATTTGTAGACTACTGATAATAATGCTTTCATTCAGCTTTTTGGACAAGGTTTAAACTACAGTTACATGGATAGTTACATTTTGCTATAATTTTGTTTGCTATATTAATAGTTACATTTTGATTAAAATCTACAAAAAATGAAAAAGCAGAAAGCAATGCATTTATTTAAATGCTTTTTTTGTATCTGAATGTCATAGTTTGTATTATCGTCTGAACTTGCTAGTAACTTAGCACCAACTTAATTACTCAAGAATTATCGTAATTAATTAAATCCACCGTTTTTAGCCCAGGTATATACAAAAAAAACAAAAAAAACATTAACATCATAAAAAGTAAACTGTCCCCCCTACCGCTCCTTCCAGGTTATAATAAAAAGAAAAATAATAATAAGAGACAATAAGGAGATAAATAATAAGAGATGATAAAGGAAAAATGCGTAGAGATAATTTTATCTCTTATCATTTTTTTAAAACTATGCAATGGCATTGAGAAGCTGTAACTAAGGAACATAGTATTCGTAGAAAAACCTAAATCCACATTAAATTGTCACTACAAATTTAGATTTATGGATGCAATTTAAAATGTTGAAGATTTTATGAATAAATGTTCAGACAAAATTAAATGTAATCAACGAGAGACGAAACATTAGATAAGTGATTTAGTCAGGAAAGATGATTTCAATTAAATACAGAGAGTAACAAATTGAAAGGAGAAAAAAAATATTTTTATCAAGCAAGTAAACGTCTTTCTATGAGTCAATAGTTTGATGTTAGTCGTAATGAATGAAAGTAAATTAAGATAAAATAGAAAATAGTGATTGCAAATTTCTGATTTGTGATACTTAGGTAGTAATTATTGCACATTCCTGATTTTTGAGATTTTGCTAAAATCATTGTTTTTTCTTGATGATTGAGTTAATATTTTGTTTTAAAAAAATTAGTTTGCATACATCAGGGGGAGAGTGAGGGAGGGACTGACGGGCCACAACAGCCAAAAAGAACCGCCAATCGTAGATAAAGAACACTGGGATTTTAAAATGGTTTTTTATAATTTTAAGTATGGAATTGAATTTGCCATGATGAAAATAACATTTTGTTATTTAGCTCAAGTACCATTGAATAAGGGAATGACAACACTATGCTAATTGTGTATTACTTTCTAATTGTGCATTATATACAATTTTTTCACATTGTGCATAATATACAATTTTATACATTATACATAATACACGTTTATGCGCTACGTAAGGACATTGTGGTAACCACTGTTGTTATTATGGTCGTTTTAACTACTTAGAAGTGATTAACTGCAATTACAGTTCTAGTTATATATGCTGTTACCACAGTTGCCTTTTGTGTTCATAAATTATACACAGTGCCTAGCATTGTCTATGGCACTTTAGTGTGTTTTCCAAAGAATAACATATGATATGTGAACTAATTTAATTTCAAAGTTTTAGGTCATTAAATTAAAATGTGTTTTCTTCTTTAATTTTCGAAAAAATTAAGAATATTTCATTGGAATAAAAAAAACTAAGAATATATATGGTAAATAATATAAGAAAAAAAAAGCAGAGAATATTTTTTTTCACATTAGAACCAATTCCGTAACAATTCTATTTATAAAAAAATTAAAATTTCGATTTGGAATTTTGTAAACATATGACTTTTTAACCTTTTGATGCAGATAGGACACCGGTGACCCTTTTATATATTTTTTTCTGAAGCTCTAGCTACAAGCAAAAATATATTTTGCTTTTTTTAATTATAAAAACAGTCTATAGTTACTAAAAGAATTTTCTTAAATTATAAGAACTATATTTGTACGACGATATAAAATCCAAAAAAAAATTTTTTTTGAACGATTATTTTTTCATTCATATTCAATGATATATCAATAATCCATTTTGTAAATTTAAGAAATTTTATCGATGGATTACTGTTTCCCTCAGACCTAAATAAGTGCAATTTTGAAAAATTATTGTTTGGAAGTAAGCCGTGTGCGGAAAGCTTTACTTTTAATGGAGAAAAAGGCACCAGTGTGTCTTGCTGTATTTCACACAACCATAAATTATTAAAATTCTAAATATAATATTTTTCACTTATTTTAACCTAAACTAATATTAAATTATGAAAAAAGTATGAAATATATATAATGAAAATTATGCGTCAAGGAGTTTAAATAAATTGCACCCAGTAAAAAATCTTATTTACTCAAAGAAAATTTCACGCAAAAAATACTTTATAATATTTATTTATTATTTTTTTAATATTTAATGTACAAGTTCTAATATTATATTGGCGGCTTTTGTCTCCGCCAATTCGCTACAATACTTCTCCAAAACCGGGCAAGCATACACCTACACGCCCACTGTCATAAATGCAAAAAAAATTTATTGCCCTTTCTCTTCAAATAGAATAATTCATAATATCTTAAAAACAAGAATTCAATATATTCTATATAAATTCATACATTACCTGTATTCTTTAAAAATACTAATGCGGTAACTATAATTACAAGAAGAATCCAAATTATATCCATTTTAAATAGTTTCTTTAATAGATTCCCGGTCAAGATACGTAAACAAACATTTCTTCCAGATAAATGAACTACAGCTGAACTAAAAGCGTTGGAAGAAAAATAACTCTGCTCAACTCTAGATCAGATAAATTCTTCTAAATCTGTTTTTTTTCTTTTCTGGTAACTGCTTATCATCATTTTTAACAAAGTTAGATTGATAGAAGATATTTATAAATTACGATGACAAGAGCCGGAGTTTTTAGAATTGACTTTATCACACTCAAACCAACGGCGCTTCAGAACAGTACTTTATGAAATAAGAATTTTTCACACAGCTGAAATAACACAAAGGCATAATAAATATCGAATAAAGTTGTCTCATTATTTCGTGTAGTCATACTTTCACAGAATAATTTTCATAACATTTGTAAATGTGAATTCGCCGTCATAATTCTGACATATATTGCTGCAAATGCTTGTTTGAGCGATACAATGGAGAGACTCTAATCTGCCCTTGACTCAGTGCGCGGATAAGAAGGAAATTGTATTTAATTCATCTGAAGTTGCTGTTGCGAAAAATTATTCATATTATTAAAGAAGGAAAATTACAATTTGTCATTTGTATTTTCTACAATGGTTCTAGTTTTTAAAATTGTTGTCCGATTAAAAAATATTAAAACGAGTAATTTGGAAGTTATATTTAGATTTTTTTTAAATCTTATTTTTAATTGCCCAATTTATTTTGAATCATCTTGAAAATCTTAAGCNAAAAAAAACGTGGAAAATATCATTGACACCGGATCTTAGAACCTTCGTTGAACCGATCCAATTTTTGAGTTTACGTCTACCAATATTCAACTCCGTAGCTTTGCAATTTTAACTAAACTTTATTGATGGAACTAACCCGCATTTGCTTTACATGCAGTAGAAAACCACGAAACCCTCCCTATAGTTAGCCTGACGGCAAAGGGAGTCTAACGTCTACCATTGAGGATATTTTATGTCTGCACTGGTGCCAGTAGGTTACAGAATTCGTTTCAATCAGTAATCGCTGGGATTCGAACCCGGTTCAACTCATTGAGAGGCAAGCGCTCTATCTCCTAAGCCACTACGACATATAATCAGGAGTTAAACAAAATTGTGGAAACATTTCCTTACTAAATCTAAACAATCTTTATTTTAGGAGCAAAGAAAGTTTTGGAAGATTTTACATGGAAATTGAAAGATCATATGCACAAATTGAATGATCGTATGAACAAATTGAAAGTCATGTTTAAAGCTTTTAGAAATGGGAATATGTTTCTCTCAAGCAAAGTTTATATCGATCATATGAGCGCAAGAAGTTAAAAGCTTTTTTTCTATTTTAAGTAACCTATAATTATAAAACCATTCTAATGTAAATTTTCAAGCTATAGTTTCTTAGGAAATTTAATAATATATTCCTAAGCAGAAATTTTTAAAACTCAATCGAGCGAATATAAAGTGCCCTCATTTCTCTGCTACGTAGGGAGTAGCAGAGAACCACAAGAAGAAATTTTCCTATAAAGGGTAGCAAGTTAGCACCCTTGTAAATGCTTCAAAATGTGTGCCCTAATGTAATTATTAATATTTTAATATAAAATTATTGAATTGTGATATTTTGAAATTTTAGAGTGTAGTTATTATTAAAAACTTATAAAAACTCGTTTAAGTATTAATGCCGTGAAAATTTTTCGCACAAATATTTTTCATCACTATAAAATGTTGCGTAGCAAAAACTAAAGTTCCGAAAATATACATTGTAAGAAATTGATCCTCAAAATTCACGAAATATTCTTCGTTTTTTACGAAACCGTTTGTTGGTAAATGCTCCAAACAAACATTTCGTTAAAATGATGAAAAAATTATCGTCATTTCTTCGAGAAAACGAATTTTGTCAATAGCAACGAAATATTTCGTCCTTCTATTTTCTTCCCCAAAAAAATAAAAATAGAATCTCGAATCGTCCAATGTGTCTAACTTTTCTAATAATCACTTTATTGTGGACACCTTATAACTGGGTAAATGTCACCCTAATAACAATTAGAACAGAGAGATAAATTAGACCAATACCCGAAGCGGGATTTGAAGCCGGGATATTCCTGAGTGGGTCAACTGTTTGACCACCATACAGGACGATCCACTTTTTCGGCTTTTTATTTCTGATGGTCTAGTCTCCATCATAGTTTCGTCATTATAGCTAACAATCTCCCGAAATGCACTACGATGAGGTTTCGAGTTGAGAAAACATTTCCGTCATACATTTGAGAGATCTCATTTCATCACAAATCACATGATTTTATGACGAAATAATTCACAAAATTGATGAAACATAGCTCCAGGATTGCTAAATCATCAAAAGTTAGAGTTTAATTTCTGAGAGTGTATTATTTCCGAAAGCGCAGTTTTCTTAAAATATTCTATTTTAACAACAACAAAATTTTTATGTTTCATTAATCTTCTTATTGCGTAAAAATACAAATATATTTTCTAAATTTAACGGGAACTCTCAAATCTAGGACATTTCTGTCATACATTTGAGATTTCCCATTTCGTCACAAATAGCGTGATTTAGGGACGAAATAAATTTCAAACTTGACGAAACATAGCTCAAGGATTGCTAAATCATCAAAAGTTTGAGTTTCATTTCTGAGAGAGTATTATTTCCGAAAGCGCAGTTCTCTTAAAATATTCTATTTTAACAACAACAAAATTTATATTTTCATTAATCATCTTATTGTATAAAAATACAAATATATTTTCACGACTCGCGATACAATCTAAACCTTGAGAAAGTCGCGTTTTTATTCTATAGATTTTCGATTTGAAAAAACTGGCAGTCACGCTTTTCTATTGTTTGTTTGTTGCGACGGTAAATTATCTGTTTGAAAATACTCATCACTGATTCAGATAGAATATTTACAAAATAAATATAATTTGCAATAAATTCGACAGACTCTTATGCATTTATTTAATACCTATACTCACGCAGGTTGAATAGATTTAAAAGCTGTTGTTGACAAAAGCAAATAAAATTTACGTTTAAAGACGATTCTAAAGAAAATAATTGATACGAAATCTAGTATTGTCAAAACAGTTTGAATATGTGCTGTACATAAAAGGAAATTACTACCTACTATAAAACTTCGAATAAAGTAGAATTTCGCATGTTTTAATGTACTTCTCATGCAAAATCCTCCTATATTTTTTGGGGGCAATTTTAAATTGAAACAAGAACTTTTTTACAAAAACATTACAGTCTGTTTAAAATACAAGAATTCCAAATTCAATGTAATATGTTCAGCTTTTGTAATATACATTATTTTGTGTGGTAATCTTTTTTTTAGATAATTTTTCTTCAGGCATTTTAAGATTTGTAACTAAAAGAGATTTTACTTTAATTACATATTAAATACAAAACCAATATTTAAATTAACATAATTTAAACTTTAAGTAACACATATTTTTATGCAATACAATGTATGTTATTTTTGACTGAAACATTTATTGTTAAAATTAATAAGAGCATAAAATGAATATTTAAAGCAGCAACTTCTTTAAGAAATCTATATCAATTTTCTTATTATGATGACATTTTTAAAAGATTTAATTTTATAGGAAAATGTCGATGTGAAACTTCAAAACAAAATTGCAATGACTTAATATTTGATGTATAATTTCAGAAATATTCTTGGAAAACATTGTACAAGAATAATGTTGTAAAAAATGAAAGAAACATTGTAATGTAGAATGTATTAAGTCAATTTTCCTTGTAGAATTAAAGGGAAAATGTTTTATTCAATATATGTGTTGTCTGTCCTGTTTTAGTTCTTTTGCTAAATTTGTTTTGTAAACTATTTAATTTCCTGCTACTGCAACTTTTTCCATAACTTCTATCTCATCTGTAGCGCCTAAACTGCCTTTCTTATAACAGTTATTATGGAAGATTCTCGAGTTTTGAAATTGCATTGTTTAGCTGATTCTGACATTTACTTATAGCAACTGCAATATTTTATTAGAAATACAGCAGTGACTTGCTACTTCATATGTAGCACCTAGAATGTTTTTTTTAAAAATTACCATGACCACAAAAACTGAATTTCCAAACCCCATTGATACGACAGTCTTGATATGTGATTTTTTATTCATGCCAATTGCAACTGGCTGTCGCACACACAATAACTATCTCATTTATTTATTGCTCCAAAACTGTATTTGAACAATTATTATAAAGTGAAACATAAGTCTCTGAATCATATTATTGTGGTAATCCGGATATTGACTTTCTAGCACATATTGTTGTGGCGGAGCTGACATTTTCATTTTGCAACTTACTGCCACACCCGCAGTAACTAAATACCTCATCCCTAAAACCGAAACTGCCTTTGTTTTAGTGATTATCATGACATCAAAAACTAAATTTCTAAATCACATTGTAGTGGCAATCTAGACTTTTACTCTCTAACGCATATTGTTGTGGTGGTGCTAACATTTACTTTTGCAACTTACTGCCACACTTGCAGTAACTAAATACATCATCCCTAAATTCCAAACTGCTTTTGTGTTAGCGATTATCATGACATCAAAAAATAAATTTCCAAATCACATTGTTGTGGCAGTTTTGACTTTTAAAAATTTTTTGGAAGTGAAAGAAACTCCAGGAAAGGAAATAAAAATATCCGGAGGAGTTGATGGGAGACTGTTAAATGTTCTATCTCAAGCTCTTAGGTTCCAATACACAGTTCTCAAGACTCCAGATAATGAATGGGGTCGATTCATAAATGGACAATGGTCAGGAATAATTGGCATGGTAAACAGAAGTGAAGCAGACATAGCGATTGGACTATTAAGTTACAATAAGGAACGTGAATCAGCTGTTGATTTTACTGAACCATACACAGCTAATGAAATTACATTTATTACAGCCCCTCCAAGAATGCGAAGTAGGACATCAGCTTTTGTGCAACCGTTTGATTATATTACGTGGTCATGTGTTATCAGTTGCATTATCATAGTACCACTGGTGTTCTATTTCATAGCCAAGAGAAGATACAACTTTCTCAGAATATTTATCGGCATTTATGGTAGTATATGTCACCAAAATATCAGCCCATCGTTTATGGGGAAAAACTTCTTTACAGTTCTGTGGCTATGGACTGCGTTTATGATATCAGTGAGCTATACAAATGTTTTACTTGCTTTTTTGACTGTGCCGACCCGAGATAAGGCAATTACAAGCTTCGAGGAAATGAAGGAAGCCATTTACAAGGAAAAATATAAAATAATGGTTACAAGGGGAACTACCGCGATTCCTACATTCCTGATGAGTGGAAAAAAGAACTTAATTTACATTGCTCAAATGATAGAAAGCAATAACTGGTATGTATCTATGGAGGATTATTTAAACGAAAATAAGTTTGACGGATCAACAGCGTTTCTTGGGGCAAGGTCTGTATTTTATTTTAAGTATGGCAAAGAACCTTTCACTACCAAATACGTTCCACAAGAATCTGGATTTTCTGTTCCTTGTGGCATTGCAGTAAGGCGAGGATTTTGCTGTAAAGATATGCTGGACATCAGCATAACAAGAATAAAGCGTACTGGCATTTTCCAAAAAATTGTAAATGATCAGTTGTTTAGAAATTGGCTTTATGAAGTTGAAAAACCTCTGCCCAAATCATCAGAACATAAACTTTCGTTGAGCGACTTGTTAGGAGTTTTCATATTGTTGTTGTGTGGTATTATTGCTTCTATATTTGTCCTCATTATGGAAATTTTTCATAATTTAAGTTTAGATCTTAAATATAGATTTCAAGTATAAGCATAGATTAAAAACTTGTCTAGATTCTCCTACACTAAATACTTTCATTCACTTCACTTTCATATATCCAACGGATATATTTCATATATCCAATTAAATATATGTTATATTTAGTAACCACATTTTTTTGTGATTGTTGGTTTTATGTAAAATATTGTATCGTACGGGGATCCCATGGTCTAGAAAATCCCCCCCTCTTATAAGACTTGGTATCTTGACCAAATAACGGATATCCAAAATAGCGATATAAAGGTGAAGTGTATAAAAAGACATTGCAGATCGTTTTGATTGTTTGATTCGTTTGCAACTCAGCATATACATATTTATACAGCTAGCCATGAAATCATTTTACTTAAATGAATGTACAAACAAAGAATAAAATCTTTCAATGTCTTTATTAAGTTTAAATTATAATTTGACATAATTTGGAATTAAAATATTTGTGCATAGAACATAAAATGTATATTGACACTCTTACAAAAGTCTTTTATACATTTAAAAAATTGAGCATAAAAATAGTTTATCACCTCCTTAATAATGGTTTATCACTTCTTCATTCTTAAAATATTATTATATAAATTCCTTTTCAAGCTCAGAATTCTTTTTCGGTTCCATTTTCTGTAATATACCTCGATTTCCATCCAGAAGTACATAATCACCTACAAAGAAATTACTTAGTTCAAATATATATACTGCTGGCTCTCTTAAATTTGACGATGGGTAATTTGGATAATACACGAAAATTTTTGACTCTCTTAAATTCGAAGATGGGTAATTTGAATTATACAAGAAATTTTTTTGACTCTCTTAAACTCGATGATGGGTAATTTGGATTATTTATGATAGTTTGTTGAATCTCTTAAACTCGACGATGGGTAATTTGGATTATGCCTGAAAATTTGTTGACCCTCTTAAATTCGATGTGGTAAAATTTATTTATTCCATTTTACTCATTCCATTTTAGTCTACTTTCTTTAAGTTAAACATGTTTAGTAATGTTCACTTTTTTCACAGTTCTTCTTTATAACTATAAGCAAAAGTGCTAACTGTTGCACATTTTGGACAAAATATTATATTTATAAAGTTATGCTTTCTTTATAAATATAACTATATTAAAAAGTTATGTTTATAAATTTATAGTAAAAGTTATGCTTTCTATTTAATTTTAGGATTTAAACATTTAATTTAAAAAGATTTTGACCACCACTACATGTATGTGTGTCTAAGATAATCGTACGATGGGGTGTTTGAGATCCTGCAAAATTAAAATTAAGTTTTAACTCATAGTTGTAAATTTATTTTCATTTTAATACGACTAGAGAAAAATCCTCACCGAAAAATTATAAGTTAGTAGGTATATAATATGATAGCAAATATACTTCCTAACTTATCTGCTACAAGGAGAATTCACATATCTGTATCTACTACTAATAAAGGAAATTTAAGGAACAAATTTATAGGAAAAACGATACCATTGATAAGGAAACTAGTAGCTAATTCAAACAAATAAATAAAATAGAAATATCTCTATATGCTAGCTACTACACGTCATTGTAAAGGCACTGTCTTCCTTTTTCAGGATGAAAATTCGATCTCCGTTCTTAGCATCAGTTATGAAGAAAATTACATTTCTTTAAAAATAGACAACTTTCTCAAAATTATCAAAATTTTAGTTTAAAATGTTTGTTTTTCAAATTTTAATTTTGCCACGCACCAAATTTGTTATTTGACACAAACTCATTATATTTTTGATTAACTTTTTATTATTTAACCTACCTGTCTGAAAATATTTTGTTGCTCCATGAAGTCCAGCTATACAAGGAATTCCATACTCTCGACTAACAACAGCACCTAGTTTTAATTAAAAATTACTATTATTACTTGACATTTTTAATTTAAATACATTGAGAACTTAACATGATAAGTATTATGGAAATCCCTTACAACGACGTTGAACAAATTTTTCGTTGAATTTATATACGTACTTTATCTGACCTAATTCGGGTGTGGAGATTTCAAATATGAAATCAAGTTCAGAAAGCTATATATTTCATTCAAAATCATATAATTTTAGTTTAGTTTTTGTCTGAATGTACACAATTATAAAGAAAGTTCAGGGATGCATACGCACATTTACATTTGCATGCTCTTTTGAAAAAACACTTAGGACAAAATATATTTGACCTTAAAGAATCGCATCATAAACCGAAATGTATAATCGTCTTCTTACTACTACTCCCTACTCAGCTGAGAAGTGGGGACATTTAGTATTCAATGTAGTAAATTTTTGAAAATCCTGGTTAGATAGTACAAATAGTATAGTTACGCCGCACTAGAGCTGCACAATGGGCAATTGGCGACGATTTGGGAAGCTTCCCTAAGGAGGATCCGAAGACATGCCATTGCAATTTTGTTCCCGAGGACCTGTCCGCGAAGTCGAGCACTTTAAGAACAGTTTAGCGAAGTATAACAGTTTAACGAGGACTAATACCTCACACCATCGGTCCCTTACCAGGCTGATCAAAGCGCTCACTCACTCGTACACTGACCGCAGCTAGCGATACTTGACTTCAGTGGGGACCACGTGTTAATGATCAGTCCACAAGGGGACAAATCCTGGTTGGGAATATATTTTTAAATTGTATAAAAACTGTAGCTGTTAAACGGAAACTGATTGCAGATTTGAAATCAGCGTCGCGAAAATGTTTAAGATCCGTTCAAGAATCCCATGGAAAAGTACCCTTACAATACCCTCTGCTTTCAATCATTTCGACATCACCTAAATTTCTAAAAGTACTTTTCAGATGGTGCCTTGCGCCTAGCACTTTTTAACTGTAACCGTTAAACCTTGCAGAATTCGAATATCCGGACTGAATCATATTGGATTGCTGATCCAACTTGAAGCATGTGAGCAGTCTTAAAATTGGCTTTCCTTTTCTGCATGATCAGGAAGCATAATTTCTTTCCTAACATTTTAATTTTCCATGTTTTATTTAGACTAGCATTAATGCAGTCTAAATAATTCAGATAAGGTAATTACTTTCATAAATATTTCGAAACAGTTTTAATGATAGAGAGAGCGGAGAGGGCTGCCACCTTTCTGGATTCTTCTGCCACGATGTTTTCTTGAACATTCCAGTTACCTCCCGAAAATAATCTTGAAATTAAAGAAGAAGCGATTCAAAATAAATTTGGTCCCTATCTAGCCTTCTGCTGTGTTAATTTATGACTATACATCCTATAAGCTATCGACTTATGATACAACCCCTCATCTTCCTTTGGGGAGGTAACTTTTAAAATATTCAAGTTATTCGTCCATTCTAAAGCCCAGATAGTTCCTCAGCAGCAATATGGCATATATAATACGAAATTATAGTTTTGCTTCAAGTGTAAGCCCCTTAAACTGTAACTTTTTTTAATTTTCCTTGGTGAAAGAGCTTCGAAAAACTATGTTAAGCAACGACAGCAACAGGACATTCCCAATGATTCACCAGACTTTTAACGTCTGTAGAATACAAGAATAACTGATTGCCTTAATTTAATTGGATTCTTTCCCCCCCATTATTATTAGATAGGCATGCCTGCTTTTTTATTAATGATGCTAAAGATTTTTACTGTTGATTACCATTTTAAATGTTAAAAAAAAACTTTTTTTATTATTCTAATCCAAATATAAATGTTTAAATTGAAATTTTATGTTCGTCATAGTTTCTTGTTCAATCAATCAATATATACAATATTAATTTAATGAAAACATTCTTCTTCTTCAGCACGTCAACTCCTTACTGTCCTTGGCTACCTCAACCACACGTAGCCTCCAACGCCTTCCGTCCGTGGTGACTTTTTTCCAGTTGTTTATCTTTAATACTTTTAGATCTTTAGCAGTGTCATCCAGCCAGCTAGTTGGAGGTCCTCCTCTAGCCCGAGAACCCGAAGGATTTTTAAAGGTGGCAATTCGGACTGCATTATTTTCTGGACCTCTCCAGATATCCTTAATCTATTGCTTGGGATGACCTGCACTATCTGTGGCTGTCCATCGAGCCTATATAATTCAAAGTTGCATCTGATTCGCCAACTGCCTCTTTCCTGTACTGGGCTAAAAGTATTTCTATTAAGGATTTTCCTTTCAAAAATACAAAGAGTACGCTGAGTGTTTGCGTTTAGTGTCCATGTTTCACTGCCATAAAGCAATACAGGTAGAATAAGAGTCTTATAAATTTTAATTTTTCGACTGATTAGGCTTGATCTTAATTTGTGTTCCTAGTCCAAAAAAGCACTTGTTTGCCATTTTAATTCTGTTTTCTACTTCTGTTTTAATGCTGTTTTGGTCATTGATCATTGTTCCAAGGTATTTGAATTCCTTAACCTTTTCAAAGGAGTAACCAGTTATGAATAGAGGATCATGATTTACAGTTGTGGCTGGAGATTCCATAAATTTAGTTTTATCTTCATTGATGGTATAACCCATATTTGAAGCAGAAGTTTCAAGAGCCAGAAAGGCCAGTCTCACAGCTCTCTCTGATCTTCCTATGGCATCGATGGATGTCATCGGCATATGCCAGTAATTGAACTGATCTATTCCAAAGGGTGCCTTTTCGGTCTAATCCACTATCTCTGATACATTTCTCTAGAGCTAGATTAAAGAGTAGACAGGCGAGGGAACCCCCTCGACGCAGGCCTCTCTCTGTTGAAAGTGGTTCCGATAATTGATTTTGAATTTTAACCCTGCATCTTATATTACTTAGAGTAACTCTGGTTAAGTTAATGAGTTTAGTAGGGATCCCAAATTCGGCCATTGCTTCCAGTAGTTTATCTCTCTTTATACTGTCGTAAGCAGCTTTAAAGTCTATAAATAAATGAAAAGTTTTGATATTATATTCCTTAGTTTTTTCTAAATGAAAACATTAGGGCATAAAAATAAATTTATAAGAATTATAATTGGGCTTAGCTAAGAATTTATGACTTTTGTCTGAATTTTTCCGTCTGTATTACCAAAATTAACTTGATTTGTTTTACTCTATATGTTCATAGTGGTCTGTAATTTCGA
Source organism: Parasteatoda tepidariorum (assembly GCF_043381705.1). Lineage (NCBI taxonomy): Eukaryota > Metazoa > Arthropoda > Arachnida > Araneae > Theridiidae > Parasteatoda > Parasteatoda tepidariorum. The sequence goes on from NC_092208.1 coordinate 69,562,241, forward strand.
ATTACTACCGGCTTTTATTTAAGAAATGTTTTTTCCTTTAATAAAGAACCCGTTAAAAATAAATCAAATTTTTGAATTAATTGTAAAAGAAATGTTTACGTTAGTAATTAATAAATTAATATTATTTGCGTAAATGTTGTGAGAATGTTGTCCATCATCCATTGAACTGAAAGTTACATATATTTAATTATAATTAAACTAATATGTAAAATAATAATTAATAAAAAATATGTTAAATTGATTTTTTACTTTTCGAATCAAGGTTTGCTTATGTAATTTATAAAAATAAACCTATGTATCGCAACGAAGTCTATTTATGTAACATATCATGGTCAACTTTTGCAATATATCATAGCAGGGTTTGCTTTGGTAACATATCAAAATTTACTTATGCAATGTATCAAGATCTAGTTATGTAAATACAATGATTTGAGTAAATTATGTTAATACGAGTAAGGATTTACTTTGTAATAACTTTGAGATAATCCTTTGAAATTTCAATAAATATTTTTTCTTACCATGTGATATGAGACCTCCTAATTCAGTGACAACTCCAGCTAGATAGGGAAAATATGGTGACCAGGCAATGTCTGTCCCAAGAGTAACTAATATTTCACCAGGCTAGATATTGTTTAAATGAAAGAAGTAGAAATTAATTACAACATGTGAAATATTTCTAAAAAATAATAGTTACACAAGCATAATTTAGTAATACCCTTACTTTTATGTCCGCTGCGTCTTCAATGGTTATTGCTTTACGAACATACCCTTTTGCGATACCTTGACTTACGGGTATACCTGCAAGGAAAAAATATTTTTTTTAATAACTTTAGCTTAAACATATAGATTGATTTAAAAGAAATTTATTTATAAATACCTTGCATTGAAAAGTCTTCTACACTTGAAATGTTTTCTGCAACTGTTAAGTCCATCTAAAAACATTTAAAATGATGTCAGTGGCAAAACTTTTACATTCCTTACTTGTAACATAAATTGAAACTCCTTTATATATGCAAACATTAAATTTCGATTTCTGGTTTGGTTTCTGGATTCTTTCAAAGCTCATCATTTCAATGAATTTTGTAACAATTTCATGGATTTTATACACTTGAATTAAAATTTTACGCATTTAAAACTTAAAAAATTCTTACAATTTTCTAATGAAACTGAAAGCTACTTTGAATTTTTAATTTTCTCGAAATATACTTAAGGAATCGTTACTTTCTTCGATCTGTATTTGTATTTTTACTTGTACGTTTCAAAATCTAAACTTTTCACTCGCTACTTTTTAAAAGTAACGTTCCCATGCATGGTGTTAACTGTGAAAAGTTTTCTTTTATTTCAAATGTTGTGGCAAACATAACAAATTTTAAAACAAGTTATAGTAATTTAAAAACATTAAAGCAGGACTTACAGCCAGTGTTAACGGCAAAGAATATTGTAGATTCTTTACTGCAAAATTGATAGCTGTTTCTTTTTTTATTTTTTAACTGCGTGAGTTCTGAGTGTCATTGTAGCAGTTAGTATTGTAACGTAGCATAAACTTAACTAAACTAAACTGAGTGGCACGACAGTCCATAGAGGGCCAAGGCCTACTGTGCCCATCTCAGTTTTCTTGACTTTGGGTTCTGGGGTGCAGGAGCACATGTTCCGGTTAGGTGGTCAGCCGAACGCGAAACCCCCAGTGTTCAGTTCCCAAGCAAGCTTGGTATTCATTTATCGACCCACTGAAGGGATGAAAGGNGATGTTCCGGTTAGGAGGTCAGCCGAACGCGAAACCCCCAATGTTCAGTTCCCAAGCAAGCTTGGTATTCATTTATCGACCCACTGAAGGGATGAAAGGTTGAGTCAACCTTGCCCGGCCCGAGGATCGAACCCAGGACCTGTGGCATGGGAGCGCGAAGCGCTACCACTCAGTCACTGGACGTCCATTGTAACGTAACATATGTTGCATAAATTGCATCGTAATCAATGGAATTGTGCTAGTGAATGCGATATGCATACAATGTATGCTATATGCAAACTTATGACATAAATTGAGAAGGTACGCAAAATCCCTTTCTGCAGTCCCTTCACCAAGCAATTACTATTTATTAAGTCAAATCAACAAGAGAAACCACTTAACCATCAGAGTTTTTTATTAGATAGAACAGCGGTCCCCAATTTTTTACGGCTACGGGACCTCTTTTCAGAGAGCTCCAAATGTATCAATGGAGTTTATTAGCAGCAATCATTTTTTCAGTAAAAAGCTCTTAAAATAATATGTTTTATGTCACCATTGAATTCGCAGACCTAGAGTGGTATCTTGTTTAGTTCTGACTAGGTTTTTGGGACAAACATTTACTGAAAAGTAATAAAATAAGTTGAATTAGGATTTTCTGAAAAACAACTTTTATAAACATAGAGAATTGTTATCAGAGAAATATAATTCGTGTTTCTTGAATTTGGTCATTTTATTTTGAATTTAAAAGTTCGACGAGAAATAGTTGGTAATAAAATGGTATTTTACTTAAATAATTTCTTAAGAAAAACTAGCAAAGAAAATTATGCTTTGTTGTTTTGATATAAATATAATTACAAGTTTCCAAAATTGTTGATTCAAAAAAGTTAAACTTTCTGAACTCCTTTGACCCTTTCACGGAGTCCAAGGTTCCGTGGAACACCATTAAGGTATAAAACAAGTTCGATATCACGTGATTAAATGCTGTTTTATTGCCTTACCTACTCTAGGTTGTTACACTATAAAAAGATTCGAAACACATTTATTTTTTGAGCATGAAACAACTACCTTAAATCTATTTATTCCCTTTTTTTAGACGAGAAAACAATAATTTTGCAACTTTCTCTTCTTATTTTGTCTGCATCTCTTAGAAGTAACATACCATTTTCATAGCAGGCATGAATCCATAGCAGATGCAAAATAACTGTCACCGGAAATATTAGCCATCTCAAGTAAAAAGGTTTAACCTTAACATTTTACTTACCGGCTTTGGAAATCCTTTCATTATTTCAGGAAATCTGTAATCATTCATTACTGGATATCTTTTCATCCTCTGTGTTGCTCTAAAATAAGTGAAAACGTGAAAAAAAAATGATGCTTTATAGATCAAAAATAAAATTCAAAAGGATAGGATATACTTAGTGCTAGATAGACAAAAAAAAGAAAGAAAAAGAAAACGTAAATAAAGCACATTTTAAAGTAAAGTACATCAAGAAGGAAAAAAAACAGGCTACTCTAAATTACTTTTGATCTAATGATCGGATGTTCACGTTTTAGGACTCACTCCTAATGATTCCTGGGGGTGATCTCAAATATGCTTAAAAATAAGTGCAGACAATATTTTAAGTTACAAAACCAGACACAAAAATGTACTTTCTCTGAATAAACATACCTTTTTTTCAACGGAATCAGATTTCTGGTGCCCAAAATATAGGGGGTAGCTGCAATCAATGAAATATAGTCCCATTTGTTCAGGAAAGCCCTCCCAAGTAATGTTAATTTTAATTTTTGCGTATTTCGCTATAACTGGAGAACTTTTTAAGCGAATTGAAGCATTTTTCCAAACAATTATAAAATTTGTTTGCAAAAGATAATTCCATGCAAAAGTAAATTTTAGTAAATATTTATTATTTCTTCTTCTTATTTTTTTTTAAATAATAGTTGAAAAAATTTAGAATTGTAAGGTAAGCGATTTTTTATATCATTTTTAAAGTAGTTTCAATGCAGTATTTTATGGTAATTTAGGTAGTTTTTCAATACAAAATTTGAGCAAAATCGATTGAATCAACCGAATTTTAAGTATAGGATTTTCTTAAAATTTGAGTTTTCAAGAACTATTCGACCGATTTTCCTCAAATTTTGTATTTTTCCATACATTATAGCAACTATTTGGACTGTATTTCGAAGATTGCGGCAATATTTTTGGGGTCAAGTATCGTAATCCGTTTAAAAAAAAGGCATGTTTATTCAGAGAAAGTTCATTTTTGTGTCTGATTTTGTAATTTAAAATATCGTCTGCATTTAAGATATCGTGACTTCAATTAGCATATTTGAACTTCTTCTTTACTCTTGTCACTCTTTAGAGTCAATAAGATTGAGTCTTAAAACATGAAAATCCGATGGTTAGTTAAAAAGTTATTCATTCCATCCATTGTGGGTGGTCCATTATTTTCTTGCACACTGTACATGAATAGACATATTATAGTTTCGGTCCTGGAACAAGAGCCTTCCTCAATGTCTAAACTTCGAAATTTTGCGTCCAAATGTCGAAGTGACATTTAGGCTCTGACGAAGGTTCTTGTTTATACAACAGAATTTATAGTGTGTCAATTTATGTATTTTTTATTTGTGCTTTATTTACGCTGTTTTGTGCTTTAAGATTAAAGTTATTTAAACTTCAACTAATTATCGATATTGGAAAAAATGCCATTTTATTTTTACTTTAAGGCTATCAAACACAACTTTAATTATTACAAAAATTATTATATTTCGTTTTACAAAAATCTTAATGCTTACTCGTTTATGTATACAATACTAAAACTGTAATTACTTAATGAAATGCTCACTTTAGAAATAATTTTGATTATTTCTAAAATGAGCTTTTTAAAAAATTTCTACAAGAAGAAGGAAAAATTTTTTTAAATATATTCATGGAAAACATTTAATACTTGGCAATAATTTTAGGCGATCTTGTTCTAAGTAAGTGCTTGATTTCATCAACTGTCATAAAGAAAAGTAGATCTTCTTCAGGAATTCTCCCTTCTAGGACCATAAGTTGGGATAAATGTCTCCACCCTTTACGCCATTCATCCATTCCTTTTACCACCATTGACTGGAAAAAATAGCAGACAAATTTGTGTTTAAAAAAATTTTGAATTTATGGTTTACACGTTATGAATTTCATTCCTATATGAATAGGAATAAAAATAAAAATAATTGCTATATCGGATATGCTAAGTTGCCTAGCTTTATTTTATTTAATAACCATCGTTGAATAGCCCACCCAATTTTGAGTTTACGACTAGCAATGCTGAACTCCGTAGCCTTGTAATTTTGAACCTAATCTAAAAAACAAGGGAACTTTTGGATCAAGTATTGGGAGAAATCCGCATCGTGAAGGACGTTTTGGTGGAAATAACCCACATTTGCGATACAAGGTGAGGAAAACCATGAAAACCTACTCTAATGACAAAGTAACTCGAACCTATAATCTGTTTACCACTGAGGATATTTCACGTCAGTCCTGTGATCCGTGAGAGTCAAGTGCGGATTCGAATAAACCAGCTATCGCTGGTATTCGATACCTCATTGGGAGGCAAGCGCTCTATCCCCTGAGCCAGCACAGCTCAAATCTTCGCTTTATGGGTGTATTTTTCTAGTGGTTACAAAATGTACATTTTAATGTAAGATTTTTGGTTTCGTAAACTTGATTTGAAATTATTATGCCTGCCGCTGGATATAAGTAATTAAAAATTTCATAATAAACCATACTTAGCTCTAATTAACACACCCAGACTGATTCTAGACTAGGGAGCATGCCACTACTTGAATAAAAACTAATTTTTCCCCAGGTAGATTAACGATATTAAATATAAGTTAAATGTCTGTCACCATGTCTATTACTTCTCTCCAACAAACTCTTTCTATAAAATGCTATACTGCTATAATTATCGTTGCCGACGGATGTTACAACATATAAAGGATATTCAGAGTCTACTTTCGATTCAAGAGCTCCGTAAGCTCCAGTTATCCCAAGTTGACAATTTTAAAGCGCTGGCAATTTTCAGTTTTTGTTTCCCTCCGGCTTTATGGATGGTGTTTTCTACACTAGGGAGCGCTGAAAGCTGTATACCGCTTATACTTCCGGGTTACTGTTTCCGGTGTATATCAAAGAAATTTGGCTCACAACGTGTCAATAATATGTGCCAACTTTCAAATTTAAACCTGAATTATAATGTATAAATTAATCTTGCTCCTCGAACAATATGCTTACACTAACATAAGATGGTGCACAGCTTACAACTCGAATAAACAGTAATAAACAAATGGAAAGAGGCCAAATCTTGACTACCAAAAAAGCGAGTTATTCAAAATCTAGCAACCATGTCACCTTTTTTAACAATATATCTCTAAATAACTAAATCAAATTTTCACTTCAAACTCACCAGAATTACATAATAACATTAATATCTTATGAAATACGGCAGATTTGAGCTCAGAAATTATCTAATTTATTTCTTTTATTGAAAAATAAATTATCCGTTTGAAAATATCGCCTCGCAGAATAACATATAGTAAGCAACTGCAAACTTTCTTACCAGAACTAAAGCTGACATACAGCTCGAGATTGTTATTGTTTACATTTCTACTGAAAACACCATCCATAAAATGCTTTGCAGAATGTGAAGCAGTTGTCATCCCAGCTTTACTGAGTACGATGTTGTTCATCATACATTCTCTACCTTTTTTAATTTACTAATTAAGCATTTTTACTTTGTTAACTTCCATTTCAGAACCTTAGGTTTATCTCTCTGCGCAAGCTGTAAGCTAATTCTCTCAACTTGATATGTTCCGATTTTATGCTTTAAATGCTTTCTGAAGACGACAACAAATGGAAATGTTCGAACATTCCCAGTAAATTCTACTTAGTACTTTCCAACTAAAAAAAAATAATTAGTAATTTTGTCTAAAAAATCGAAGGGTGATTTGTTTTTAGAAGAGAGATAGGGTTTGAAAATAGATTGCAACAAAATATAACGGATATATAGATGTTACTTCCTGATTTTTGAAGAAAAAGTCTACTTTTGAATTTCTAAAAGTTTGGAACAACCAGTCAATATGATTTTCTCTGCTTATGTGATAAAAAAAAATTAAGAAAATTAAAATGAAATGCAATAAAATTATTTTTGACTGATTTCTACTTTATTGGGTTTTGCTGATGTCAACATCTCTACATTGAATTGCAGTAAATATTAAGGTAGCAAGAAATTTATAATCATTAAGTTATTTTACCTAAAACCCTGGATTACCTTTCTTAAATAGCGTAACTCTTTCCTCCTCAACCCTTGTGCCGCTTTCGATTTAGATTGGCTGTCACCGATCACATGAGTAAACAGTCGTCATATTGGTGACTAGTTTGAATTGTGAAGTATTATCACACCCGATCTTCTATTTCTAATTTCGCTTTTTTATACTTTGTTTCATACTTTTAAATTAATAATGACAGATTGTTGCGTATTAGGGTGTTCTAATAAGCCAAATTTAGGCTTTAAATTATATCGTTTACGTGTTGGAGACAACAATAAAGGACGACGGAAAATATAGCTGTATAGAATAGTCAAAAATAAATGGACACCAAATGATTCTAAGTAAGATAAAAATTTAATATGAAGAAAATGGTAAAAAAATGATTTTTCCGATATATTTTAAATTGTTCATTATTTTGTTTACTTATGTTGATTTTTGCCTTTTTAGTTTTTAAGAAATGTCTCAAGTACTATATTAAAAGTTTGATTTGCTTTGTTTTATTTTATTTTATAAAAGAATAATGTGTCTATTTCAATAAATTAACTATTATTTCAACGACGAGTATGTCCTCTTATTAAAGATATATCATTAAATATATGTTATTAGCATTCTTACTTATGATTAATATATAAAATCATTAGATAATCAAATCGAATACAATTTAAATACTTTTGTACGATACTATTACTTTTTATATAATACTTTTGTTTAAATACTGTTTAAATACAATAAAATAAAATTAAATTCAGTAAAATTTTTATTAAATTTTTTCATTTTATATATCTCGCTTTATTCAATTGATGAAATTAAAATGTTTTTTTTAATATCAAGAATTATTCAACAAAATAAAATATTTACCATACAATATTCTAACTCAAATAATACACCTCAATCATAGTGAATCTATGTAAATTAAAAAGCTTAGCTCTTATTTTCGTAATACCGATGAGAGGATGATAAGATAATACAATTAAAGACTTTGGTGTTTTGAAAAAAATGAGAAATTCTTCCAAAAATATTAATGCTGTTTAATTGAATTTATTGGTATAATATTTATAATTGAATTTATTGGTTTTATGCTTTGATTGACAAACACATTTTTTTTTAAATTTAGTATTTAAAAAATTAATCAACAATTTTAAATCAGAAACTTTAAAAATTAATCAGCAATGTTAGATTTTGTTATTTACACCTAAAATTTCAATTAAGCCTTCATTTTTAAATCAATTAATTGTCCTAAAAGATTTAGCACTTGTTTACTATAAAAGACCAAATAACAATTGCTATTTAAAATATAAGAAAAAAAATTTCTTCGAGCGCTGTATGATGTTTTAAATTATAAATCTAAATTATTTAAATTACAAATCATATCTCCTTTTGCACATCATGAAAAAAACCAAATGCAAGAAATTTCTAAGAGTTCAGAATTTTTTTTTGTACCAGATAATAATAGACGAAACGAGAAAGTTTTAGCTTATAAATAAAATATTATTCTCACTGAATAGAATAAAATATATATATATATATATAACTGCAGACATATAAAAAGAGTTTTAAGAATAAATAGTAAATATTTAGGTTATCTTCATAAGTATGAAAATATTAATCAGTAAAAACTGGTGTTTAAGAGTTGAAACTCCGTATTTCAAGAGAGTTGCAATCACCAAAATGATGGCTTGTCGCTTCTAAAGCTGCATATCCAGGGCTTTAATTTTACCAATGTTTGAAGCATAACTGTATACCTTATATACCAGGGGTGGCCAACCTGCGGCTCGCGAGCCATATGCGGCTCTTTGAAGGATTATTTGTGGCTCTCGATAAATGTACCCGAGTTCCCTTTTCATTTTTATGCCATTATATTTAAAAAAAATTATTATCGTTCCGTATGTGTTTCAAAATTTCTTTTAAATTACTGAGAAAAAGTATGAAAGACTAAGTGCAACGTTGTTCAATTCAAGGTGAGTTTTCCATTTCCAATATAATAATGACACAAAATGCATCTGGAGTATTGGACTTAATAGAGATACAAGAAGATGAAGCTCTCCAATTAAAATATAAATCGACATTGATTACTGAATTTTGGAAAATTTGTACCAGAATCGAAGTATCCTGAATTAAAAAGGGCTGCCTGTCAAATTACTTCAATATTCGGAACTACGTACTTATGTGAATCATTTTATTCCACTTTAAAATTCGTGAAATCCAAACACCGATCAGTATCAACTAACCAGCATCTCAAAGAATTACTGAGAAGTGCTGTCACCAATTATTCACTAAATTTTAAAGAATTGTCATGAGAAGTAAAATAAATATGTTTAATTTTAAATTCAATACACATACTTTGTACTTTCACTTATATGTTTTCAATAAATATAATTAACGTAATTTTTTTAAATACCTTATTTGCATACCTTTTAAATACGTATTTAATTGCGGCTAATGAAAAATTTCAAATTGTGAAAAATGGCTCGACTATGTAGGAGGTTATTTTTGGTTGTATTATTACAAGTACCGGATCTTACCTAAGTCGGGTGTGAAGATTTCAAAACTAAATTTAGTTTTGTATAGAGTTCACATTTTTCTTCAAGATAGTATAGTATATTGCAAAGTTGATGTTATGAATTAAGGAATCCTTACCTTTGACATTTCTCGATTTTGAACACCTTTTCTAGTGAAGGGTAAGATATATTTCAAGATCATTCTGAAACAAAAACAAGAAAAATCTAGTATAATTAAAAAGCATATAACCAGGCAAAGATTAGAGACATTTTGATGTATTTAAAGTATTCCTGCAAAATGTTGCATATTCTCGCTTATCAAGATGGAAATGAAACTGCTAAGAAAGATTTTCCATACCAACTTGTTTTTGGGAAGAATCCTGAAAATATCCTGACTATCAAGATTTTTTAACGGTTACAACATATTCTCTATAATATATTCTCTGTAATTTTATAAATTTATATATTCTCTCTAACATATTATTCGTATAAGACTGCTAATTACCCGAGAAAATGTAAATAGTATTGAATAATTAATAGTTAAGAATATAATTGCTTCCTTTGAAAATCATCTATAAATGAAATGACTGGTCAACCAGTTTTTTATTTTATTTCATTTCTTAGTTTCAGTCTTGCATGCATACAATATTTACAAGATAATTTGATTACTTCAAAATAATTATTAATGACAACAAAGTACTGCTGATTTTTGTTAATTTATAATTTTTTTTAATGGAAACTAGGAATTTTTGTACCCTACTTACACCGCTTACCACTTATAATTTATTTTGTTTTTCTTAAAAGCTGATAATTTTGTAAAGAAAATGTATAGTTATTATAACCTGTGTTAACTAACTTTCTGCTAGTATGTGTTTGGTGTTGAATTACCGGTTGGCGCGATTATATGTCGCCAGCCATCTTTAATGTAACCTAAAAACTATTCCTTCTTGTTTCTTGACACTTTGAGAGCGTATGGTCGCTCCGTAATGTAAGTTCATGCGTGAACTAATCAACTAATTTACTTATGTTAAATAAATATTTATTAGTTATTATACAGTCCATTACATCAAAATTTAATTATTGAGCTATCACGGGACTGTACAGTTGGTCCTAAGCAACCGGAGAGAATATGGCTTCTTTGATATCGTTGAACCGCCAAAGAGGCGTAATCAAAACAAAATTAGGAAAGTTGTTAACATTTCTTGATGAATTGAAAGTCGATGAAGAGGAGCTGAATCGTGAAGTTATGCTAAACACAAAACTAAATTCGTTACTGTAACTAAAAAACATTGCAAAGCAATTGATAATTGATTACACTCAACATCCAGAAGATATCGATTTGAAGGATAATCTTAGTTTAACTGAAGAGCTAGACGAGGAAATAGAGGATTTAGAAGTAAGATTTCGAATTACTCTTTCTGAATGCAAAATTAATGATCAAGATAAAATTAAAGAAGCAAAGATTGTTTCTAATTGTAGTTATAAATTGCCAGATTTACCCTTACCATAATTTTATGGTAAATATGAAGATTTCATAAACTTTAAAATGCAATTTATGTCAATTATCGGTAACAATAAAGAATTGAATGATACTCAAAAACTGTTTTATCTCAAAGCATCTCTTAAAGGAGAAGCAAAATTGTTGGAATCTTGTCAAGACACATTTGAATCTCTGTTTTCTGCACTTAATAGCAGGTATG
>NC_092208.1:69573663-69605429 GCF_043381705.1 Parasteatoda tepidariorum
TTTATATCAGAATTTTTGCAAGTTGCAATCGCGCAAACTGGCATTTCGATAATAGTTTTAAATTCTTGTAAATTCACTGCAAAAACTGAGGAAAGTCATTATAGAAAATAACAAATGTCTTAGAATATCTCGCAAAAAGAAATGATCCAATATTAGTTAGAGCTAGTAAGGCCAAACGCTCCGTTCTTGAAGTAAAAGTGCGAGCTTTGCGCCAAAGTGACGTCACTAGAGTGACGTCGGAGAATCGGCGAGGCGAGAGATACTTCAAAGGAGTGAACCAGCCCTTCTATTCGCTTTAGCCCTGGTATGGAATTGTCAAAAATAAAAGGACGCCAAATGATTCTAAGTAAGATAAAAATTGAATATGAAAAAAATGGTAAAAAAAATGATTTTTCCGATATATTTTAAATTGCTCATTATTTTGTTTACTTATGTTGATTTTTGCCTTTTAAGTTTTTAAGAAATGTCTCAATTACTATATTGAAAGTTTGATTTGCTTTGTTTCATTTTATAAAAGAATAATGTGTCTATTTCAATGAATTAACCATTATTTCAACGACGATTATGTCTTCTTATTAAAGATATATCATTAAATATAAGCTATTAACATTCTTACTTATGATTAATATATAAAATCAATAGATAATCAAATCGAATGTAATTTAAATACTTTTGTATGAAATTATTACTTTTATATAATTCTTTTGCTTAAATACAATAAAATAAAATTAAATTCAGTAAAATGTATGTTCAATTGTTTCATTTTATATACCACCTTTATTCAATTGATGAAATTAAAATGTTTTTTTTTAAATATCAAGAATTATTCAATAAAATAAAATATGTACCAAACAATATTCTAACTCAAATAATACACCTCAATCATAGTGAATCTAAGAAAATTAAAAAGCTTAACTCTTATTTTTGTTCTACCGATGAGATGATGATAAGATAATACAATTAAAGATTTTTGTGTTTTGAAAAAAATGAGAAATTCTTCCACAAATATTAATGCTGTTTTATTGAATTTATTGGTTTTAAATTTTAATTGACAAGCACATTTTTATTTAATTTAGTATTTTAAAAATTAATCAACAATTTTCAGTCAGAAACTTTAAAAATTAATCAGCAATTTTAGATTTTGTTACTTACATCTAAAATTTCAATTAAAGCTTCATTTTTAAATCAATTAATTGTCCTAAAAGATTTAGCAATTGCTTATTATAAAAGACCAAATAATAATTGGTATTTAAAATATTAGATTAAAATATTTAAAATATTAGAAAAAAATTTTTTTTCGAGCACTGTAAGATGTTTTAAATTATAAATTTAAATTATTTAAATCACAAATCATATCTCCTTTTGCACATCATGAAAAAAACCAAATGCAAAAAATTTCTAAGAGTTCAGAAATTTTTTTTGTACCAAATAATAAAAGACGAAACGAGAAAGTTTTAGCTTATAGATAAAATATTATTCTCAGTAAATAGCATAAAATAAATATATAACTGCAGACATATAAAAAGAGTTTTAAGAATAAATAGTAAATATTTAAGTTATCTTCATAAGTATGAAAATATTAATCAGTAAAAAGTGGTGCTTAAGAGTTGAAACTCCGTATTTCAACATAGAGAGTTGCGGTCACAAGAAAGTTGCAATTACCAAAATAGTGGCTTGTCGCTTCTAAAGCTACGTATCCAGGCCTTTAATTTTACCAATGTTTGAAGCATAACTGTATACCTTATATACATATATTTAAATTACCCTGAAGAATAAAATTTTTGGTTGTATTTATACAAGTACCTGATCTTATCTAAGTCGGGTGTGAGAATTTCAAAACTAAATTTAGTTTTGTATAGAGTTCATTTTTTTCTTCAAAATAGTATAATATATTACGAAGTCGATGTTATGAATTAAAGAATCCTTACCTTTGACATTTCTCGATTTTGAACACCTTTTCTAGTGAAGGGTAAGATATATTTCAAGATCATTCTGAAACAAAAAAAATCAAGTATAATTAAAAAGCATATAACCAGGCAAAGATTATAGACATTTTGATGCATTTAAATTATTTCCTCGAAATATTGCATATTCTCGCTTATCAAGATGGAAATGAAACTGCCAAGAAAGATATTCCATACCAACTTGTTTTTGGGAAGAATCCTGAAAATATCCTGACTATCAAGATCTTTTAACGGTTACAACATATTCTCTATAATATATTCTCCATAATTTTATAAATTTATATATTCTCTCTAACATATTATTCAAATAAGACTGCTACTTACCTGAGAAAATGTAAATAGTTTTGAATAATTAATAGTTAAGAATATAATTGTTCCCTTTGAAAATCATCTATAGATGAAATGACTGGTCAACCAGTTTTTTTAATTTTATTTTTTAGTTTCAGTCTGGCACGCATACAATATTAACAACATAATCTGATTACTTCAAAATAATTATTAATGACAAGAAAGTACTGCTCATTTTTGTTAATTTAAAATTTTTTTTAATAGAAACAAGGAATTTTTGTCCCCACTCACTCCGCTTACCACTTATAATTTATTTCGGTTTTCTTAAAAGCTGATATTTTTAGAAAAGAACAAAGATAATTTTGTAAAGAAAATGTACAGTTATTATAGCCTGTGTTAACTAAATTTTTGTTAGCATGTTAAACGCAACGAAATGAAAAGTTTTCTAGAATTACAATTTAGTAATACATTAGAAGAATTAGAAAGTACAAGAATTTATTTGCAGAAAATGTGAATAATGAAAGTCATATACTTAGAGAAAAATCCTGGTCGTATTGTTATTTCTGACAGAGCATCATTGAAAGTCTGAGATTTCTTTTCTAATGACTCTTTCGAAACGAATCCAGTCAGAGCCTACAAAGTAATAATTCATGCAAGGTTAGATTAGTAGCATGTTCTTACATATTTACTTTCAAAATCTTGAAGAGAGATTAAATTTCAAACAAACTATGAACTCTCAGTAAAAACTTTCGTGTTTTCTCTTAAGTTACTTGAAGTGCTAATTGTAAGTTTTATTTTATTTTATTTCAGATTTTTCCTTACACGATATTCGTTTTATCGTAATGTCCTATATGTACGTAAATAGACATTTTTTACCTTGAATCTTAGGAAAGAAATAAAATAAAATTAATAATAATAAATGCAAGGAGTGCAGCTGGACCTAACTCATTTTAATCGATGACAACGTGAGGCTAAATGGAGCTATTTTGGTCGATAATTTTCTAAAAACCCAAGACATTTACTGGGTGGATATTGGCCAGTGAGTTCTCCAGACCTCTACCCGATTAGGCATGTCTGGAAAGCTATGGAGATGGTGATTTCAACCCGTAACCCTCCTCTGACATCCATCCGAAGAAAAAAAATGTTCTTTACAGTTCCGATAAAATGAAGAAAATAATAATAATTGTTCCGTGTCCTGATTGCAATAATTTCATTCTATATATTACACCTGAAAGAAAATTAGTAGCAATTTTTTTGAGTAAGATAATTCTCGAAACTGTGAAGATTTTTGTGTCTTTGGATCTTTTACTTGATTAATAATTACACTGGTCAACAGTGATTTTGATGCCAAGGTTTTTTGAGGTGATTTCATGTGAATTTGATGCTCTGAATTCAAATACAGTATTAGTTTTTGCGTAGCAGCTCGAGTTTTTAAGATATAATAACATTTTAGTGAACTATACGTTACACTATTTCAAATGAAATCCATGAATTAAATAAACTAACTAAACACGGAATTTTTATTCTATTATACAAATATTATTATGTACAAAGAAAGAGAAAAGTCATCAATTAAGCAAATTACTCACTGAACACTTCGGAAACTTCTCTCCCGTGACATTCTTGAATGTATTTCGGCACGATCCCATTTTAAAGAATAGCAGTAATCTGCCATCATATGAGCATCCCATCTCCCTTGGTAGCGATCCTCCATAATATTAATATCCTGGTGAAATCTTTCACCTTGTTCCTCACTAGTGTCTCCTAAATTATTAGGTGGTTGTGTGTTGTATGTATAGTGCACCTTAAAGCTTATATTACACCCAAGGGATCTGAAGCTATTAAGCATTTCGTTTACTAGTTCAACATAGTTTTCAGTTTCACGTTTGCCCAGAAAATTTCTGATAACTGCAGGAATTCGGGTTTCGGGTTTTTTCTCTTTCGGGTTTTTTTCTCTTCCTCATTCATCGAATTTGCAAAGGCAGGGTCTTTAATCAGTTGCCTTATTTGTGGATCATCAAATACTCCTGCTTTAATTTTTTCCGTACTCAACTGAAGCATTTTCTTCCCTATATATGTAAAGCATGATCCATTCTTATCAAGAGCTTTTACCAACTGCTTCGTAAGACCCAGCTTGATATGCAGTGAACGAAAAATGATTTTCGCTCGTGCAACTATATGTGATTATTAATATTATGTATATTAATGATATTCTTTTCCTTTATGTCCATGTTTTCTATCTTAGGCCATTTTTTTCCTAACCCAGTGATGTGTTTTGTCTCTGCTATCCCAGAGGAAGCAAATGATGTAGCCACTTTGATGTCCAAAGAGAAAGTTTAGCATTTTTAAGTCTGCACAAATCACCCATTGATGTTCATTATACTTTATGTTCTTCAAAACCAAAACTTTGGTATCGTATTCTTCGTTCATTTTCGTTGAGTGAGCAATTGGTATTGAATCATATTTGTTCCCATTATGTAGAATATTCAAACTTCACTTAGAACTATCAGTAAATAGGCGCAATCATTCGGAAAATATTCTGGAAGACCCATTTTTCTAAGGAGACCTCTAACATCGTAAAAAAGTAATTTTCTTCTTGAGATAAATAGGGTAGCACATCTTTCTCTCTTGTACGATAAAATGTAATTTTGGTTTCTGGTTCAAGTAAATTTGTATTCTTTAACCTAGAAGCCAGTTCTTCAGAAACTTCTTTCGACAAGTTCATATCTCTGATGAGGTCATTTAGCTCATCTTGGTTGAAACTTGATATCTTCTATCTTGATATCTTGCTATCTTGGTTGAATAAATGATATCTTCTCATAATCACCTTCAGTGGTATCAGAAGACTGATCAGAGGGACAATACTCGTCCTCACAGACCTCTGGTAGCTGGTAAAACGTTGGAATTGCCACAACTTCTTAGTGAGAAATCGGGCACCTTGCAGAGACTAAATCGGGATAAGTCCACTTGTTACGGTTCCTTCGATTGATTCCATTAATATTTAGTTAGTTATATTTGACGTAGTGTTAGTCTTCTTTTTATGACAATTGGGTTAAAGTAATAGCATTTATTTATAAAATAATAATATTATTAGTTCATAAATATTATTTTATTTAAATTATTATAAAAATAGGACTGACAATCCTTGTATAAATTTTACGTCATTCATACTTGAAAGTATTGAACAGAAAATAACATTGATAGATAATCGAAATTGTCTCAAAATGTAAAGCTGATAGAGAAAAACTGATTTCATATTTAGATTCAGCAACTCAAATATAGCTAAAATCCGTTCTAAAATCCCAGGCACCAAGAAAAAAGTTTCTTTTGTTGACCAGTGTAATTAATAGTACCTGATAATATCATTAATTTTCTTACCTGGAGGGAATTCACTAACTGTTCAGGTGTTTCTCTCCATGGAATCGAATATAAATCAAACTATAAAAAAAATATATATATAATTCTTTCGATTTATGTTGTCAAGTCTTTATATTCATTTTAACATAAAAACAAGACCAAAATTAGAAGCATTACCAGAATAATATTTACAAAAACAGACTTTAACAACGCAATTTTATTCTGTGATAAATAATTCTCTTGTACGATTTCAACATTCTTGGCCTTACATAGCCTAGCAACAAAATAATGGCCCTCATTGGACCAATATTCATGAATGCTGACTCAGTAAAAGGCTCATAAGGCCATTATTTTTCCGGTATTGGCCATATATAGAATTGTCGAATTTACCCGATATTTTACAGCCACTTTACTAACAATATCGGGTCTATATAGAATTGTCAGATTCACTTGATATTTTATATTCATTATTCAACCAATATGTACCCTATATTGGCCAAATGTTGGCCAATTTAGGGTCAATATTAAAAATTCTAAACATCTCAACATTTCTCTCTTAGTGTTTGTCCTTATAGGGCTCATATTGAGTCAATTTAGAGCCCAAATGAGGTGGAGGCAATGTAAAATTGTGAAATAATAATTCAAACACTTTTACACCAGCTCTAGGAGAACGAATCACGAGGCATAACGGTTTACTCAATTTGGAAGATTATGCTCGAAGCTTTTAGAAATGATGTCCTTTTTATAAATGAGAAACTTGCATAGACCAAAATGATAGTAAGATATTAAAAGCTTCCTTCCACCTTAATATCTTTATAATTCTAAGAGCTTTGCTATATAAATCACGAAAAAAATAGCCCAATCTTTTCTGGAACTATGAACGCTTTTAAAATACTGAATAAAATTTTATAACTGCTTTTTTAATAGCCGCAGTGTACTGTGAAGCAGTTTAAATTTTTTCCTCGATAAGACCTTACATATTATTTCTTTTACTACATTTGGTTTTCATTTTATGTCACAAAAAAGCGCCCTAAAGTAATATAAAATAGGATTTAATTTTTATTATTTTTAATTTTCAGAATCAGTCTCTAAAGGTGAAACAGAACTGTTTTGTAATCATATGTAACTTATAGGCGATATTCTCTTGCCTAGCCTTTTAATGATTAAAATATTAACCAAAACTGTAAAATGCATGTATATGTGCTCCAACTTCATGTCCAAAAAATAAATATTTATATTATAAATATTTTATGGTAGACATAGGTATTTTGTTTCTGCATCATAAATCCTACTAATGAAGAACTTGAGCTGAGGTGGATCAGAGGATAGAGCACTTGCCTCTCAATAAGGTGAACCGGGTTTGAATCCCAGCGACAAATGGTCGGTACGAGTTCTGCACCCGGCTCACACCCACAACAGTGCTGACTTAAGATATCCTCATTGGTAGATGGACTTTGGGTTAAGTGTCCCCATGCCGTCAGTCTAAACAGTAGGAAGACTTTGATTTTCCTCTCCATGTAGCGCAAAGGCGGAACTTTAATTCCATCAAAAAGTCCTCTATGAAGGCTAACTTTCTCCCAATACTTGATAAAAGTATTCTCTTGTCTTCTGGATTGGTTTCAAGATTACCGAGTTGAACATAGGTAGACGTGTCCCACAGTGGTCTGGGATGAAATCTGTTCTGGGAACGCTACTGAACTACTCGCTCATATTTATAGATTTATTGTTTTCTTTTTGATGTTCACTTGTCTTTTAATGTGCCATTGGAAATATTAAAAAAAAAAATGCAAAAAAAAACATTGGTAGACATAAATTTAAAAATTGGGTCTGCTGTTCAGTGAAGGTTATTAAATAAAAATAATGAAACACTTGTGCTACCACTTTTTCATTTTTGAAAAGATGAACCGTCCTTTTGAAAAGACGCTAGGCACAAATGGGTTAAACTACAAATATTTAAACATTACCTCTTGCACTGATCTATGGCCATGTCTTTCCATAAAATTTCTGAATTCCTGTCCTGCCTTACCCTGAGAAGTTTGTAACCATTTCAATGCTTCCTATAAGGGAATAATATTTACCTTAAATATTAAAGATCCATTCCATTTTAGTACACAAACTAAATTATCTTTTCTCTTAACATTAAATGTAATGTGTATTTGATTGAAACTGATATTGCATAAGAAATTACATTTAGTACGAAATTTTTATAAGAGGATGTTTCGAAGTACGTATGAGCAACATAAAAAGCATAACACCCTGAATAACTTTTGATCTAATGATCGGATCTTCGCGTTTAGAATTCAATTTTAATAGCTCAAGGGGGTGATCTCAAACATGATAATAAATAAATGTAGACGATATTTTAAATTACGAAATTTGACACAACTTAACATAACTTTTTTTGAACGAATTCGGATTTCTGACTCCCGAAGCATAGTGGATAGACGAAAACAGGGAAATATGTTTCCCATAGTTTTGCCAATAAGAGAGCGATACAAAAATAAATTTTAGTTGTTATTGTTGAGGGGGTGCGATGTATGACCAGGAATTCGACTTCAGCCACACCATACGTCACACCCGTTTCTAGGACGGACACATTCATACATCCATTCATTCATCCACAGATTGTAATTTTGACCTGAATCAGAGAACGATCGATCTCCAATCCAGTACCTCCAGAGGTATTGATTTGTTATGGGAACATGGAGGACTTTTGCGACTCGACAGATTTAACGTGCATCAGTCACTTTACTACACGGGGAGTTTTCGGCTGGCGGGATTCGAACCCACGAACATAGGCCCAGCGCCCTACCAACCAGGCTATCCCTGTCAAATTTTAGTTAATTTGACTTTAATTTACTTTAATGGAGTTAATGTTACTTTTTGCGTATTTCGTCATATCTCGAGAACTTCCAAACCGAATTGAGAAATTTTTGCACATAATTACGAAATTCGTTTATCCATAGATAATTCCACGCAAAAAAATAAATTTTTGTAAATATATACTATTCTTTTTAATTTTATTTAATAAAATTCGTAAAATTTTTGACTTAAAGGAGTTAATTTTTAACATCATTTTAAAGTAAACAATTTAATGACAAAATACAAAACTTGAGGGAAATCGGTCGAATAGTTCCTGAAAAGTCAAATTTTAAAATAGTCGTATATTTAAAATTAGAATTGATTCCACTATTTTCCTCAAATTGTGCATTTTCCCATACGAAACTACATGCTTAAAAATGATGTAAAAAATCGGCTACCTTACAATATAAAAACCTTACAATTCAATTCAAATTTTTTTCGAATAGTATTAAAAATAATAATTGAAAATAAAAAAAATATTTACTAAAATTTATCTTTGCTTGGAATTTATCCTTGAATAGATAATTAAGAGCAAAAAAGTTTCAATTCACTTAAAAAGTTCTCGAGATGCGACAAAATACGCAAAAAGTAAAATTAGCATTAAGAGGTTCACATTTTGGATCGGTCTCTTGACCAAACTGTGGGATCGATATTTCCCAGATTCGGGCTGCCCCCTATATTTTGGGGGTCAGAAATCCGAATTAATTGAGAAAAACGCATGTTTATTCAGAGAAATTACGTTTTTGTTACTGATTCCGTAACTTAAAATACTGTCTACTATAACTAATTAGTATATTTGAGGACACCCCCTTGAACCATGAAAATTGAGTTCTAGAACGCAAAAATCCAATCATTAGATCAAAAGTTATTCAGAGTTGTCCGTTTTTTTTTTATTGGCGTACTGCGCAAAATAAAAAAAACAGACCACCCACAATAACATTTGATTTAATGATCGGACTTTTAAGTTCTAGGACTTAATCTCATAAGTTTGAGAGGGTAACTGCAAATAAGCTAATTTATTAGTGCAGACGATATTTTAAGTTACGAAATCAGACACCAAAACGTACTTTCTCTTAATAAACATACCTTTTTTTTCGACTGATTCGTATTTCTGACCCCCAAAAATATGGGGGGTAGCTGTAATCTGGAAAATATGGTATCCAAAGGTTGGTCAGAAGAACAGTTCGAAGTTTGGTCCCTTTGATGTTAATTTCTTGCATATTTCGCCATATATCAAGAATGTCGCCATATCTTTAGATACAATTATAAAATTCGCTTATACAAAGATAATTTTATGCAAAGTATTAGTTTTAGTAAATAGTTATTGTTTTTTATTATTTTGTTTTATAATATTCGAAAAAATTTAATTATAAGGTATAAAATTTTTTCCACCATTTTAAAGGATGTAATTTTACATGTAAAAAAATGAGCGAAATCGGACGAATATTTAAGAAGTCATATATTTAAAATTCGATTTCTTAGGAACAATTCGATCTAGAAACTATTCGAAAGACCTAGAACGTGAAGATCCCATCATTAGATCTAAATTTATTTTTTATTAGGTGCAGTATACATTGAAAGAACAAATACCGGTCTAAATCAGAAATGATGTAAATTACATAAAAATTGACATTTTTAATACATATATTTTACCTTTTTTGACATATTTTTAAACTCTTCGGGGTCAATTTCCTGTGCTATGAGATAAGCAATTCTCTGCAAAGAAAAAACACAATCAAAATAATAAAATAATGAGAATAATTAATATGTTATTTAGAGAGTATATATTTATTTACTAACAAATCTTTTGCAGAGTACATATTTGCTTAGCATAAAAAAGGGGTAGTACGTACTTGTTTACTACCACTTTAACTTAAAAATGTGCTTATGAAAAAAATACGAAGTTACATTTTACCAAATATAAATAATTATATTATAGTTCACATAAAACTATATTTCTTCCGCAAAACAAATCCTAATAATGAAACACTTGTGATACCACTTTTTCTTTTTTGAAAAAAGGAACTGTGTTTTAAAAGAACGTTGGCTGAAAAGCATTAAATACGGATTAAGTAATAAAATAAATATCAAAAAAGTCAAGCTATTATAAAAAATTATCTTTTAGTTCACAACAACCGTCAGGTAACCCAATATGCATATACTTATCATGTTATCTGTTCGCTCTTTAATTCATCAGTACCACTGGCATACCTGCCAACTTGTACTGCAATTGAAACGTTTTTTATAAATTGGTAGTAAAGCAACAATCAAGTTTGGAACAATTTTCTAAAAGCAGAAGTATTAAGACATCTATAAACATAATTAGCAAATAAATAGATTTTATCTGCATATTTTTTTTAATTATTGATTCGTCGTGGTAGTTTAAATTTTTCGAATCGAAGCGTCGATGATCATGTTCTTAGGTTAGAATGAAATTTTTCCAAAATTCTATCTATTTATATAAGTTAACTACCACAGGGTAAAAAGTTTCATAAGATAGAATCTGCAAATACTACGCTTTCAATAAAAAACTTTATAAAAGTGGTAGAGAAATTAAGATTAAAGCACGTTTTATTTCGCTCAATTTTACCAGCACATTTACAGAATCACCATGAGATAAAAGGGTGGAAGTGGCATTTTCATATAAGTTTAAGTGTTGTGCTGATACTTATGTCACTTGTCAATACCAGCAAGCCTGCTTGAAATAAATCGAATTTTTAAGACAGAGGGTGCGTTTCTTGTTTTTTCAGTGGCGTCATCTATGACCAACAATACGAAATTAAAATCCGCCATAAAAAAGGTACGTTTATTACGATTTTGAGTCTAATTTCGGAATTTAAAATATAGCCTTCCCTTATTAATTAGCATATTTCATATGTACTTAATACTTTTTATTTACGTCACACTAGAGCTGCACAATGGACTATTGGAAACGGTCTGAGAAAAATACCTGAGGATGACCCAGAGACAAAACACACACACGTCACAGACGTCACACACACATTTTAAGCAGCGTTTTTTGTACTCTGGAAAAGAGAAAAATCCTGATAGTAAAACCATTTCCCCCTTGCTTGTTTTCAAAGAGATTAAAATATTCTTGACTACCAAAGTCTGAATAGCAATTGTTTTCACAATCAGGAATTAATAATAAATAGCTGCCAACCTACTGGTAACAGCATTAGCTATTTGGCGTATAAAATCTTGAAATTGGAGGTTAAAAAAAATATTAAACTACCACGATGAATGACTAATTTTATAAAAATATATAAATGAGATCTGATTGGGAGATAATTATGCTTATAGATGTCTTAAAAGTTTTGATTTTAGAAAATTCTTCCAAACTTAATTATTGTTTTACTACCACTTTGTAAAATCTTTTTCAACGACTGTACAAGTTTGCAGGTATGTAAATGCTTATTGTAACTGATAATATGTCTTGGTAGTCTATTATTCCTACCTGCAACGAGATAGACATGAAATTGTTTTAAGAACAGCTTTTTATCTTTTCCAGGTTGCAAACGTTTTTCGTTTAATCTTGGAAACTTTAAGTGGTTAAATCCAGTTTTAACCGTTAAAAGAACCTCGGTAGCGAAAGGTTAATACTGGGGTTGTGCAAACATATGGAAACACTTCAATATTAACTTTAGGTGAAAAAAAATTTTTATGGAGCAAATATTTTGGAAGTTTTTACATGGCAAAACAGTTCACATAATTTAAAAGATCCTGCTTGAATCTTTTAGAAATTGTGTCATTTTTATCTATGCAGAATGTACATCGACCTAAATGAGAATAGGAAGTTAAAAGTTTCTTTTCAGCAAAATTTTGAAATCATTATATAGGAATGAAATGTATTTTCGCGCGGATAAGAATGCTACTATTTCTAAAAGCTATAGGTATGATCGTTAAAATTGTGCCAGCAGTTGTGCCATGCAAAATTGTATAAAACATTTGCTGGAGTTACATAGAGTCAGTATAGAAGTGTTTCCAATGTTTTTTTATAACCACTTTTCATTTCCATATGATTCATTAGAGTTTTGCGAACTTCAAGTGGTAAAAAATATTTTTAATCAACACAGTTAGCAATAGGGAATATGATATTATACAATCGATATATGAACATGATTCTCTTAACCCTTTCGCGCCGACTTTCACAAATACGTGCCAGAATGAAATCGTATCAATCAGGGTATGAAGATAAAACTGGTAATCAAAGTATACGCCGACTTTCACAAAGTATTTGCGAGCGGGGTTTATAATTGCTTGATTTATTTAATTCGCCATTACTTTGATCGAAATAAAACTATTTAGTCCTACTTTGAATTAACATTGATTATATATATGATTAAACTAACAATAATTAAAGTAAAAGCAAAGTAAGTCTGTCAAATTAGCAACGACTACATTTAAGTTACCGTTTTTTATTTAATTACAACTTGATTCTGATTTTGTACGAATGCTTTTCTGAGTCACCCGATAAATTCACACTAACATACAATTTACTTAACTGGTTAACGCCCAGCGTCATATATTTAGGACAGTTCCTTTTTTCAAAGACATTCATTGTGATGGGAAACTTTTTTTTCAGTATTTTCATTTATGTGAGTGAATTAAAAGATTCTCAGATACCATGGTGATTTAGTTATTTCTGATTAGATCTAGAATTATAAAGAGCAAGTACTTTTTGATCTATCAAAGACTTTTTGAATGCTCTAACAGTAGTAAAACCAATTAATTTCGATAATATATTTTACCACTTTTTCTATAAAACCACTTTTTGTATCATTTCAATATATAAATTCGGGACAAAACGAGTTAAAGTAAAGAAACACAAAGAATAAAAACATCTTCATACTTGCGTGGCAGATGGAATGTCAGCACTCTCAACTTCGCTATTTGTTTTCAAAAGTTTTGCAAAATCTTTATATACAATGTCATCGAATTCTGAAAGCAATGAAAGTTTTATCATGAAAGAATGACGAAATTCGGTAACTTTATAATTATACCGTACCAATGTCTCATAAGCAGTCTATAGTTTCATTTGCTGTACCACCTGTACACAGCGATAAGATATACAGGGTGTCTCAGTTAAGCGTTTCAGAATTCCTAAGAGGGGTAGGGTGCATCCTGACGACACGAAATCATACAGCAATGCGGGGTCGGAAATGCTTTCCTGAAGCGGTGATGTACACAGAAGCACCATAAAGAAAAGAGACCGTAAGTGAAAAATCGTTTTAATAAAACATTGAAAAAATGATATGGTACATGGGATAAAGTAATTGTTCGAAGTTCCCGCCGCCGGCTACAATGTACACCTCACATCTCCGGCAGTTACTGCGATTCTTGCAACCAGCTCCTCAGCGTTGTCAACAGGGGTGTCATAAACCAGTGTTTTCATATGGTGATATCCAGAAATAAAAATCAAAACATGATAGGTCGGGTGACCGAGGAGGCCATATAACGATTTTTCACTTACGGGTCTCTTTTCTTTATGGTGCTTCTGTGTACATCACAGCTTCAGGAAAGCATTTCCGACCCCGCATTGCTATATGATATCGAGTCGTCAGGATGCACCCTACCCCTCTTAGGAGATCTGAAACGCTTAACTGAGACACCCTGTATATATATTTCAATTATTTGAGATTCTTATAAATTAATTTTTTCCAGCGCTAGTGAACTGAGACGGGAATTTTAAATACAAGCAGAGCTTTTTTATACTTTACACCAGAATTTAAATGCGTAGCTATTTGTCCACCTGGTGTTTTATAAATATGTTTAAATTATTTTTATGAAACGGTATAAAAAGTAATTCCTTAAATTATATTTGATCAAACTCTTAATTCATTGCCTGTACTACCATTAGCTATAGCCATGTAAACATTTGCTAACTTATGTATACATATAGCATATCGGTTATAATTATTCCCTGCTGTTTAGTATTTGGTTTTATTTGTTAAACATTAGCCATTTTAAAAAAAGTTTAAAATGCATGTTAAAGTGACCTTTGTTTGGTCTTTCATTTCAATGAAATCACACTATCTCCTCACATATCACCAAAGTATCTCCTTATATGGGTTATTTTAATGACTAAACGGGTTAATGGGTAACTTTTATCCAATAATTTCACTTACTATCGAATACTATTATGAGCTGCTGGACAATTTCTAAGGTTGGCCGCAAATGCTGCATAGCGCATGAGAAATTAAGCGTGGTAATGCCAAATGAAATAAAAGAATGAGAGAATGTTAGAATATAAGAAGAAGATAATTTATTGGGCTCTGAAACCTAGAAGGTTTAAAAAGTCTTCAAAGAACAAAATAGTCATTTTGTACTGAAAACGTGAAAGGAAGAAAAAATGCAAATATCATTTGCAGACATCATGGAGTTAGGTGTCTATAGGGTATGGTCACTATGGAGGCTGATACTAGTTTTAAAATGTGCTTTGCAAAAGAGTATTCAGCAGCTATAGGGGCAATTTGTCCTATTCCTCTGTCAGTGCACGGATGAAA
Source organism: Parasteatoda tepidariorum (assembly GCF_043381705.1). Classification (NCBI taxonomy): domain Eukaryota; kingdom Metazoa; phylum Arthropoda; class Arachnida; order Araneae; family Theridiidae; genus Parasteatoda; species Parasteatoda tepidariorum. Next base: position 69,588,641 of record NC_092208.1, read on the forward strand.
GTGCCCTTGTTTATTGCAGTGCTATCTCGACCAGCAACACTCTTCCCCAAAGCATCTCACACGTTTCAACGGGATTCAAATCTGGAGCTGGTTCTTTTCCTGAGCAAAATGGCTACGTCCTTTTTGGCAGATATTATCGTGTGAGCTGATGAGAGATTACATCTTTTCATTATTTTTGTTTTCCGGCCTTTTAATTTTAAATAAAAAGGATTTTTTAAATATTTAAAAATATTTTATTTTAGTAATTTTTCTTCCATTTTCATAAATCTTTATTATATTTTTTTCCATGTTTCCTCAGTAATTTTGAAATTTGTATATANTTTTTCTTCTCTAGGAGCAGCTAGAGGAAGTAGGTCATTATATATATATATATATATAATGACCTACTTCCTCTAGCTGCTCCTAGAGAAGAAAAAACTATCATATTCAGCAGTGACGATGTCTGGCTGCAAATCACATGACATATTGAAACCTAAAATTAATAAAAACAGTTTATATTATAAAATGAAAAACTAATTAAGTATTAATAGTAATAATTTTCAGTTAAGTATTTATTCGGTAAATTTTATTTTAATGTTACACGTTTAAGTTAGTTAAGTTAGTCATGTAAGAATTTATTGCGGTACAGTGTGCCGCAAAAAAATCCCGGACAAGCAATTTTAATATTACTTTAACAAAAATAAATAAACTGATAAAATTTATAATAAATAATTCTAAGAGTAGACTTTTACTAATGAATATATTTAATCCGTTATTGGTGTAGAGTATTTTTTGCTTTAAATTTTTATTTGAAATTATATTGCCCTCCGTGTTGCAAAACTCTATCATCTTATTCGAGAAAAATCTTAACTTTTTGCAAACATAATTTTTATTCCCAAACTTACTTTTTATTTTGCAAACTTAATTATAAAAGAGTTGTGAAGGAATTGTACTCAAGTTAGACAGTTCTGCGTATTATTTATGCAAAGTACGAAATAATCATGCCTGCCAGCTGGTAGTTCTTTGTGGCCAGCATATTTGCGATGGTAATATAATAGTAATTAAATAATTAAACATTTTCAAAATTTCCCGAGCACCTATAATCATCTTATGATGCATATAAGGTAATTTTCTATAGATGTTTGATTTTACATGCTGAGGTAAATAAAATCACGGTAAATCAAATGTGAGGCATAACTGTTAATAAATAGCACTAGTGAAGAAAAGATAATTTTTCCTAAAAGAAGGTAATATGAAATTTTTCTTCTGCCAATTTTTATCTGCTTCAATTGATTTTTACCTATTCTAATCTATTCTGATTGATTTTTTCAGTAGGTGGCTTAAAAGTAGTGTTGGCTTAAAATTGAACGAACTCTGCGAGGTTTAAACGAATTATAAATCAAAATATATCTACATATTATCACTCATTATTACTACATTATTCTTACATCAGTTAGATCTGTGCAGGCCCTGCATAAAGCTCGGAAAAGATCATATGAGTTGCGGTATTTCTCTACTGGTATTCTGTATCCATAACTTGATTTTTTGGTTTTCTCTAATGTTTTGCCACAAAATATCAGAGCCTATTAAAAAAAATTAAGAATTAAATACATACATGGAAATACTTTTACTTTCGTTATTTGTAATTTCGTTATTTGTAAGTTAAAAGCACGTACTTTTACTTTTGTACTTCGTTACTGTTTACTTTTTCACTTTTACGTTACTTTTGTAAGGAAAAAGTACAAGTGTTTGTAACGAAAATGTCGAAAGACATCGTTTGGAACTATTAGTCTATCATAAGGTACTATTAGTCTTAAGAATTTGCATCGACTGTTATACCTATCATCATGGCTTTTGTGCTCAATTTTTAATAATGAATATATTATATATGTCATATCTACATCAAAATTGAAAAAATGTCATAATTTTAAATCTTAAAATCGAAATTTTTAAACTTTTAAAAACGAAATATAATTTTTATTTTGATGAATTTCAAGGAGTTTCAAGCAGAGTATTACATTTTTTTTATTTATTCACTTATTTTTTTAAGCAAAAGTTATAATGTTTGTGGAATTTGTCCAAGTCAATTTTTTACTTGTTGGCAATTAGTAAAATTTTTAAAGATTTAGATTTTCTAAATAAAATTCATATAAACTAAAATTCCTTTTTTATACACAAACATTAAATTTTGATTTCTTTTTACGTTTCTGGCTTTTTTCAGTATTTACTATTTTAGTGGATTATATAACGTTTTCAAGCAGTTTAATGATTCGACATTTAAATTAATATTCAATACATTTTTTAATTTAAAATTTTATATTTTGTTCACACATATTTTAATGAAATTTAAGTTTAAGTTGAATTTTTTATTTCTCGAAATATACTTCAAAATTGTTACTTTATAGTTCTGTACCTGTACTTTCTACTTGTCACAATCCAAAGTCAAAATTTTTTACTCGTTACTGTTTAAAAGTAACGTTGCCTTGTATGATTATCTATATAAAAAAGCATTTATATTATAATAACCTTTATACATGGATTATATACATAAAAACCTTTAGCGTTCAGTCAAACAATTTTTTTTATTTCAGAGAGGAAAAATAATTATTCTGGATTTCAAACAAAACAAAGAAATTAGTAAATTCTGATTTTTATTAGCTTCTTTTGTGTCATGGCCGCAATAAAATTTTTATAATTAAATAGTTTTGTTTTAAGAAATTATTTTTAAATCATCAGTTTTCCGAGATTTAAAATTAATATTGAATGACGGAATACTGGTTCCTGTACAGAATACAATCCTTGAAAGTATTTTGTATAATAAGTTATTTGCAACTGACGTCAATTTCGAACATGGTTTTAGCAGAAATTTTGTTAATTACTATTTCAAACAAATATTAATTATTCTTTTGTTAAACACTGTTGCAAACTAATTACTCTTTTACGGTCACAGTTTAAATTCATTTACAGGGAAGGCCACCTTGGCGCGAAGTATAACGCTTTTTGATGTAGGGATAGGGGGCTCGAATACCACTGTAACTCTGGATGTATCACCATGCTGTCCTTCCTATAATTTATGCAACTAACAAAACTTGGAATTTAGCTCATGTTCGGAATATGCACAATGGTCTTTATTTTCAAAAAATATTAACCTTCTGAATTTTTACCAGTTCTTAGTACGGCATGAAAAGGAAAGTAAATGAGAAGCTCAGAAGCCAATGCGGTTAAGTCCATTTTTTATCAATATTTTTTTAAATAAACTTTGAAATAAAAATTAAATTCTTCTTCTTCTTTCGATATTTGTTGGTAACACTGAACAACAAGAAATTCATAGTAACACAGGGTTGCAAGACGTAGTATTTTTAATACTACGATAGTAGTTTTTCACCAAAACATAAAACTTATGACAATAAATGTTATTTTATTATTTTTACATAAATTTCTTATCTTTTTCAGCTGCCAAAAGGTATAAGTCCTAAAATTTTTAAGATGCTGTCATTATTTCAACAAATACTTACGTTTTTATTTACACATCCTGTACATACCTTGTTTTTTTGCAGAGTTTACACCTCGAAAAAAGACTTTATACACTTTTCTAATTAAATTAATAAACCAAGAATTTTAAAAACTAATGTATCAAAAAACATTAATTTTCTCAATTTTTGTGTTTTGGACTTAACCACATTGACTTCTGAGCGACTCATAATAACACTGGGGATTAACATAACTGGATTAAACAACACTGAGGATTAACATTGTGAAATCATGCTCAAACTATGGACGCAAACGGACACTATTAAATAAGTTAAAGTAATTCATTATTGTTGCTCTTCTCCGTGGCTTTACGTTTTTAGATTAAACAAAACATGTTTTACTTGAGAAGGGCTTATAAGCCACATTTGAAATGAGCATAACAGCCTGCACAGGAATGTGTAGCATTGAATAAATAAATAAATAAAAAATTACTGAAACTAAATTATTATCTTATCTGACTCAATACAATGATTCATACATACCTTCAACATGGTATACATCATGAAGAGAGAGCTCTTTTTTGGTTGAGAATCAGAACGAGCTTTGGCTACTTCAAACATTTCCTCATTGTCAGGTATTCTACCAAACATAGATATGATCGTAGCCTTTTTCGTTACATCCAGTTTTTCATCTGGCCGCATCGGAAATAGCTGTCAAAATAGATAATCAAGAAATACTATGTTTAACAGAATCAATCAAATAGATGTTTATGACATTATACGTAGTGATTTTCTCGGACGTGTTTTGTGGTGGCGAAATGTGTTTTGAAGCTGCCAACATTGCAACCAATGATGCTTTGAGAAACAGCTTCCTTGTTGTTGCTTTACTTTTCGGCATCTAAGGTTTGTGAGCTCTTGAAGATGCCGTTTCACTGAATGAGTTTTTCAATTGTTAAGTCAAAATATAAAGATCGTTTAATTTCACATTAGAAAATTTGAGGAGATATTTTTTTAGTGTTTTTGAAATCTAAATTAGCTTTGTTTTTAATTTGTTAGAATAGAGAACAATACATGGTTGTGTCAGAGTCTTTGAATACTTGTTCATTTGGTTTAGAACTCTTCCATTGTATAATTACTATACGAATTATGAAACGTTTAATTTGTTCAAATTAGTTTTCGTTTCTAATTTGTTCAGTCAGAATAGAGAACAGTACATTGTTGTGTCAGAGATTTCAAATACTTGTTCATTAGGTTTAGAACTGTTCAATTGTTTAATTACGATACGAATTATGAAACGAATTACAAATTATGATATGGGAAAAGTGTTTGACCCTTTGACCAGATGCTATGACTACTCGTCACTACTCTATGGTGTAGAAGAGTTTGCGCTCATGGGTAGATGGGATGACTAATAATAATAATAACTACAATTAAATGGTAAACAATAATTATTGTTCTGAAACAAAATTTTTGTAGTCAATTATATTAATATTAATAATGAATATTTCAAGCTAATGATTTAAGAACTAGAAACACGGATGAATTTCAATTATAGCAAAAAATTTAAAGAATCAGAAGAAAAAAATCTTTTTTTATATGGCTTGTGGGCCTTTGAATAGTTCCCTTACATTTCAGGATCTTCTTTTACAGTACCCTTGTATCTCTTCGTTTGAGAAAGAGCTTTCAGCAGCAAAAAGGCTCCTGTGAGCACTTTTAACTTTATTTTATAATCAGCGTTGAGTGTCCAACTCTAAGTTTACGACTCTCAATGTTCATATACGTATCCTTGTTAATTTTGAACCCAACCCAGAAGACAAGGAAAATCCTGTATCAAGCAATGAAACAAACCTGCCTTCTTGGAGGACATTTTGATGGAACCAACCAACATTTGCGCTATATGGAGAGGAAAAATTCGAAAATCTCGCACGGTTAACCCAGCTTTAAGGGTTTTCTGACTTATGATCCATAGTGATCGGTGCGAGCAGGGGGCAGAATTCGTATACACCAGCCATCGTTGGGACTTGAACCTGAGCCACTTTATTAGGAGGGGAACGATGTATCCCCTATGAGGATTGTGATTCCTCTTAGCATAAGAACAATGCTTCATTTTTAAGTAGCTTACTCGCAAATACTCCCATTTAGGTAGAAGTGATTGCACGACCTTTTTTTAACATGGCAACTTTTAGAAAGAATCATTGGTAGCCACACTTTTAGCCAAATTCTGTAATTTATGAGAAAGTGCTTAATTTTAAAATATTTTATAATAATGTCATCCTTTAGAAAATCAGGCGAAGGAATGACACTTCATTTAAGAAAACAAAATAAAAAATCTTGCTTAATCTTGATACTCGTAACAATTAGTTTGCTCAATCAAGTACCCACTGCCTAATCGCAACTCATATAATGTACTCTTTTTCTTCAAAATCTTCCTAATGCGCAATATTTTATAGTTTTGCCTAATCAATAAATAATCAGTTTGCCCAATAAAGCACCTACTGCATAATCGCATCTCAAATAATGTACTCTTTTTCTTCAGAATCTTCCTAATGCGCAATATCTTATAGTTTTGCCTAATCAATAAATAATCAGTTTGCTCAATCAAGTACCCTCTGTATAATCGCAACATGTATATTGTACTCCTTCTTCATAATGTTACTAGAGTGCAGTCTCTTCCAGCTTTACCTTATTTAAAACATGTATAGGCATATATTGGCACGGATTTGTAAAATTTTTATGCTTATTGGAGTTTACTATTTTTAAAATAATAATTATTATTTGATTACTGAATTTAAATTGAAATGAGATACATTGGATTTTTTTTATGGAAACACTTACAAATTTTACATATTGTCTATTTTCATAAAAACAAAACCATTTTTTTTAATTAATTCATTGGATAGCACGATTTCCTAAAATTGTGATTTTTTTTCTTCCAAAAATAGGATTTATTTTTGTTTAAGTCAGATTTTGTTTTCAAGTTTACCATTCAAATCATTCGATGAAATATATTACCAATACTTAATCTTATTTAAAAACAATAATATAACTGAAATAGTTGATATTTCTAACTAAAATATTTAAAAAACTATTATTTAAATATTAAAACTATCCGCTGAATAAATAAAATCAGGATTATCTTTGCTCATGTAAAATATCCTGAAATTTTAAAGACAGTGAGGTAATTTATCAGTTAAGATATCCAATGAAGAAGAAATTTATTTCGATCAGAATACAAAAAATAAAAAGAATTATCGCAAATTTCTCTTTGCAGCACAAGTCTTTCTTCAATATTGGTACACACTAACTATACTTTAATGCGCTTAATATGTTTTAAAAGTACTTAAAGTAGACGAACAAACATAAAACTAAATGGAGTTTCTCTTTTTTTCGATAATATTTTAGACTGTTTCGACATATAATAATTTACCCTTTCATTATTTCTTTGGATAAAATATTCATTATCAATGAAATCGGACAACAAAAAAATCACATCCTGAAGAATATATTTTAAAAACTATTTTTGACTTAATAATTTATTTTAAAAAATGTTAATTTGTTTAAATCAATTATTTTCGTAAACAAAAAGCTCAAATAAATAAAATTGTGATTTTAATCATGATTTAAATCAAGTGATTTAAATCATGTCAACTCTGTTGGTAGGTAAAAGTTTTCAATAAATTAATAGTATGATAAAAGTGTATCAATTCGAAAATCTAAAAACAATCTTAAAAAATATGCTAATTTTTTTTTCTTCAGGTGGCATTGAAAAATAGGGGGGCTTATAAAATAGGGCGGAGGGGTCTAAAAAAGTTCGACAGCCTATGATTAATTACGTAGAATAATAACTTTAGCTTTCACTGCACTTCATTAAAATTGACAGTTGTAAATGATTTCAAATTAAAATATATATGCTGGAATGTATATGTATAAATGAATCTGTAATAAATTGAGAGAGATGTAACCAAGAAAAACTTAACAATGCGTTATTAAAAATGATTCAGTGTTTTTCTTTAAGTTCCAATATCGCTCTTATTATCGCAATTAAAAGTTTAGAAGCCTTCGATAAATCTCTACAAGGAATATTAATCAATATACTTACCTCAGCAAAATTGAAGACGAAGTGATTGTAAAAAAAGAACCAGACTTTCGGAAAATATTGGTTTTTTCCTTTAACAGAAAAAACAGTTTCGTCTTTTTTAGCCTGAAAATAAGAATGAAACTTTGTCAGTAAATTTAAGACCGATTGGTTTGTTCTAGTTGAAGTTGACATTGTTCTATAACTCACTTTAGTTGCGATGTAAAAACTTTTAAACGATGCATCTAGTCCTAAAGGTGACAAGGCTTTTGGCATAACCTCTCTGTAACAAATAATCACATATTTTATTCATTTTTTAAATAAATTTTTGAACAATTAAGCAATCAAATCAAATTTTTAATATCAAAAAATCAATATTAGTTCTTTTTAATTATATTGAAATAACTTTACACGAATCTTTTTTCTATTCTTTTTAATCCTTTAATGCAAATGGGACACCAATGTCACTTTTATGTACTTTTTCTGACATTCAAACTGCAAATTAAAATATATTTTGATGTTTTTTAATAATTAAAACCTGTCTAATAGTTACTAAAAAAGCCCCGTTAGATTATCGGAATTATACTTACGCTAAAATCTAAAATTTAAAAACAAGTAGTTTTAAATATTTTTTCATTCATATTCAAAAATTTATTAAGAATTGATTTTGTAAATTAAAGAAATTTCCATGACGAATTACTGTTTCTCAAAAACTGCAAATTTAAAAAATTAATGTTTGTAAGTGAGCCGTGTTAGGAAGATTTTACTTTTAACGCAGAGAAAATCACCAGTACTTCATGCTGCATTTTATAAAACTGGAACATAGTTAAAAATATTTTTTTTGTTCTTACAAACCCTTTAATAATGCATTTACTAAATTTCAAATTATTATTATAATCCTTTTATTCTCAGCATTTAACCCCTTCGAGTTGACTGTCACTTGTATGTGCCAGCATGAAACGTTCTAAATCTAGGTAAAAAAAAGATAAATTTGACTGTTAAACTATTTCTTTAACAGTTTATTTATAAGCGGGGTTATAATAGTTAGATTTATTAAATTCCCTACAATTGATTCTGCATGAATTGATATTACACTATAGATTTTGTATGAATGCATTATAACTCGTCCTTCACGAAGAGATTCAAGATAAAATTTATATAGTTACACTTTGAGCAAACATTGATTAGGTACGTGAAAATTAAAGCGAACACTTTCAAATTAACCGAGTTGCCTTCTTTTATTTTCTTCTATCCTGATTTTGATTGTATAGAAAAGCCTTCATGACACACCCGTCCCGAAGAGTTGACCTCTTCCCTTTAGAGAAGAGTCCCCCCGAAGAGTTAACCCTAACATGCTCAATAATATTTATTTTAGTAATTAAAGATTTAAAATCGTTGTAGGTTGCAAACAGTTAAGTAGCGAAAATCAATAACAAAGATAAATGTGAAACATACGCAAGATTTGAAACAGAAAAGAAATCATTTTCTACTCTCATTGGAGAATCAAATTCATGTTCAATCTCATGGATACTTTTCTTGGTACTGCTAGTCACTGGCCTAGACTAATTAAAAAAAAATTGTATTGAGATGGATAAATTAATGTATAAAATCAATTGTTGAAAAGAATTTTTTTAAGTAATATTTATGCTATAACACAATAAAATAGTGTTTTTTAAAATTGAAACTTATTTTACCATACAAAATAAAACAGTAATTCAAACGTATACGCATAAGATCTATTGGTTAGCAGTGATTTGAAAGCGCATTCGTGGCATTAATTTGATATGTATGTAAGTGAAGAGGTCAATGTAAAGGGTGGGTATGTTAAAAATTTGCACTTTCGAGAAAAACCAAGAAAACTGAGTCAATTGTGGAAAAATGGTTTTAATTGCTTCCAAATTGCTGCATCCTCTTTAGGCAATCTAGAAAATTATTCTGCATTGATGATTGATGTTCAAAAACTAGCAAAAATCTTATTTTCGTAAATATGTTACATGCCCCCTTTTAACATGGACCGCTTCAATTATTGACATATAATGGAAAGATATTATTGCTTAACCCTTACACGCAGAATTTTTATTAAACATATTTGACATGCGAGGGGTGCAATTTATTAAAATCAAGCGCTATCTTGGCATAGAGCTTCTACCCGGCCAAGAATTATGTATAGAAATATATTAATATACTATGACGAGATCGAAATAAGTTATGGCGATATTAAATCTGAGATGCTGCAGTCAGGATTAGATTTACAACTGGAATATATTGCATTTACTGATAGTATTGCATTCATCATTACATTTTTATTATTATCATGAGTAATTGAATTTTACAAGTGTGCCGTGCTATAAATTTTAAATGAAAAAATGGGTGAACTTATCCATTTGTGAATGCTGTGTTTTTTTTTCAACTTTAGTTTACTGTGAATAAATTTTTTTATTAGGACTCGTTAAATCACATTATTTTCCATGAATGTAGTACTCTGTGTTTTGTAGTTAAAATAGTTTCTAAAAATTTTACAAAACAACAATTCTTCTATAGTTCTGCTCTTAAATGTAAAACTTACAATATTGAGTGTAACTTTCTAACTTTTAAGAATTGAGTTGATGTAGTCTCATTTATTAACTTAAAAATGAAAACCAATGAAAAGTCGGAGGTTTTCGATTAATAATAACAACAACAACAACAAAGAAATCAACAACAACAACAAAGAATTATTGCGATATGCATGGCAATTATTACGCTTCAAAATAGACTAAACGTGAATGCGAGTGGCATGAAACTTTTAAATTAAATTTTCCATTAAATACAATTAAAGTAATTTAAAATAATTAAAATAATTTTCTAATTAAAATGCAGTGCTATTAAAACTTTTAAACTTGCAGTTAGTGTGTATCAAAACTTGCTCAATCCAGAATGACATTTTTCTTCTTCATTATATTCTTCTGATCAAAACTAATTTTCTTTTCAATAGATATCAAGTAGACAAATTGTCTTCCAATGTTCGAGAATCATCAGCAAGTTGAGCTTGAAAAGTTTTAGTTTTCCAACTACTTATTTATCCTATTTTATAAAAATTTTGTTTTTCTGTAGTATACATAGAGCAGCAAGAATTACACCCAGATCTTTTATTTTTTAACCAATGTAAGGCAATAAGGTGGCATTGAATATATTTTTTTCTTCAATTTTTTAACCAATATTCGTGAAAAAATTGAATATCAAGTAATCAAAATATCGAAAAATGAAAATTGCGGCCAATTTTCACGACTTTGAAGGCCTCTTCTCACCCTACAACTCAAGAACAACAACAACTATTGATTTTTAGAAAATACAGTTTGTATTTTAAAATTACAGAAGCTAAAAAATTGCAACATATACAAAAATTACTATTAAATAGAAATTGACAAAAAAAATGGAAGAACACTAATTAACGTACACCTGCACACTTGATTCAACGAACATTATTGGCTAGACCACGATTTTATCAGAAAATGTCTTATTGCAGAATTGAAGTAGGAGGGATAACCACACGGGCTGTTTTTGAGCGCAGTACAACAACCGCTCACAAGGGGGATAAGATGTTAGCAACGCAATCCACAAGATTTTAGAAAACCATTAGTGCAATCCACCACCACTGCAGTCCACTCAGAAAGGCATTTCCACGGCATAGGTTCGATGTTAAACATTTGGCAAGTAAGGGGCGATAAGGAATACTTCTCTAACACTTCCCTCGAGATTCGTCCTGATTCTCATCCCAACTTAACTGGTTAAGGTTGATTGAGGATTAAACCCCAACACTCCCAATTGTAGGAGATGAATGGGTTTGCAAAAAATGTATGCTACCAATACTTATAAATGCATCGAATGTTTTTTTTAAATTTTAATTATAGTGCAATTTTTGCTTTTATTACATTTTTTTTTATTTTATAAAATCACTGAAAAATATATGACCGTTTACGTACGAAAAGCTTGAAAACTTTCTTTATTTCTTAGTATATTCAGACTAAAATAAAAAGTTAACAATAATTTTTTTTAACAATAACTTACCTGAAAAATGTATAACTTATCATTCAGGATCCCCCATTCCACATCACGGTGGGAACGATAATGTGATTCAATCTATGAAATACATAAACTTGAATTACTTTATTGCAATACAAAATGACCATTAAACATTTTAATGATTCTCTTAACTAAAATTCTTTTATGCTTTAATTATATAAATATTTTATTGATTTATATATTATAATAGAGAGTATTTTTAGCAACTTTTATATTAAAACTTTCATGCGTTTTAATAAAAAATTTCAACAAGTCTTAAAGCATAGTTCTTGCATATGCGTGTAATCTGTTTATGTTGTACGCTAAGTTCGTAAGAACATAAAAAAGAAGAAATAAAATAGTATTAAAACAACATTAAATGTTAATTCATTGGTATCTATCACCATCATGTGAACACAAGTCTGACAGAATCATGCCTTAAGCATAANTTATTTACCGTTTTTTTTTTTATTTATTGTTTTGGAGTGTCCGGAGCAGTTGGCATCTCTGGGGCTCTAGTTCGATGTTAAACATTTGGCAAATAAGGGGCGATAAGGGATATATCTCTAACACCTCCCTCGAGATTCGTTCTGATTCTCACCCCAACTTAACTGGTTAAGATTGATTGAGGATTAAACCCCAACACTCCCAATTGCAGGAGATGAATGGGTTTGCAAAAAATGTATGCTACCAATTCTTATAAATGCATCGATTGTTTTTTTTTAAATTTTAATTATAGTGCAATTCACTGAAAAATATATGACCGTTTACGTACGCAAAGCTTGAAAACTTCCTTTATTTCTTAGTATATTCAGACTAAAATAAAAAGTTAACAATAATTTTTTTAAACAATAACTTACCTGGAAAATGTATAACTTATCATTCAGAATCCCCCATTCCACGTCACGGTGGGAACGATAATGTGACTCAATCTATTAAATACATAAACTAGAATTACTTTATTGCAATACAAAATGACCATTGAACATTTTAATGATTCTCTTAACTAAAATTCTTTTATATTTTTATTATATAAATATTTTATTGATTTATGTATTATAATTGAGAGTATTTTTAACAACTTTTATATTAAAACTTTCATGCGTTTTAATAAAAAATTTCAACAAGTCTTAAAGCATAGTTCTTGCATATGCGTGTAATCTGTTTATGTTGTACGCTAAGTTCGTAAGAACATAAAAAAGAAGAAATAAAATAGTATTAAAACAACATTAAATGTTAATTCATTGGTATCTATCACCATCATGTGAACACAAGTCTGACAGAATCATGCCTTAAGCATAAATAGTGGTTGTTACAGAAGTTCATTTTTATCATTTACCTTGATTAAAACGCTACTTTTCGAAGCTCTGTCTCCAAGGAAAATAAAAAAGACCATAGTTTAAGTGCCTTACACTTGAAGCAATGCGATGGTTTTAAACTAATCTTGCCGTGAAGAATTATCTGGGTTTTAGAACAGAAAAATAACTTAAATATTTTAAAAGCCATTAAACTTTTTTAAAAACCACCAATTCGGAGATATTTTCCCACCTAGATGAAAACTATCAAAATCACTGCCGTATTCTCAGTTTTTGCAATTTTTTATGAGCTCAGGTAATGCAGCATTCAAGTAAGTTTTTAAATATTAAAAAATTAGACCTCAAACGCTTTTTATTTTTACCAAACTGTGGGGGATTTTTTCCGTATTGACGTTTTACACATTTTTAAAATAAGCATAGACACGCTTTTTAAAATAAGCATAAGCTGGTTTTTGAATGGCTAAACTTGACCTATTAGTCATGAGTAACAGTTGCAAACTCACAGCAGATATAAAAATAGCATATTATTCGCAAAAACGTCCTTTTATCATACGATGGAGATGGATACTTATACTTATGTGCTTGATACTTATGCATCATAATACCAATGTTACACAGGGATTGTACGCGCGTCAAAAGTGGTATAAGAAAGCAGTAACTAATCACAAAAAGGTAGAAACAATCAAACTTCTTTCATTTGACATTTTACAAACATTATTGAAAAGAAATGCTGTAAATATTTTCGATGCTCGATCTAATGTATAAAATTATTGCTGTTAAAGTATAGGGTCAGTTACGAATGCATAGCTATTTCGAGAAATGATATGATATTCTACCACTTTATTAAATTCTGGGTATACTTTTCATCACTGTTTATTAGAATTGTTTTATTAAGAATTATCTTTATCTTTCTTCGAAAGTGTTAGCTATCAGAAGAAATATTTAATGATGTTAAATGTCAATGTATTACTACTTTTTTATGAGATTATTTTTCACACTTCATTATGCAATTTCAGAAGCTGATAAGTAAAAATAAGAATTTTTTATAAACGAAAATAGTATATTTAAAAAAATATATATGCAAATACTATCTCAAATGTATAAAAAATGTCAACTTGAATGTTACATTATGTTACGCAACTTGCAATGCTTGAATAAAAACAAATAATAGTTTAATTATTAACACGTTCACCCGGGTGTTGCGCTTGAAAGCGGGACGGAAAAGAGAAAATACTGGTAGAAGAAATATTTCAATATTAGATAATATTCGGGGGGAGTTAATCTATTCTCAACAATAACAATTCAATGTAAGGAAATTTATCACGGCGAAGAAGCAATTCAATATAAAAATTGCATCCGTTAAAAACAATTGGTAGTTATGGATTTTTATTATTCCCGGATTTTTTGCCAGTTTTTAATCCGGTGAGCCGCCCGATGAGACAATCTAGCGTGACCCACCGGTGGGTCACCCCTGCGAGAACGTGTTAATAGGGGAGTGACAATTTCAGAGCAACACTGGAAATGAAAAGACTATAACATATTCTCTTAACATTTGAGCCGTCTGAAAAAATGATTTTCAGTGCTAATGAGCTTAAACCTACATTTTTAAGACTTATAGCTAAGAAAAATAGCAATCTTTTCTAAATTATAATATATAATAAATTATAATAATCTTCTTAAAAATAAATAGTCAAAATTCTTTAAATTATAATTCATGAAATATAAATTCATTTCTTTTACTACAAAAAATATTTCCAAAATTACGAAAGTTCGTCATAAGTTAAAAATTATAGATATGATCATGCAGTATGACAGATTTTACAGACATCTAAAAATAAACATCATAATAAACCATCAACAACTAAGAAAAATTAATAAAATAATAAAATCTATGGACCATTATCTCCAAGTAAAAATACATTCTTAATTAGATTATAAAAGGTGTCCCTTTATAATCTAAGATAATCTGCAAAATACCCTTTATAATCTACAAAGAACCCTTTATAATCTACAAAAGGGTGTCCAAAGAGATAAAATTTATTTATTAAATTCATCTATTATTAAACCCAACCTTAAAGATTTAACTAAAACAGGGATGGGCAAACTACAGCCCGCGGGCCAACCGTAGCCCGCTGGAAGGTTTTATCCGGCCCGCGGACAGCATTCTAACTTTAAAGTTATTTTTGTTCTTTTTTTTTTTAACGAAGTACTAATGACATTTTTACTTTCTCTATTTTTGTTCTACAAAACATAAATTGATGGGCTTCAATTGGTAAAATTTTGAAAGCAGAAGTTCTTTATAGAATAGCCATAGATTGGATTCAACAAGCGTTTGT
The DNA here is from genome assembly GCF_043381705.1 of Parasteatoda tepidariorum. Lineage (NCBI taxonomy): Eukaryota > Metazoa > Arthropoda > Arachnida > Araneae > Theridiidae > Parasteatoda > Parasteatoda tepidariorum. The sequence goes on from NC_092208.1 coordinate 69,603,858, forward strand.
CTTTCTCGAGGAGCAGACATACGGAATCTAATATAGGTGAATACTTCACATGTGGCAGACTGCGCATTTTAAGCTCCAACGAGAAGATTTTTCTGCCGGCGCGAGTTCTAACATTATTTACTGCGTATGGAAAAATTGCGCACATACAACGTCATTGTAAATAATGGTAAAATTATTAAATGTATAAAATGGCTACTGCTTTTTTGAGTTATTTATAAATTGTTTGCACTTCAAAATGGCAACTAAAAAACGCAAAGTTGATTTAGAGTACCATGCGTTAAATGATGAATTGACTTCATTTTATTTTAGAAGTTAGAATTTTTATTTTAGAAGTTTTAACTCTGCTCACCAAACTTTTTTTTCTCGATTTTTGGCCCTCGACCAAAAAAAGTTTGCCCATTCCTGAACTAAAAGAACAATGATATTCTTTCCTCTCCTATATTTTTTTTATATATAATTTATCAACCTCACTGACTATTATGGACATAATGAATGATGGGTCTCATGCTTGGCTCATGTACCTAGCTCCATTTTATAAGTGAAGTTGAATGATTATGTCCTAGTAGCTATGTTTTTGGAAAATTCTTCCAAACATAATTCTTTCTAAACAACGACTGTACAAGTTGGCAGGTATGCATGTATCACCTTTCCAAAAAACATGGATGTAAATCAAGCATATATGCTAGACCTGAATAAAATTTCATCTGACAACGGTTTCATTTTTTCATTATCATCATCGAAATATATCTAGGAGCCTGGGGCCGTTAACGGCCTTTTTCCCATTCGTCTTGTATTGTGGTCTTTAAGGTGGTTCTTTCTGGTAATTGGAATGCAATTGGAATAAAAGGAAATTAAATATTTTGTATTTTAGTTAAAATTACGTCACTACAAAAATGAGCTGCCATCGGTCTGAGGTTTATGTCTTCTCTTAAGTTTTCAAAAGTAAAAATTTCGTTGAATCCTGCGGTGTCACAATTTATGGTCTTTTCAAAAAATCTGAAGTTTTGCTTTGCAATGTGATGATCTAAAAAATCTATGTTGAGGTCGCTATGTATGTTTTTATTGCGGATAAACCATCTTGCTTTTGTTATTTTCCTGAGGATTTTGTTCTGGCATATTTTGAGTTTTTTAAGGAGTGATGTAGAGATGTTGCACCAAGCTGGAGATGCATAAGTCAGGATGGGACGGATCATCGAGATGTAAAGTAAACGTTTAAGTCTGAGTTCCATTTTAGGGTTCTGAAGAAGGATTTGTAATCTGTGGCAGGCTGTTTGTGCTTTGTTGATGACTGTTTTGACGTGATCTTTCCAATTAAATTTGCTGTTTATGACCAGACCAAGATATTTTGCTGTTTTGACTATGGGTATCGTTTCGTTAAAGAGTACAACTTGATTTTTAGGGAGGATCGTTTTTCTTTTATGTTGAATGATTAGTAGTTTCGATTTTTGGCCGTTTACTTTAAACTTCCAGTCTAGGCACCAGGTTTCTATTTCTGTGATCTTTTCTTGGAGTTTTTGTAAGGCAATGTTGGGATTTTTGGACTTCACGACAATTCCTGTATCATCTGCGAAA
>NC_092208.1:69606613-69613804 GCF_043381705.1 Parasteatoda tepidariorum
TACTTTATCTTGGAAAAGAAGCAGTTTTATATATATGCCAGAATTATAAAAGAAATCTTGATAGTTACAGATATTTCATTTTTTTCGAAAAAAATGCTGGAATGAAATGTTTTACGTACCAGGTTTTTCTCTTTTCCGTCTTGCTATATAAGGGCTTTCACCCATGATTTCAGCTCGTTCATTTTCAGTTTATGCACACAATAAAATGAAATTATGAACTAGACTAGATGTCGCTCTAAATCTGTAAAATCAACTTTCTGACATAAAACCCAAATTTGAACAAGAGTAGTTGATAAAACGATATGACGAAAAAATTTCATACTTTATAAATTTATAAAATATTTTCAAAATAATTGCTATAATTTAAACCCTTAAATGCTTTTAAAATGATTAATAGTCCTTAGATTTATATATTCACTATTGCTAGATAACAATTGCTTTATTCATTAAGTGTTTGGGTTTTGCCAAAAGAAAATCGATCATTTAGGGTACCGTAGCTGAAAAAAATTGAAGCCGCTTCTCTACACATTGCATGCATGCTAACAAATATCAAAATTTGCCTGCATGTAAGCAAAGCGAGCTAAAAAATCATATAATATTAAAATAGGAAAGGGATTAAAATACGAAAATATCGAGAAAGCAATTCATTCAATACCTCAATTTAAAGGTTTAATTTTTAGTGGTTAAATCATTTTATAATTTTAATATAATAATATAACACAATGAAGATCCTATTTGGATATTGAATTGCCACGCCCTTTTTTTTATCATTTCGAGGTACACAACCTTTACTGGTAAAAGTCAACAATAAAACTGTAATGTTATGACCACTCCTACACTTTGAACTGATTTTGCCAAATTTAGAATCAGCGCTTTAGCAGTTTCTATTTATCATTACAGGATACGAAGGAAATCTCAAAATAGTGCACCATTTAGAGCTTCGAAATTACGCTACTGTTTGCTTTCAGATCTATGAAATGACACAATGAAAAGCAAAACAATTTTCCCTGATCCTGAAATCAGACACCGGGAGCCGTTTGCAGACTTTATAGTGGCAGGCATTATAGTGGCAGGTACTATAGTGGCAGACATTGTAGTGGCAGATATTGTGATCATTTGAATGCAAATGGAGATGATGGGAGGCATTTTGCTACTGCACACATAAGAGAAGTTTTTAGTGTTCGGTAACTCGGAGAAAGATTCGTCATTACAGATGAAGGTTGCTGTGGGCCGCATTCAGATATCTTCTAGTTTCATACCGAATTGAAAAATATCATTTAACTAGGTGCGCAGCACAATTGGATTTGTAAAAGCAGTCAAAATTCAGCTATATGTTAGTAAAGACAATCAATTCTTAGATCACTTTATATGTCTTCGTTGCGCGTGAACCATTTGGCTTTCGTCAATTTTCGTAGAGTCTTATTGTCAATTTTCCAAGCACAGCAAATTATATATTGCACCAGCGTATGAAACGAGCTTATTCTTACTGACTTTATTTCTAAAAGGTAGATTGATTAAAAAAAAAGCTTGTTGATTTTTAGAAACTTACCAGCCATTACTATTTTTCTGTTTTTCTCTCCAAGAGTTACAGATTTTATCTGAAGCTTATCATGCTCATCTCTTTTTAATTGTATCAAATCTGGCTCTTCTGTACCTGAAACGACTGACTAAAAGAGAGATAAAAAAAGCACTTTTTAGATGAAAATTTTTAAAAAGCTGTTTCATATCAAATTTAATAAATTAAAATCATTACCTTAAGTCATTTTTGCATGCATATGTTTCAAATGGGTTAAAAAAAAGCTACCTGTCACAAAATGTGCGTTGCATGGTGAGGTAATTTTAATTTCCTTCTCCAGCAGTTTTCTTATGACGGATATTGTGAAATTGTGACAAGAGCTCAATAATTATTAACCCAATTTTGATTTTTTAGCTAATGTATAAGCACGTAAATACACTAGGTCACTATATTATTCAGAAGAGTATATTAAACTTGAATCCCGTATTGATATCCATTTCTGTAATTGAAACCAAATTTTTTTTTCCTTTTAATCGGAGATAGAACAGAATTTATTTATTTTTAACAAACTTACTTTAACTTCTGTGTTGTCTTAAATAAAAATCAGAAATGCAGATCTATCGTAATCAAGCATACAATTTGATGCATTTTTGGAATGCATATCCATATATCCTTGAATATTTGGATAAAGACATTAAAAATGCAAAAAAAAAAGTTCAATTATTTGATTAACTAACCTTGGTATATTACAATATAATCGTTCCCTATTAAAAAAAAGTCCCCCCTTGCAGGATCATCGTGGAAAATTAGTCTTTTAAAAGCTTCAAGCTTCTTCTTAGTGGTTGCAATATTTGTAGCTCATTCAATAATTCCTGGTTTTGAAATTCAAAAAAATATTTTACTCACCATGAATAATTTAAACCAAAGTATATAAGAGGTATTATTAGGTATCGAAAAGTAGGTAATTATTTATTGTTGGTGAAGTTGCTTAAGTCTTAGAAATCTATGCTTTAACTACAAAGGAGAACAATGTCTTTTTTTCCTCTGCTGCTTGAAATTTTTGACCGGGTCTTTAATAATTAGCGCCAAAATTAGCAGAGTAAATTTTAAGCCTTTCTCCTGATTTAGTACGATTATTATTCTAAGCATTCTTATATAAATATCACAAACCCAGACATGCCTTAGGGGACAAAAATTCCAACAGCAAAGAGAACTGAATAAAACAAATTTTATTAAAATATGTTAAAAGTAACAACTTTTTCTAGTATATTTTTAACAGAATGCAATTGAACGTGATTGCAAAAGAAGTTTTTGTCTTAAAATATTTTTAGATGTAAGTCATGGTGGAAGCTTCGAGTGAATATTAAATTAAATTAAGTAGATTAAATTAAATTGAAAAAAAAAAGAATTGTGACTCTACCACTTCTAATATTTTTAGTTGCCCGTGGCATCCCTACAATCTTATAGAATTATTTCAAAATTGTTCCTATGAAAGCTAAAGAGAAGAAATTATTTTCAAAATCGTTATTATTGTCATTATGGACAAAAATGATGGAAGCCTCTATCATTTTTGTAGAATTCGATTTTAAAGAGCTTCAAGCATGCTCTTTCACATTGTGCTAACTGTTTTTCCACGTAAAATATTCTAAATTATTTGTCGCTATAAGAAAGATAGTTTACATGCAGTTTGTATAGTCGAATTATATGGTCAACCATCTGTATTTTTGCAATATATGCTTAACCCCTAACTATTGGATATATATTCGGTTCCTCTTTCTTTCAACACGTTTTATCATGCTAATACTCAGTTTTTGAGAGATATAATAGCCTTGTATTAGCATATAATATTTTTAAAATATACTTTGTTAGATTTTATTTTTTTATTGAATTTAAAACTGATATTTCACAAAAATAACCACACGCAAGTGATGTATATTCTTTAATAATTAAATAAAATACACGTTTAATTAAATGCGCATCCTCTACATGCAACATGCGTACTTAATAACTCTACTATAATAACTTTTACCTCCCCGAGACCATAATTTGCTGTAATGCTCATCAGAGTGGGATTTCCTGTCAATGGATCACATGTAAATAATACTCCAGCAACGTCACATGGTACCATTTCTTGAATGACGACAGCCATAGGTGAATTGAAACACTGGCCATACCGTCTAGAAAATAAAGAAATAACTTTAATTGGTAACTTTGATGAAAATAACTCAAAAAAATAACTTTAAATAACTTAATAATTGGTTCATTTGTAACAAATTGTTAACATCTTAAGGACGGGCTTGCCAATAATCATTTATTCAAAATCCAAGATGGTAAAATAAAATGTGGTAGTTTAAATATGGCGAAACCAATATGACGAACCTAGTCAATCCAGTTCAAAGTGCATACCTGCCAACTTGTACGGTCGCTTGAAAAGTTTGCACAAAATTATAGTAACGAAACAATTAAGTTTGGAAAAAATTTCTAAAAACGAAACTATTAGGCATAATATGCCAACAAATAGATTTTATCTACATATTTTTTTTAAAATTATTGATTCGTCACGGTAATTCAAAAAAATTTTCCGTTTGAAACTTTAAACTTCTAGATTTAATATGCCAAAACGCTAATGTTGCTGCTACACTGAGAAAATTATTTCTCAACGGCTATACAAGTAGGAATCATTGAAAGTGTAATTGCATAATTTTTATTTTAAACTAAGTAGTAATGAGATAAATGTATCAAACTATTATTACTTTTTGTACAAAAAAAAAATTGAAAAATATTAGGACTAGTGGAAAAAATTCTCTCCACGAGAGAACACACCCTTTTCTATAAGGATGCAAATTAGGACTTAATAATAAAAAAACGGAGTTGGACCCTTAAATGTATATATCAGATATACCACTTTGTTCTGTCGAATACTTTCGTTATTTCATTGCATATTCGAAATTTTTTAAAGATTTTAGTTCAAAACACAGGTAATTATAATATTGATCTAGGAAAAAAATTATTATATTTAAATTATTATATTAAAAATTATTATATTTATATATTGCATTTTCTTGTACAGCTTTTGCATTACATAAGAAATGTATAGTTTATATGGTGAAATTTGTCCTTATTTAAAAATGTAAAAAAAAAAAAAAAATAGTTTGAAGTTTTTAAAAATTTTAAAAGGTAGAAATAGCTGAGATTCGTAATGTTAGAGTCTCTGCTTACCAATAATAAAATTCAAATTTAAATTTTATCAATCATAAAATTTAAATTAAGGTTATTTTCGAAATAAATTGTGCCGAATTCAGTTGGATTCCTAAGCAGGCAAGACGCTAAAGATCTTGTGTATTTATTCAGAAATATAATTATTTGGCAGCTTAATTACTCAATGTTTGGAACTTTATTATATCACTAAGTTCAATGTCTTCATGGCTAAATACTTGAAAGTTTTCTGCAAGAAGCTAGAGATTTAGAAGCTATTTAGTAATTTTTTTTTCTAATATATATATTTAAATTTCTACCTTTTATATTCGGTCGCTATGAAGCTGAATTGAGATGCCCAGCATTTTTTCACAGCCAGCAGAATCTAAAAAATTCAAAAAAAAAAAAAAACTTACATTTTTATAAAGCAATCCTAAATGAAACAGAGAATACGGCAAAAAAAAGAAGTAAAAGGAAAATGAATGAAATGTACCTCGTCAATGCCTGAAACACCTAAAAATGTTTCCATTTGCCCTGCTGCAGACATTTGTTCAGTATCCTCACCTAATAAGGTATAAAGGAGTGAAAAATTATAAAAATATCTTTTTAATTTTTTCATTTTTCAAGAAAATTGATTTCCATTAAATATTGAATAATAATATTGAAATAATAAAATGAGAAATATAAAATTTTAAAAATTCAATCTAAGAGTAAGAAGAAAAAAATTTTATAGCACAAAATTTTTTTCTAAAAATTAAAAATTAATGTTTTTTTTAAGAAAGTTAATGCAAAAAAATGGCAAAATAAATTCTATATAGCATAAAATAAAAATAATAAATCAACGTGATAAAATAAATCAATGTGAAATGTTCAATTAAATAAAAAAGGAAAACGTAAGGCTTGGTGAGTAAATAAAATAATTATTTTTCTAAAAGTAAAATTTAAAAACATTAAAAAGAAATTTCTCACTAGATATTTGAAAGCATTGTTGGTAATAGAGGATTAAGTGCTACCATTACTAGATACGTGTACATTACTGGAAATAGCTGGTTTAGTGCTATAGCAACTAGATATTTGAAAGTAATGTCGCTAAATAGAAGGGTTAAGTGCTACTTTTACTAGATACTTGAAAGTCGGTAAATAGAGGAGTAATTGATACCATAACTACATGCTTGATGGTATTGTCGGTAAATAGAGGGCTATGTGCTAACATAACTAGAAGCTTGAAAGTACCGGGGAAAAATAGAGGATTTAGTGCTACCGTAACTAGACACTTGAAAATACCATCGGTAAATACTAGAGGGTTAAGTGCTACCATAACTAGATAATTGAAGGTATTGTCGGTAAATAGAAGAATAAGTGTTTCATAACTAAATGTTTTGAAAGTACGTCGGTTAATAGAGGATTAAGTGCTACCGTAACTCGATACTTCAAATATTGTTGGGAACTAAAACGCTTAGAATGAAATTAAGAAATTTCTTTATTTTAATTTACCTGTAGCTGATGATCTTATAGCAAATTTTAAGGAATTCACTTTATTTCCAAAGTAACCATTCAACTTCTCTACTATAGATCCACGAAGTTGTGCAGAAAAATCAGTAGTTTTAATAGTTTCAGAAACTCTGCGAAATAAAACACTGTTAAAAATCTTTTACCAATGAAAAAAAGAGATCTTACTTAGATTCTTAAACAGACCTACCTGTTACAAGCTGCAGTGATTTCTTCCAAATTCCTGTCTTTTCTGAAATAATTCACAAGTGCGAGTTATTTTTATAATCATTATTAAATGAGACATGGTCAAATTCATTCATTCTAAATATAAACCGTAATAATTTTTATAATAATTTGGATAGATTTGTTTATATTATTATAATATTTAAAAACTCAATATATATACCATTTTATAGTTCTTTTCAAGACATGTTTGACAGCCATTTCCTAATTTATTACAAAAATCCATCATTAAGCTTGCATATGTACTACAGATCGACTGAGCATTAAAATTTTTCAGGGTAGTTGGAACAGGATAAAAAATGATACTTTTACCGACCGGTTCCGGATACCAGTCAAAATTTTTATTTTTTACAGGCCCCGTTCCAGTTACCCGTTAAAAATTTTGTCTTTTACTCGCCGGTTCCCGGTAAAATTTAGATTTACCGGGAATTTGGATTATTGCTGGTTCCGGGTGCCCGGCTGGGTATTATAACATTCATGCAAAGCAATATAAAAATCGTATACTCTTCTGTTGAACATAATTTTGAAGAAATTTATGGAGCACTTTTACAAATAAAATCATACATTTTTCTTTTTAAATTTTTTAAAACTAAATTTTAAAATATGTTTCTGTGTAATATCTGAGAATTTACTAAAAAAGAAAAACTTATTAAAACATCTATAAGCAAAATCTGCTGATAAATAGATCTTATATATATATATATATATATATATATATATATATAACCATTGTTGTATAACACATA
>NC_092208.1:69614603-69643517 GCF_043381705.1 Parasteatoda tepidariorum
CTTAGATAAATTATTTTTAATCGTGGTAGTTAATCAGCGTTCAAGTCAGCATATACTTCAAATCATGTTTACATTCTTTTAAGTGTTACCACAATGTCACGAAAACAAAATTTCTTATTCACTGCATAATTTTCATGATGTATGGGGTAGGGGCCGCTGCGTGGCCTAGGTACCCAATTTGTTTTAAATAAAGAAAAGATCGTGGTAGTTAAAACAGTTTTTTGAAACTTTGAATTTTAAAATTTAATACCCCAAAATGCTAATGTTGCTACCACTAAGAAAAATTTTTCTTACCGAACGAGCTATTGATGTATGTTTTTTTCTTTTTTTTTAGTAAGTTTGATTTTAAGTTATTTCTCACTTTACATATTAATAATATTAATAATTTTAAAAATTCCACAAGAAATTTTTTTTCTAGTTCTGCTTTTTTTTTCATTTTCCCTTTTTTAGCTCAATGTATTATTCAATCTTCTGAGTCCATCTCAAAGATACGGCATTTTCAAGATGAATGGGATATAGACATATTCGCGACCCCAGTTGCCCAGTTACATATGATCTCTAGTACAGTTCTTTAGTGGTGAGGCTTTTAAAATGGTGCCAAACTTTTGAAAAGCTTACTTTTTCATTGTCTACCACTCTGAAAGATATTTTGCAAAAAAGCGTAGTAGTTAACAGTCCTGTAATTATGACATAACGTAGGGATCTCACGTTAAAAGGTTTAAAAAATGGTGGTGAAAACGTATTTGTACTGTCATACATTTGTGAACACCTCAATGCGTAATTTTTTAATTGAAATATATATTTATTTTGTTGTTTCTAATTCCCAAGAGGTCCATCCAAATTAGACCAAATGCATAAGTCCAAAAATGTGCAGAAAGTCTAAAAACAGATGAGGTTTTGAAAAGAACTTGTCTATCTTAAAATCGATACAGTTTAAAATATACTCGGGCGAAGACTCAGCAGTCCCACATTTAGTGCAAAGTCCATAAGTCTTTCTCCCCTGAACATACGAGAGACACCTCAAGTGACCACTTGCAAAGCGAGAGAAACAAGTCTGCTGGATTCTAGGTCCCTCAAAAAACAAGGCACCTTCAGGACGTTTTCTGAAATACCAACTATGCAGAGGAGGAACCCTCCAGAGGTCCATACAATTTTTTTACACTCTGCAAAGACCTCACTGAAAGTGGAAGGTATATCTGACTGTAAAGGTTCCAAAGAAGCATCCTTAGCCAGAGTCCGCCATCTCGTTACCTTTAAATCCAACGTGTGATGGAATCCACTGGAAGTGTACCTCGATGGTTATAAGGATATATTTATAAGTTAGCTAAACTCAAAATGTTAAGTTGATATTTAGAAAAAAAAGCAATGAGTGCTAACGTAAATTTTCTACCCCTTTCTGAAACACGTGGGAAGATGAAATAGCAGATATGCATTATAAATTAGAAATACATACTTGTATGAGTGCTTTTCAAGACATTCAATTTCTTTCAAAATATCCTGAGTGAGGAAGCTGGCGTAAGCTTTAGTAGTGACCACCACACCATCCGGAACGGAATACTAAAATAATTATTATACAAAGTTAGAAAGCACAGCAAAGCATTCTAACTCTCATTCAGCAGGCTTAATTATGTATGCTTGTTTTGGTGGGAAAACATTTTTTTCCGAACTTGCTTACGTAACACTTTAACGCTACGAAAAATAATGAATTTCCCTGTGAAACAATTTTCTGTTATATGTGACTTTTAATCAAATCTTAGGCACTCTCGTATCGCTATAATTTCAAATCTGCGATTGATTTCTCTCTACAGTTAAAACTATGCACAGAATTTACACAGAATGTGTCGAAGCTGAATTTAGATATGTTTGCCTAATTGTGTAACGAGTAGTTCAGGATTAACAGTTAAAGATGTTCAAGATGAAATACAGTAAAGTTTCTTTTCCAAAAAAATATTAGACAACAGCCATTTTGCCACATTGCCAATGTAATAAAAAAGCTGACCTGTGATCGCTTTCTGGCGATCACAATTTTCTTCATTTTGTAATGAATCGTATTTTAATTTTTTTAATATTCTCACTGAACAAGGATTCTCACTTACTGCTTCTATTATTACTGCATTTGTACTTTAATATTTTACTGCCTTATGCACCAGACGTAATTCTAATAGTTTTTTACTATTATTTTTGAAAATTGTAGAAGAGCCATTAATTTGAAAATGAGAAGAAAAACATAAATTTTGATAATTGTATCTCTTGATTAGCTTTTTTATTACTCTATTTGTTTATTACACTTATATTTTACTTATTTATTACATAATAAATTTGGCTGTTTTACCGTTTTAAGCTCTTCGCTCAAATGACTAAGTTTTCCAAGAGAAGAACCTTTTCCACCACTCACATCTGCCAACTGACAAATTTCTTCCTTGAAGGTAACAACATCAGGTAACACTATTAAAAGAAAGAAATGAATTATTATATATTGTTTGGATAGTTGGGCATATGATCCTAAAACTTAGAATTAACACATTATAACACCATAGTTGACAACAACTACGGATTGTCCCTAGTATTTAACTTTATATTTAAAGTGATAAAGAATCTTACGAATTTCTTTTTAATTTAATTTATAAATTTACATCATAAGTATATTTATCAGTATTATATCATAAGTAATTTAATTTGATTTTGACTACCACTAAATTAAAATAAATCTTTCTAAAAAGCCAAAACATCAGCGAAACCGGTGAGGTTAATACAGAGATGCCAACTGCTCCGGACACGCCAAAATAATTAAAAAAAAACGGTAATTAACTACTAACTAAATTTTGCAAATATTTGACAATTTTTGCTTGCTTTTTCGAAGGTCTAGCGTTACATTAATATTACAAAGTGGTGAATTATATAAGCCTACGAATCATTTAGAAATAGTGGTGGATAAAAATCTACTAAATTGAATTTATTAAACCAAGAATCACAATTGATAAACTACCACTGTAAAATATATAATTGCTCTCCGGAGCAAGTTGGCATCTCTGTTAATATGCTGCGCTCCCTGTAAGAAGTGTCTTTGCTGTTAGCAGCATCGTTTATGTTTTAATGCGAGCTTTTTAGTTTCATGAAATTGATTAAAACTTATTTTGTCAATCACTATTTTTAAATAATTTCACCGTATATATAAAATGCGTAATTTTTTATATTATTACTCTGGTGGCTAAGCTTGTGAAGTGTTCGCAGAATTCTACGGTTTTTTTTATAAGTTTTCTAAATAATCTGCCGAAAATGGAGCAGTTGGCTTCCCAGTAAAAATAAGTGACAAAATAGCCATGTATAACTGTCAACTTGAGCGGCGTTCAGAAAGAACTTCCTTAGTAGTAGCAACATTAGCGTGTTGGCGTATTAAATCTTGAAGTTTAAAGTTTCAATTTTTTTTTAACTACCAAGACAAAGTAATAAGTTTAAAAAGAATATGTGGATAAGATTTATTTGTTGACTAATTAAGCTTATGAACGTCTTGGGAGGGTTTTTTTTAGAAAAATCTTTCAAACTTAAAAGTTGTTTTACTACAATTTTTTATGATCTATATTAACGACCGCACAATTTGGTAGGCATGCAATTGTGAAAAACTAATTTTATTTACAATTGCATTCCAATTAGTCTTTCACTACCACTTGGGAAATACTTCCTCTAAAAGAGTAAAAGTTGGCAGGTTTGCAACACACCACAATTTTAAAAGATAACTATCTGAAGTAATTACGTTCGCAGTAATGGCATTTCATTCAGAAACATTCTGACATTTAATTATAAATATTACTGGAGGACAATTTCTTTTTCTGCTTCATAAGATTTTTGAACAAATCTTAGATATTTTTGGGTCGCTGATTTCAAATCTGAAATTGTTTAGTCTCCACAAGCTACACTTTTTATGCAATTTAATAATATATTTCTAAGCAAGATTTGTTTTAAACTCACTCGAATGAATTCTAAGTGACTCCACTTCTCTAATACGTTAAGAGTGGTAAGAAGAAGGCAATAATACATTTCAGTTTATGATGCAAGACTTCAGGTCAAAGAATTTTTTAGCTTAAGAGTTATTTACAAAGGAGAAGACAAGTTTACATGCATAACTTATGCTTCTTTTTTAACTTGTTAATTCAGACAAAATATAAAGTAAACTAAAAATACTATTTTGGAAAGAAACGGTAGCTTTCGGGGCACTACTTATTTCAGATTTAAAAAATCCACACATCGTTACATTGGGGAACAAATTTTTGTATAAATGAAACAAAAATTTTTCCCCAATGTTATCATTTCAAATTTAGAAGATTAGTTAAAAATGCTTTGTCCTCTCACTAGCGTTTTACTCATTTTAGGTATTTAGTTGGAAGCTTTCGTAAATATGTTTTTATGCAATATTAACTATGCATTTGACCTTACAATTTTATGGCAAAATAATGGAGTTGCATTTACTTTTAAATTTTGATGTATTTAGTCATTGCTCTGGAAGGCTCACTTTATCTGCTTATTTTATACTATGGTATTCTAGTAAAAAATTGTTTAAATAGTCGATTGTTTAAAACAAAGTTTCAAAAATTCAACATATACGTCCTGTGAAATCTCTGATTTAATTACATTTTATTCTCAATTGTACTATAATATATGCATTCCAATCTATGCATTTCAATATAACGCACCTCACCTTTTGTACAATACAGTTTCTGAGGAATAGCTTGTAGTGGAAATTCAGTCCATTGCGAACGCCTTCGATGTCCATTTTTCTTATATTCGGGGTAATAGTGGTGATCTCGGCAATAATAGAGGGGACCAATTGGTCAAAGACGCGACTTGATATTGCCTTGAGCATGATGAGTTGTGTAGTAAATTTAAATAAAAAAATACTACTTTGAAATTACATTTGAGATAAATGACATAGTGGAACAAGTTTTTTGTTGCATTTATACAAGTACCTAATTGGGGTGCGGGGATTTCAATATGAAATTACTTTTGTTCTGAAAGCTGCAGATTCTTCTCAAAGCCATATAATTTTACTTCAGTTTATTGCTTGCCTGAAACTCTTTGATATTTACAAAGACTGTGTAAGTTAATATACGTACATATATATTGCCTACTCTTTTAAAAATATCACTGAAGATAAAAATGAATAAATAGATAGATAAAAAATACGTATGACCTTAACGTATTGCATAATAAATTGAAATGTATTATAGTCTTCTTCGCGTTACTACCAATATATCCGAGAAGTTAATTTTAAACAATTCCTTTACAGGAATACATTTTTAAATTGTATAAGAACTGTAGCTTGATTGCAGTGAGGCAAACTGATTGTAGATTTGAAATCAGTTTCCAAGATCCGAACAAAAATCTCGTGCAGCAGACAGAAAATTGTTCTCTTGTATAATTCATAGATTTTTACCTGATGGAACTTTAATCTTTTTTATTTCCGAAACTTCTGCACTTCTTAATGTTGCGTGGGGTCTGCAAGAAAATGATTTTATTTATTGGTTTGATAAGTCATATTTTATAAACAAAATGCAACAACAAAACTCCTATTTATTTCAATTTAAAATCGTCCTTTTTCAAATTCCAATTAATTAGAAAATCCAAAATTCAAAATACGTTTGTATTCGAAGTTGACAGGGAATCTAAAAATTAATTCAACACTTCATAAAGACACAACTTTTTCAAATTAAATTTTAAATTCGAGCATTCTGTCACAAAAAATGAAAGATAATGATTCTTTATAATGAAAAAACTATGCAGTAGAGGATGTTAGTCATCTTCAGAAAAAAATTGCCATTCATATTGTTTCTGAGATATTTGTGCAACAATTTCGCAGTATTTCATATACAACAATGGTACATAAACATAAAATAGATGGTACAAAGAAATCACCTGACAACTTTGCTCAGATAGCAATTTTTATATATTACGCGAACAAGAATCATGTCGTTCAACATAAATGTTATGTCACACAAAAGTGATGATAATCTAGAGAAAGCTAAAACTTAGAAGCAAAAATGTATCTAATGCACTATGCTTTAAATTTCCAGTTGTTTTCACTTTATTTGAAATAAACATTAATTCTATGCATAATCATATAATTTTTATTTTTTAGTAAACAAGAACTGATGGAATGAAATTGTAATACTTGAAAATAATTAAACATAATTTACCTTTTAAACAATATTCCGTAACCTGTTTCGCCATTTAAGTTGAATTCGATTCTTTTAAAATCATTCCCAGGACCACTTTCCTTTAAGAATTCAAAGCCAAAAGTGCACCCTTCGAAATTGAAAGGAACTACACCTGCAAAGTTTATAATTATAAAACAATTAGTATTTAGAATTTATAAATAACAATGACTATTTTGATAAGATGCTTCAGAATAAGATAAATATTTATACTTATAAAAAACAAATGTGCTAAAATGAATACTTTACTCATCAGAAAACAAATTATTACGAAAAAAAACCTTACTGTATACAATTTCATGAAAAATGGATTTTAAAAGTATTTAAATATAAGTTAAGAACTCACCTTTTACGTTAAAAATATATGGATGTAATACGGTAATATATATAGGGAACTAATACGGTAAATAATACGGTAATTATAATACGGTATAGTGGGGAAAATATGACGTTTAATAAAATAGAGGTTTGGCTATTTTAATGAGTGCTTACCCATTCGCGCCTAACGTTGGAAATCACGCAGATCTCGGTGCGCTGCCATGAAACGGCATTAACCAATCCGTCGGATATTTATAATCGATGATGGGTACGATTATGGGTAATTTTTTAGTGTAATTGTTCCTACCAAAAAAGAAAACACAAGTGGTAACACAAGTGTTTCGTTTTTAGGATTTGTTTTGTAGTAAAAAGATAATTCTACATACCGTTAACAAATTAGTAGTATGTGTGGTAACACTTTAACATGCGTGGTAATCACATTAGAAGTATATGCTGCAAATGTGGTGCTTTTTAAAAACTGAAGTGATAGATAACGGATAGAAATATCTATTTATTATTTAAAAAAATGTACTACTGAGAAGCCATTTTAGGCAATACATATGCTTCTAAATTTCAATTTTTTTTTATTTCATAAATTTATTCATTCCAAATCCCTTTTAACGCTATTTTTTGAAGCTATGACACCAAGGAAAATACGAAAGCGATAACTTATATGCCTTACACTTGAAACAATGCGATGATTTTTAAACTATATATAATCATGCCGTGAAGAATTATTAGGGCTTCAGAACATACAAATAACTTAAATATTTTAAAAGGTATTAAAAAATTTTAAAAATCACCAATTTGACGACATTTTTCCATCCAGATGAAAATTATCAAAATCACTGCCTTATTCTCCTTTTTTGTGAATTTTTATGAGCCCAGATAATGCAACATTGGAGTAAAATTTTAAATATTATAAAACTAGACCACAAATAATTTTCATTTTAGCAAAACTGTGGCTTCTCTCCACATTGACGTTTTGCGCCATTTTCATAATTATCGTAGACAGCGCTGGCTTCAGTTAGGCTGAACTTGACTTATTAGTCACGAGTAACAGTTACAAACTCACAGCAATTATGAAAATAGCATATTATTCTTTAAAAAGCATCCTTTCATAATACGACGGAGCCTTCGAAAAACAGATCTAAATGAATCAATCAGTTAATTAATTTTAATTCAAAATTTTTATTAAGAACGAATGCAAATATTTCTATTCTCACTAAATGTTATGACTAAGAATTTAATTTCAAATCAAGTGTATAACAGGTATTCACAGTCACGACAACTGAACATCAAAATCTATTTTTAACCTTTCTTTCTTCAACAGCACTTAACATATACGTCATTGGGTTTACTTTAATTTCCAACAAATATTAACATGAATTACCATGAGATTGGCTGAATTGGCTTTATTTCTGGCAGTATCCTTTTCCGATAACGTTCCTATAATGGATCTTTCCTGAACTCCAAAAGCGTTGATTAAATAAATTTTTTATTTGTCTTTTGATTAGACAGAACGTGGGAGATTTCTTTCACACTACTTGTCCTTATTCAAAGAATGCAAAATTTATTATTCCACTTATAATGCTACTTGGATAACTATATATTTTTTATTTTACATCTCGAGGTCTGCAACGAAGTAAATTTTTGTTCTGTTTATCTACCTGTTCATTCATCTGCTTCAATCATACACTTTCCATTAAATTCTGATTTCTGCATTGATCAACAAAAAGTCCATCAACTTCAATCCACACCAACTGCTTCATACTTTACATGTACGCTTTTTTATATAATGACATAGTNATGGATGGATGGATGGATGGATGGATGGATGGATAACTTTTTTTCCAAGGCTCAAATAATTTAATGCAGGCTTACCAACTACTAAATTTTTTGCCAAATATTTTATATAGTGGTAAACACTTAAAAAATCCAAAGCTTTCAGAATTTTTGGTAATGTTTCCAACATTTTAAAGGTCTCACCACGAATAAGCTGGAATAAAGTGGCGTTGCATATCAAAAACATAGCGATCACTAGAATAAATTATTGAAAAAAATCGCAGAAAGTTGGCAGTTTCGTTAATAATAAACAATCAAAATTGGAAAGAATGCGCACATTAAAACTAGCGATCAAGTATAACTTTGCAGTTCAATAGTTCCCAATCAAAATTGGAGAATATCCCTGCTTTAAAATTTGCATTGAAAAATTTATTTGCAGTATTTCAATTGCAAATAATTATAATCGAAAAATATACCTATATTAAAATTTGCACTGGCACTTCCAATTCCTCTTTCTTTCGACTCAAAAACCGAAACGGATGTGTGATCAGCATCATATAAATCGCAATTTGACTCCACTAGAAATCCAAACGAAAATCTGCATAAATAGAAAAAGAAAAGGAGAAATTAAAATTATTTACAAAAATTATATCAGATGGCGTGAAATTCATGTAAATAAGTAGCATACCTATTCGATAACGCTTTAATTTGGCTGAGATGAAGGTATTTTCCAGACTGAAACGGGAAACAAATATAATCAGAAACTTTTTTTTGTAATTTTCTAAAAGTATAATGAGTATTATTTGATTAGAAAACTTCATTCGTTTTAAAAATGTATAAATTGGAAATAACAATCGACATGTTTCAAGTTCTCAAAAACAGACGCCCATTTTCAAGACTCACACCACCAGACATCAATGAAAGTAATTTGAAAAATAAGCGAAAGGTTGCCAATAGAAAAGTTCTAGTTGGAGGAATGGAAAAGTTCTAGTTCTGTTTCTCGCCTTTATGTTTCCATTTTTGTTTTAGAAAATTTATGTTTATGTTACAAGTCAATTTTGTTTCTTCTCATTCATTACTGGCAATTCTAGAAAATAAGTGCCTGCTTTTGAGCTCTTGAAACATGTCGAACATTATTTCCAATTTGCATATTTTTGAAGCAATTGAAGTTTTCAAGGGTTAATTAGTTTAATCTTTAATGAGTGCGTAATGTAGTCAACATCTCTACTGAGGCATTTTTTTAAAAAGGAATTGAATGAAAATGGGTTATAGATGTGGGCAATACTTTTAAAACAGATTTCTGAACCAAACATTGCAAAAGAAAACTGCCATGTCAACTCAAACAATAATATTAATATAGTAAAAACAATAACTACTACAAAAGTATAACTAAAACTATAGCAGAAAACTGTCTCGTCAACTCAAAACAGCTATAAAAAAAGGAATTCTTGTTTGGTTTAGAAACTTATGACAGAGCTCTACAATTGATATTCATAAAAACTGCTGAAATTGCACTGATATATAGTATTCTTCAAGTAAAAAATTAAATTTTTTGTCGTCAAGTTAATTTTACAACACAATCGCACTTTTAGAAGGCAATTTTTTTAATACTTTGGTAACCATATCGTCGAAAAGTATTTGTAACTAAATACAAGATAAGCATAACAGCCGACGTTTGCTTCTATCAATACTACTTAACATTATCGGTAAGCGGTAGCGAAATGAGAAGAAAGTTACCCATAAAATAATTTTGGTAAAATATTAGTATGCGTTACACGCTTGGAGTGTTTTTAAAAATGTCTCCAACGCTGAAATGAAGCGTTAATTAAATTTCTAAAACCTTAAAGTAATTGCAAAAGTTAGAGTTTCGCTACTATTTTATATATAAAAGTAAAATCCTCCATGAAAATTTGCAGTTATGCTAAAGTGATAAGTGGTCTGTAATTGCATGCCACGATGACACAAATTTTTGTATTGATGTGAAAAGTGTTTTTATTTTTAAAAAAAATAGAAATCGAACAATCGAATCAATTTAAGTTTGAAAAAGAAATCGATTCAATTTTAGACTAAAAAAATTATTTTAAATTTTTTTATACGTTATGGTATTCTTCTCTCTTCAAAATGTATTCTAAAAATAAAATAATTTAGTTTACTGTCTTTGTCTTCGACGCAAAAGCGATCAAAATTATCAAAGTAGAACGATCATGCTTAGCTGCAAATTTTTAAGCATTTTGCGTAAACTTCTATTTTTACACTTAAAATGATAGTAAACTTCATGGTTTCTATTTATATTTTGATTTATAAATTACAATCAAAATGATTTTCCCCACTACGACTTAAATAAATTGAACATATTTTTGAATGTAGGGTAATATATTGATGATATGTTTTTAGCTCTCACAAAATATAACGCATATGACTGGAATCTGTGACTTGAATACAATATTTATTTTACTACCAGAAAATCCTCTTCCCTTATAAAACTAAATAATAAATTGGCGTGCGTGGTCATGTTACCGAAAAATAGAGATTTGGAATTAAATGGGTTAGAACCACATGAAAAATAGTAGTTTCATCTATAAAAGTATCTGTCACAACTTATGAAACTTAAATAATAGCAGCTTTAAATAAAATCATGAATCTGCTGTGAATACATTACTTTTTTAGTGTATCCTAGAATGTGATGAAATTCGTTTGGTTTTAGTTGAGTTGGGTTGCCTGTAAAATAGAAAGTAGACAAGTAAGAATAGTAGAAGAAAAAAAATATTAAGTTGTAAGAATTTAAAATCCCACAATTACAAGCGTTGACGAATCTTTCAATAAGTTTAGTGGTACTTAAAGTGTGTAATGCTTCTTAATTTCTTCAGCGCAAAATTACATCCAAAACTAAGGAGTTATTTTGAGGTTGACAGATGCTAAAAACACACCTGAAGTAGAAAGTGAGGTTATGTTTTGCACCAAAAATAACCTCATTAATAAACCTCAATTTTAACTTCATTTCTTCCTTACAAAATCATCCTCATATATAACTCAGTGATACTTTTAGTAGCGAGAGAGTGAAGTTATTCACACCTCAAATATACTTATTTGCTTGAAGTATAGAAAAAATAACCTGTGCACCTAAAAAAATAATCTTCCTGAGTTGGTTTCTCTAAAGTAGATTTCCATCAACCTCAAAACTACCCCAAATATGAATACGATAACTGCATACACCTTGATTATACACCTTGGGAGGTTGATTTTGTAAGATTGTTTTTGAAGTCAACTTCAAATGAACCTCAAACCAACCGTAAAACAACCTCAAATAGACCTCAAAAACAAATTAAATTGTTGTAAGGATACGCTTTTTGCGAAATATTTTATATAGTGCGAGACAATTAAAAACTAAAACTTTCAGAATGTTTCGCAATTTGCCAACATTTCAAAAGCCTCACCACAAGTTGGTGAAGTTGAGTTGTGTAGGGGTTGATGAAAAGAGCCTGTGCAATTTGCTTTTATCCTCTGTGCTGTGTGAGAGAGTTGAGCTGAAGATGATGAAGAAGTGAGGATACAAGATGATCATGGAGAAGAAACTTTAAACTAATTCGATGAGAAATTTGCAGTTTTCTGAGAACTCAATGTACAAAATTTTGTGGACCCAACACCTTTGAGTTGATGATGATGACGAAAGAAGTAGAAAAAAGTGATTGATGTTTTGTATCATTTGCATGAAGTGGTATGGAAAATAACTTTAAATGAAATTTGTAAAACAGAGAATCATACTTTAAAACATACACTTAGCTAGTAGAAATTTTCCTACAAAGCGTAGATTGTTGGCCGCCCTGTAAATATTAGGTCCACCGGAAAATTCTGCCCAGAAAAGAGCACGCCCCATTGAAGGTGTCTTTATTAAAATAAGCATGTTAAAACATTAATACTTTTTTTTTTTCATATAGTGACCTTTATTGCATATATTTTTCAGCGTAATATTTTAAGTAAATGCAATGAAATTAAACCGTTAAAAACATCTGGGCATCTGAGGCCGCTTGCGGCCCTTTTCAAATTTGTCTTTAGCTTGATCTTTGAGGAGCTTCGATGAGATTGTGGAATTCAAATGAAGTAAAGGAGTATTCATGTGAATCATTGAGGTTCAGATTGTGTAATTATAAGCTGTAGGGTGATTTTTGCTTTAAATATAAATGATCTGAATTTTAACTTAAAGTGGTAGTTGCGATTAAGTTATTAAATAGATAATAAATAAATAAAAGTGAATTGAGTTTCTACTACTTTTTACATTTTCAGTCACCTGTGGCATCCCTGTAAATAGCTGCAAATCTTCTATGTTTCGTTTTGCACAATATATTTTTGAATCAAATTTATATATTAATACAAGTATAAATTTTGAGGAACTAATTTGATAGAAAGTTAAAGTGTTTGGGAGGAATTTCCTGCTTAAAATGAAAGAAAATGACAGTTTTGTTTCAGTACGTGTAACATAACATAAAATTTAAAAAAATATTTTTATTTATTTATTGTAATAACAATTGAATTTAAAATAAATTGGATGTGTTGTAATTTCGAATTCCACATCAGAACGAAATCTAGAATTATGCCATGCGTCTACGGCTTATTTCTTCTTGGTTTTGATGTTTACGGCTTGGTTTTGATCTCAGTTATACAATCTGATCTTTCGTGGTTTGTGAGCACTTAATATTTACATACCGTTTGGCATAAACATTTGACTTCAGAGAAATACTCCAGAAACAGAAAAATGCTCTTCATTCATTTTTATTCCTAAAATCCATATCGTCAACGTATCCAAATACTTAATTTTGAACTACGCAATAACACAGTTACATTAAAATCTAGTAAATATGGTATCCCTAGACTGCGTCACGAAGCAGTGACACGAATACATCAAAATCTAATAAATGTATCACACAAACCGTTCACGATGCAGTGACACCAGTTACATAAAAATCTAGTAAATTTGTCATTCCGAGACTATGTCACGAATGTCTCGTTCAGTGACAAGTTACAGTTACATCAAGTCCCAATAAATGTATCCGGCTATACACAGATTGCGTCACGAAGCAGTTAAACATTAAAATCTAGTAAATATATCACATTGACCGTGTCGTGAATCAGTGATACTTCAAAACCTAGTAAATGCGTCTCATATGGACTGTGATGCCAAGCAATGATACCGTCTAAAACTGATACATTTACTAGATGCGTTGCTTTCTTCCTAAGTGTAACAAGAATACTTCAAGATTTAATAAAAAAGTTCAATGCTAATAAAAAAAGGTATTATTTTATTTTTCGTTTTTATTTGAGATGTTCCGTACTTTATATTTACCTAGATACCTAATTCGTTGACCAAACAAATAAATTTCTCTGTTTTCAAATTCATTTTCTACTGTCACTTCCCCGTGTATTGTACCAGCTTGTCCATAAAAATCTAGAGCTTCCTGAAGGCTAGAAAAAAGAAAAATACTTGCTTGAACGTTTGAAACGATTATATGCATGTGCTTATTTATGAATCACATTTTCTTGATGAACTTACTTATTATATTGAGAATGTAATGTTTTTAAGGGAACTTCCGTCAAGCCACGTACAAATGTTTGGAGACTTATGTCGTATTTGAAATCATAGACATCCGATGCTGCTTTCCACCTACAAGGAAATTTAATTTGTGCAATTTTAGTTTTCTATATCAGCGGTTTACAATTTTTTACGGCAACGGAAGCCTAAATGATCGAGCATCTTTTGATGGAACCCTAAACATCTAAATAAAATTTATTATAAGATTTGAATAAATTAACCAAAGAAACACAACTAATTATTTCGACTTTATTTATTGAAAAGAATGAATTTTTTTTCAATAATCGTTTTATCATCAATATTCTTAAAATAAGAGGTTTTATTTCAAACAGTTGAATTCGCAGGCCTGAAGTGATATCTAGTCCAGATAGAAATTTCTTTTTAATGCACATATAACCTGGAAAGGAATATAATTATACTTCTCGGAATAGTTAACAGAGAAAGATAATTTGTTATTCTGGAATTTAATCATTTTATTTTGAATTTAAAAGTTCGACGAGAAATTCTGATGCAATTTTTTTTATAAATTTTGCCACTTCTTTTTTACTGGCATTATCCTCAAATAATTTCATCAAAATAACGAAATTATCAAAGAAATTATGGTTTATTGTTTTGATATAAATATTATTACAAGTTTCAAAAATTAGTACTGGTTTAAAAAATTCAAACTTTCGAAACCCTTCTGACCTTTTCACTTACTTTACTTTATTTACAAAAATTGGGCACCTGGGCCACTTAGCGGCCCCTATCCCATACATCTAGAAATTTACAGAAAATTTATAGTAATAACATTTTGAATTTAGCAGTCGATGTGGTAGCTAATAGAAAAACAAGCACTTTGCTTGAGTAAATATAACATTTGAATATCTGATTCATCGAATCTAAGTTGATATATATAAATATAANGTATTCAGGTTTTCATCTTTATTTTCCATGGTTATGTCTTCAGTGCTTGGATTAATTTCAGTCATTATTGATTCGAGTTGAATGGAGTTTTTATTCATCTCCTTGTTTTCTTCCGCTTGAAAGTTTTTCCTCTTCCACCTGACGTGATAAGCTGCATTTGTCAGTTTTAGGAAGTAGGAGTATTCATAGTCTCCAGAGTAACTTGATCTTATTTGAATGAGCAGTTTGCTAAGTAATTTATTTAAAACAATCAGCTCCTCTGTATCAAACTGAGTGTAAAACTCTACAATATCGTCAATATGTTCATGTTCAACTGGTGGAATATATCTTTTTGAAATCCCACAGGTAGCAATGATTTCTTCTAATGACGTGGATTCTTTGCAATGCTTCTGACCTTTTCAGGGAAACCCAGACTCACCATTAGGGAACCACTGCTCTACATCATACGAATTTCCTGAGATATTTAACTCTCCGCATACTTTATGGACACTTTATAGGTGTATAAGTTTAAGGAAAAAGTTTTCAAATAAATTACCATGTCAAAAATATTTTTTTATTTGATTTATAATATTTTTTAAATAAAAAGAATGTTCTACTTACAGAAGAGCGAATTTCACATAAATCATTCTTTTATCTGAGATATTCTCGTCGGAGGTTTCTCTGTAATAAGAAAAAAAAATCATAAAAATAGTAATTATTAGGTTAATAAAAACGTATAAGAAACACACACACAAAAAAACAGGATTATTGGAGCATATAAATTGAAATGAAATGTTATAATAATTATGGAAAATGTGCAATTATTAAGTATGCTTCTGTTCAAAATTGAAACTTTCAAAAATTTTCAAACTGTTAAAGATCGTTAAAACGAAAGGGGGGAAAAAGCTTTCCCTCAATAAACGCAGGCACCTGACTGGTTGATTCTTTCCCGTTAAGTCCAATGTCATTTTAAATTTAACGTAAAAACAATACTGCAATTAAATACGTTGAACTTAACAGTCTATTGTCATTGATAGTACCCTATATATACAGTAATAAAAAGTTCGGGATAAGATAGAATCAAAAGAATTTCGTCCACTGCTTAAATTGTTTTTTAGAAAAATGTATCAATCCTTTGCACTCTGATGTCGCCTCTAATGCGCCATCAAGGGTCACCACTGTAAAGTTTAAAACTTTTATACCATGATAATTAGCAACCACACTATTTTAGGATTCTTAAAAATACCGTATTAATGTTTTTTTAATGACTTTATGCCTATATCAATTTAAACATTTCAAACAGGGTTTATATGGTCTGGAAATTTTTTTAAAGTGGTAGCAAAAGTGAGATGTATCTAGATACTTTAAGCTCTCATATTAAATATTTAATTTAAAGGAAATATATATGGGTGGAAGGAATAACTCGGATACAATTTCGTAATTTACAAATGAAAGATACATTTAAGCATTTTTCAGTAAAATGTTTCTCAATGAGATTACAAGTTGCCCACTATTTAAGCGAAAAACATGTATCAATTTTTCTTGCTGTATTTTGAGAACAAAAATAATCAGATCAAACATTACCTTAAGTAGCCAGCAAAAAACAATCGCCATCTCCTCATCGGTGATTCGCACTGTAGCTGAAGTCCTCCACAAGAAAATGTCACTTCATCCACACAAGCTTGCTGAAAATCGAATGTTTTCTCCAATTTATAGATTTTACCAGTTTCCAATTTCAGAAAAATGAAGGCTTCAGCTTTATTGTTGCATTTTCTATTTATTTTTGCAACTAGAATCTCTGACTTTGAATTACCACCGTAGAATAAAATTTCATCATCTCTCTAAATTTAAAAAAAAATTATATGAATTAAAATATTAATTATAATAATATGTTGAAAAGAATAAAAATTGCACAAAAAATAAAAAGAAATACGCATTTATAAGATGCAACAGAAAACATTTGGTCAGTTTTAATATTAAATATTTTATTGCAACATAATGCGAAAATGGATTTCAAATTTAAGAATTATTATTAAGTGTAGGGCAGGGCGTCTAGTTTCCATAATTATTTCATTATATAAATAATGTTGTCCAGGTTCAACTTTGCGATTTAATTAGATAAATGCACATTGCTTGCTGCTAACTTTGACAGGAATACCTCAGGCGAATAAAAATCTAAGAAGTGGTGATTTATAAAAAGCAAAAATATATTAAGAGAGATTAAAAATTTTAAATTTTTCTNTCTTCTGTAATGCTACCTAAATGCTGCATAATTCAAAATGTTTTTTAATTCAACTTGTAAATACTTCATGCTGAATGGGTTAGGGGCCGCTGCGCGGCCCAGGCACCCAGTCTTAGTTAAATAAAGAGAAAACTATGTTCAGCCACTAACGGTCTCAGGCGCCCAGATAAATTTTGATAATTATGATGATGATAAAACTATGTTAATGTAACTGCAGTCAAGCTTATGTGGGAAAATAAAAAGAAGAGAATAATAATATTTGAGACCTACTTTTTTTTCTAGACAATAGAAAATCCATAACTACCAGAACATATTAATACTTAAAACTAGCATATTTACACAAAAACTGAAATTCGTATTATTACTTTTTAATGTATAGTGGTAGTCACAGGCAATTCAATCCCCCCATAAAAAGTCCCATCCCGAAATGAATTGATATTACTACGAGTTGTTGTTGTCATCGTATGACATTTTGACAATGCTGGCAGGTCAATTTTAGAGCAGAGGGGTGCACTTCTTCTTCTATTTAAGTGGCGCCATCTATGTCCAAGAATTCGACTTCTGCCACACACATACGTCACAGCCAGTTTCACAGGGAGGACGCATTCCCCCTCCATCCATCCACAGATCGCAATTTTGACCTGAACCAGAGCACGATCAATCTCCGATCTAGTAACCCCAGAGATATTGATTTGTTATCCGATCTTAGTTTCCCGACAGATTTAGCATGCACATGTCACTATTTTAGCAAGCACATGTTACCATGCCTTTGGCCGGTGAGGATCGAACTGACGGCCTCATCGACATGGGTCTAACACCCTACCAACCGGACTATTCCGGTCCATTATTATCAATAATTTATTTTTTACGTATACGCAACAGCCCTGATGAAAGAAAGAAAATAAAGAAGTGAAAAAAAAGTTTATACATTTAATAATTAAGAACAATGAAATTTTTTTATTCTACTAACACTTCAATTAAATAAATTTATTAGTGATGAACTTTAGGAATAATTTATAATTTTTCTAAAAACTTATTTAAAGTAATCACTAAACTTTTTTGTATCTATACTGCACCTAAGAACAGAGTTAAACGAATAAATGATATTTCTATTATTAAGGTTGTAAAAAAATATTTTATTTATTATGGGTGTCAAAAAATGTTTTATTTATTCACTATTTGAAAAATGTTTTATTTATTCACTATTTGAAAAATGTTTTATTTATTAAGGATTTTAAACATTTTGTGCTTAGTAAAGATACATATAAAACAGAGAAGTTCTTCATTTATATCACACCTATGATGAAGAAATCAAACAAAAACTGTATTACTTCTATGAAAATTTACTACAAAAAATAAGTACTTCCCACAACGATCTATTTCCATTTTTGTTAAGAAAATTTACATAAAAAAATCACATCGTTACCTAGTTATTTATTCATACAAAAATACAGAAATTATTTAATATAAAGAGAATTTTTAAAGGAAGCACAAAACATTAACATAACTCTTAAATTTTCTAAAAAAATTCCTTACGAATAATCTTTGTAATTTTTATTTCATAAACACACAATAATATTTCGTTAGTAATATTTAATTTCTAGATTAGATATAATTTCTAAATTTCTACATTAGTTAAAATAGTATCGACAGCAATTATTATATTTTACTTACATTTCGTAGATGAGATTCTTTTTGGGGAGATTCTAGTTCATGCTCCTCTTCTGGAATCGTGAAGTTTACTTTAACTGGATCATTTTTGACTGTATAATCATACAAATCTATTCTTTTCTTGGCGTTACGTTTGTAAATTCTAACATACATATAAAGTATAAGCCATTTACACCACCTTGTACAATCTGCAACAAAATATTTAAAAATTATTTGTATGAAGGTATTTATTTATATCCTCTATTGGTTTAATAAAAATTTCGTACTTTTGATTAGTTTGGAAATTTTTGTATTTATTTAAGATTTAGCTTTTTTTTCTTTTTTTTTCTTTTTTTTTTAGTATTTCCCCATGTTTTCGTATATATGTTCTTAAGTACTTGAGTAGGTGCACTGTTAAAGTATTTGGTTACAGACATATGCAGTAACATGAAAACATAGATAAGTGAAAGTGAAGGGAAGTAAAACGATATAGCTACAACTGTATATTACTACATTCATTATGCCGGCCAGATAGCTGAGAGGTCAGGTTGCTAACTGAAAAGCCAAAGGTCACGGAATCGAATCCCGCTTTGGGCATGGATGTCTCTCTCTGTTCGTCCCCTATCGCGTGCAATATGAATGTTGCCCTTCCAATGAACGGGCATCTCTGGCAACGTGTCTGCTACTTTTTTCACACTATCCGTGTATTCTCGATATATCTTCGTATCTTTCAACCTTGAAAATTATAGTTCTCTGGCAATTTTTTTAAAAAAATGAATAACTCGTTGGTTTATATTTGTACATGAACGAGGACATCTGAATCAAAAGTATTTCCCGTAACCAAACGTTGTTGACCAATGACGAGTTAGCTCGACATTGCAAGTGTAATGACGAGTTAACTCGTCATCGGTCTACAACTTTTGGGCATGAGAAGACAAGTTGATTCGTCTTCTGTCAGCAATGTGTTATTACATAAACCCCTATTTATAAAGCTTCAAAAATATTTATTTTACAGACAATAATTCAAGCTTATGTATAAGATTCCCAAAAGCCTTAACAATTTTATATAGTGTTAAGAAAATCTGATAAACATTTATAATATTAACACGCTTCTTTCGTTCGTTGTAGTTGAGCTGGACGTCTGAGGCCTTATATAAACATACTCGAGACAACTATTATGAATTATTTCTTAAACTTGCATAAATATTGTGGAACTCAAAAATATTTCAACTTAAATTAATTGAAATAAAATTAAGGATTGTTGAAGTTGTTGTTGTTGTTGTCGTAGACCATTAAGGCAAGGAGTAAGATTGTTCTTGTTTTCCAGTGGCGGCATATATGACCAAGAATTCGACTTCTGCCACATCCACGCGTCACACCCGTTTATGGGACGAATCCATTCATGCATCCTTTCATTCATCCACAAATCGTTATTTTGACCTCAACCAGAGAACGATCAATCTCCAATTACCTAAAGTACCCTCAGATGTATAATTTACGATCACGAGAACGATTAATCTGCAATATCCCCAGAGATATAATTTGTTACGGCCATATAGAGGACTTTGTGACTCCGACAAATTCAATGTATATCAGTCACCATTTATTAGACAAGGAGTCTGCTAGATTTGAACTATCGCTCTCAAATACGTTAAACATTATCTTCAAGGTTCCTGCGGTCCCGAAAAAATTTTAAAAGTGGTAGAAAATGTAGGGTAATGCTAGAATATATTTTTTATTTTAATATACCATTTTATCGTTAAGTGCTGGAATTTTCATGTATATATACTTTCTATGAAAAACAATTTATAGTAGCGGCTACACAAGAATTAAAATATCAAAATTTGTCTTATTTTCGTTACAACTTTTTAAAAGTTTCAAGGCCCGCGAGAACCCTATATCAGAACTACCGATTTAAACAGTATCTAGCAGTACCTAGATCGTATATATTACTTAAATCTGCTCTTAAATTTAAATTGGGACAAAGATGGAAGAAGGGAGTGGTATTATTTACGTAAACTAAGTTACGAAATAAAACTATCAGAATTCGTTCGTTCTTTGTTGTGGAAGTGGGCGTCTGAGGCCTTACAGCCCTTTAAAACTATCAGAAAGCTTGCAAGCCTATCATATGTATGTTTATATTATTCAAATGCAATGGCTATCAAAATCATTTTAAACTGTATTTATCTAATGAAGAATAGAAAGTTATTCTATAAATTTTGCCACCATCTTAAATACAAATATAAAACATCTGCTGGCGAAACCGGAAGAGTTGGCAAGTATGCTATCATAAATAATAAAGCGATGTTTTATATTCACAATAGCAGCCTATGTTTGAAAATAAATTAGATTTAGCATAAAACTTTTTCATTAAAGTACCTTTTCACTACTAAATTATCCGTTCTAAATTACTTTTGATGCAATGGTTTCAGTGCACTATTAAAATTAAGAAAGTAATAGGAATTTTTTTAAAATTATTAATGTAAGGAGATAGTTTTACTATTAAAGCATTTTAACAATTTACGTGATAATATTCAGTTCTAAACTTGCTAACAGTGATTGCTAACAGTTACTTGGAAAACTCGAATTTTCCAGGAGAAAATATATTTACCAACAAGAAATGCATTCTTGTGACTGTTATTGAAAAATTACCTGCCTGACAGTTATTTGTTTTGAATGAACCATACTGGAAAAAAGGATCCAAAATTTTACCTACGCTACTGAATAAAATATTACAACTATGTTTCTTATGTTGTAGTTGCTCTCATTTTTTGAATCTTGAAAAACTCGAATTTTCCAGGAGATATTTACTAACAAGAAATGCATTTTTGTGACTGTTTTCGAAAATTCACTTGCCTGGCAGATGACACTGAAACTTTTTTTTGACATAATAAGCATTCTTTCTATACATATTCATGAAACATTCGTCTTAATTAAAACAATTAAATTTATTTCATGACACTGATATCCCAAAAGTTAAAGTCTCTTACCAGAAATTCTTGCTATAAATAACCCTATAACAAAAGTAAACAGAAGAGCTGACGATAGTTCCATGCTTGCTTCACCCTTAAATGTAATCGCATACTGATAGAAAAAAATGAAGATGAAAGCTTTGTACCTTAAGTGATTACTGATAACTGAAAATCAAGTTAGATTAGAACTGATATAAGTACGAGAACGAAGTTGCGCAATGTAATATAATTTATTCCTGACACCGATTACACAACATAATGTAGAGAAGGGCAGATCATTGTTTTAATGCATATCATTTATTTTATGAGTGGTTCTATAAATGAATGATAGGCAGATATTTTTTTTAATGTAATTTGCATAAATCATTTTAAATGCTGGGCTCCTTTAACCCCTTGGGGACGGGTGATTCAGAAAAGCATTCGTACAAAATCAGAATCAAGTTGTAATTAAATAAAAAACAATAATTTAAATGTGGTCGTTGCTAATTTGACAGACTTACTTTGCTTTTACTTTAATTATTGTTAGTTTAATTATATATATAATCAATGTTAATTCAAAGTATAACTAAATAGTTTTAATTTGAACAAAGTAATGGTGAATTAAATAAATCAAACAATTATAACTCCGCCCACAAATAAACTGCTAAAGAAATACTTTGATTACCAGTTTTATATTTTTACAATGATTGATGCAGTTTTATGCTGTCACGTATTTGTGACAGTCGGCGCGAAAGGGTTAAAATATCGAAACGGTTCCGAGTATTGAGTGCCCAGTTGATAATGTAGTATTTTTTTTGTTTATACGTTTTTTAAAAAAAATAACGTATAAATCGAAATTATTGAATTATATTAATTAAATAAAAAGAATAATGTATAAACTCGTAGACGGTTTTGTTTTCAATGCCAAGAGATAAGGTAGTAGTCAATAAGGTAGTAGGTTTAATCAGGTTTCTGCGGTTTTAAAAATTCTTTTAAAAGTGGTTAAATTAAATCAATTTGGTTATTTTATATAGATAAAATTAAACAAATCTGGATAGATCACTATTTGCATATTAGTTTTTAAAAAAATGCGCCTTAGAATTTTTCGCTTTAAATCGCTAAAGTGTATTGAGGAAGAAAAAAAAACGTTTTTTAATAATTTTTGATCTTATGATCGGATTTTTACACAGTAGGCATGTGAAGGTTACTTTTAAAAATTAACGACTGAAACTACAAGTACGTGAAGCAAAAGTAACAAGTAAAAGTAAAGTGTACAAATAAAAGTACCAATGAAAGGAACAATTCTTAAGTCGTTAGAAAAGTCACATCTATCTATCTAATTTAATCTGTTTTCTATCAGATTTTATTAAGTCATTCATTAGGAAATTATAAGAAAAAAAATTTAAATTTCAAGTTCAAAATACATGAAATTTTAATTTAAGTTTACAAAATCTTAAAAGGCTTGAAAATGTTACGAGATTCATTGAATTAGTGACCTTAGAAAAAATCCAGAAACCGAAAATCACTGTTTACTTCAATGTTTGCATATAAAAAGGAGTTTCAATTTATGTTAATTTCAATTAAGATTTTTTCCGACATTTACGTTACAATTACTTGTACTCTCTCCCAAATAAAATAACGAAAAAACAAGAAAAGTACTAAATTTAAAAACTAACGAAGTTTAAAAAAAAAGTACGTACTTCTTACTTTTACGTAAAAGTTCCATGCATAAGTAGGACTCAATCTAACTGGTTCGAGAGGGTGACCTCAAATATGCTAATAAATAAGCGCAGACAATATTTTAAGTTACGAAATCAGATACAAAAATGTACTTTCTCTAAATGTCTCCTCCCCCGAAATATAGAGGATCTGGGATATATAATCCTTATAGTTTCCTCAGGAAAGTTGGCGAAAGATTATAATGTAATTATTAAATGCCGATTTTACTCTTTGCTTACTTCGCCATTCCTCAAGAATTTTATAAGCTAATCGAGAAAAAAAATTTTGCCCACAATTTTAAAATTCGTTTATCTAAAGATAATTCCATGCAAAAAATAGTTTTTAATAATTATATTTATTATTTTTTTATAATTTTAATCATAATTGGAAGAAATTTTGCATAACAATGTGTTCAAATTTTTACATACTTTTAATGAGCGTAATTTTTTATGACAAAATGCTAAGGTTCGAACGAAATTGGCCAAATAGTTCCTAGGAAATTAAATTTAAAAAAAATCAGATATTAAAAATTTTCATTATTAAATGCTTTTTTTTCAAATAAAAGAAAAGTTTGCGTAACAAAATGTTTTTTCTAACAGAGCTCTAAGTATTAAAGTGGTACCTTAAATAAAGATCTAATAGTGGCAGTAAAACTTTAAGTAAAATTTACTGCCACTATTAGATTTTTGCCACTTTAATCACAGCTGCTTTTTTAGTTACTATGATTGATTATCACTTTAACGTCTTCGTGACAGGCCGCTCAGAAATATATTCACACAGAACCAGGATCAAAACGAAACTGTTAGCTTTTACGAGAGCAAGGGTTACTTTGACTTTAATTATAACACACGACCCAACCAATGTTAGCTCAATGAGTAACGATATAATTTTTATTCTGAACTAAGTAGCGGTGGATTAAATTAATCTATTACTACCCCGTCCACTGATAATACGTTAAAGAAATAATTTGGTTGCAAGTTTTATTTTTTTAACCCTGTTTGTCGTTTTTTTTTATCACGGAGAATGCATACAGGACTCGCCCGTCTAGAAAAAATTAAAGACTGATAAGAGTCTTATGAAAATTCTAATTCTTTAAAATATTTGTTTCAGTTCACGACTTCTGAAAAAAATTGTTTCTTAAAATCTTCAAATATATGGGAATGGTTGTAATTCATTTATTACTGCATAGTGCTCTCTTTTATGAGACTTTTAAAAAACTCTTTCAAGAGTTGACTTATTCACAAGTTTATCAGACTCCATTTAAAGAGCAGGTGGACATTAGTGTCTACTACTAAATACATGGTCGCTGTGGCAGGATAGACATTCGACTTAGAAAAAAGTAACCCTCTGTATATACTTGAAATTATAGCGAAATTGAGTTAAATAAGTAGGTATNATATATATATATATATATGCTTCAAAATTGTATTTAAAATTATTGATGGTTTAGGATAGTTTTATTTTTCAAACATGTAATAATTAGCAGCACTTTCACA
Source organism: Parasteatoda tepidariorum (assembly GCF_043381705.1). Taxonomy (NCBI): domain Eukaryota; kingdom Metazoa; phylum Arthropoda; class Arachnida; order Araneae; family Theridiidae; genus Parasteatoda; species Parasteatoda tepidariorum. The sequence goes on from NC_092208.1 coordinate 69,639,440, forward strand.
TTTCTGAATCTATTAAAAATTTTAAATTTGTATTTCATTCACGCTCTTAATAAAATTCGAATATTTAAACATTGTCTTTTTTATTATCTGCATTTTATTGCTCTTATGAAAACTGTTTTCACAGCATAATTTTGATTTTTATGATATTTTGGGGTACACCAAAATGGTAGGATGTTTTCACCTTATCTATGTAACCTTTTTCAACATTTTCTGTTTCTACTTATTTCTGTCTTCCTTTTAATCCTATACATCTAAATTTGACCCATATCCTATTCCTATTTGAATTATTGATCTTAGTTTCAGCCCCGCTAGGAGCTCTAACTAATTCATCTGAGTATGAAAATGATGTATGATGTATGAAAATGATGTAAGATGTATGAAAATCGCTGAAGCGCAATTGAGTGAGGAAAATGGGATCAGTAACTTTTACTGAAATACATATAAATATGAAGCACGATAAAAGAGAACTAAGCGACAAAGAGGTTTTGTGACTTACTGCCTCGCCTCCCCCCGGGGTTTTAGCCCCGAGCTTCACGGGTGCAGAGCAAGCCACATCACCCCAAAATATTTGAAATTAAGCTCAATTTAAGTGAAATTAGAACGTGATATTTACAAAATTTAAATTATTTACAATTATTTACAGTATTTGAGCGACAGTACCTCATCATCAGATAAGAAGAAGACGATTGCCGGGCTATACTTTATGTTATCGTGTATCAAGTCAAAATCGAAGTTCTTATAGTAGTTGCACTTATCACAGGATAGCGCATCTGTGAAGAAGATCTCGCATACTTCAAAATTTTACCCCTTTTACCTAACGTGCTTTTAAGTAATTAATTTAAAAAAGCAAACTGTTAACACAAGCGTCTTTATGCAACACATATTTTGAAAGATTTGACAGTACAAAAGTGTTGGCACAGTTTGAAAGATCATGCTTGAAGCTTTTAGAAAGGATGTTTTTTTTTTTTTTTTAGATGATCGCCCACCTCGAAGAGGTTAAATCGAAATATTGATAATAATATCACCAATATATTATATTAACGGTATAATCACCAATATTTTGATTTAAAAATTAGGAACATATATAGTTTTTGTTTTACCAAGATATAATATTATACAGTAGTTTGCTTTTATCTTTTTAAATATATTCATGCTCTGATGCCTCGTGCTTGGTCTTCCTTGTTCGGCTAAAAAGAGAAGAAAAAAAATCCCCACCTGTAATCGCCCTCTTTACTACATTTTAACATTTTACTTCCATTAGGTTTAATGGAAATAAAAAGTTTGTTTTATTTTAGAGTACCTAAGTGAATCGGAAAAAATTTTCTTTTAAATTACATACTACAAGCGTTTCTGTAAAAAAGGCTTGCACAGAAAGCAAAGATTGTTCATTTTGTAACTGTAATTTCATAGCTTTCAAAATTAGGTAATATAGTTTCATTATCTATTTCGTCTTCTAAAAGTAAACATCATTTGTAGGAGAACAATTCAAAAGAGAAACATTATTTGCTAACAAAATCGCTACATGAATAGATCTCGTGCAGATAAAGAAAGAACTCTGGCGTGCAATTTCTTTTCTTTCTTGGAGGAAAACCCTGTGTATTTTAATCATAATTATTGAAAGGAAAAAAAATCTAACGATAATAATAGAATTATCAATGAAAAAAATTGCAGACGTTGCGTTAAATCTCGGTTTATAATTTAAACGATTTTGTCATTACCAAATCTCTGTTGTAACGAACAAGAAAGTGTAGTTTTTTTTTCATACCAACATCACTAAGTATTTTGAGGAAATTTAAAAGTCAGCATTAGACGACTCTTTACAGCTTTTACTTTGTGTTTCGGGGGTTTTATTGCTTCTTAAGGATATTATAGATTTTGAATATAGTTATGAGCACGATTCAAGAAGTTATACTGTACAATGTTTTGCTAAATCATTGCATGTGTTTTTAGAACTGTTCCGCTTGATTGCACTGCAGTGGTTGCATTATTTTGTGACTTCAAACTTATGTGAAAGAACGTTTAAAATTTGCTGAACACAATATCTGATTGCGGATTTCAAAGAGTTAGAAAGTGAACAAAACATTACGTTATACTAAAATTATTAATCAAAAAACTGGTGGTAATGATATCAAACCCATAAAGAGTACTTGTAGTGGCTGGATGTCAGGCAATTTTCAATTTTTAGCATACATAAAAAAAACTCGTAAATTCTTTGCTGGCTCAGAAAATTTTAGCAAAAATTTCTCCTTTACTTACCGTTTTCCAATCTACCACAACACTGATTTTATTATCATGAGAACAATGTAAGTCAAAGCGCCCATGACTTATGTAGACCTATGGATCTGATAGTAACTGAGTAACTGGACTGTAAATAACTGACAGTAATTTCTATCTCTGACTTACAAAAGAACTTCTGAAAAACTGAAATGTGGGAAAGAATTTAAGAAAGTTTCAATTTCTGATGTATTAGAAAAATTTGTCAATTTACTGCTGATTTTGGAAATCATTAAATTTGAAATAACGTTCATTCTCTGCAGTATACAGTTTTCTTATTTATTACAAAACTGTTTCTGCTGGAAAGAATAAAGGTCAAAATCACCTTTCCGTAATCTTTAAAGCATTAAAAACTTCACGGAATCGCAAACAAGTAAAAACATTTAATCTAAAATATAATAAATAGAATTATCGTATGAGAAAGTCTTTAGAACATATAGACATGCCACACGTCAAATTTTTGAAGTTAATTAAAATTCAATTCTCTGGATTGATGACTGTGATAAGCAATAGTGCTGTCTGAGTATATCTTCTCTAAGACAAAACAAGGAGAACGAATTGAAACATTTAAAACATTAATATAGAAAAAAATCGCTGATAAGACTAGAATATCTTCACGTGATATGGATACCTCTTGCATGAAGCTTTTAAAACTTTTTGAAGTTAATATATGCATAAATTAATATATGCATCTGGAGTTCTATTCTCTGGGTTGATTGGTGTCGCCTGAATGTAGCTTTTTTGAGACAAACAAGTTAGACAAAGCAAAGAAATAAAAATATCTTGTCTATAAGTACAGAAATAGAAATGCCGCAGGAAGCTAGGACATCTCAGAACATATGATTATGTTACGCGTAAAATTTTGAAAGCATTTTTAAAGTTATTTATACTAATTACAATTTCAAATATTTTAAAGACACTACTTCTAAAGTGTATTTTCGCAACAACAAAAAATATTATGAAGTTTCCAAAACACATAACTGTGTCTACAATGCCTCTTAATAATGTCATCGAAGTCAAAACGGATCANAGTTGTGTTTTAAAAGTGAATTAATTTAAAATATAAACAAGTACAATTGAAATTTTAGCATTGAATGGAGTTTAAATTTGATGCAGTCATAAGTTGTGATATAGATATGAATAGAATCAAGATATATACAAATACAATTGACATTTTAGCATTGAATTGAGTTAGAATTACGTATTTTGTAAGACAAATATGAAATGAAACAAAATCATGAATTTTTAGCATAAGTTTTGCATTTCCTTGGTGGCGCCATCTAGCGTGGCAATAGACAATATAAACACACTTGAGACAACTATTATGAATTAAATCTTAAACTTACATAAATATTGTGGTACTCAAAAATATTTCAACTTAAATTAATTGAAATAAAATTAAGGGCTGTTGAAGTTGTTGTTGTTGTCGTAGGCCATTAAGGCAAGGATCACGATTGTTTTTATTTGCCAGTGGCGCCATCTATGGCCTAGAATTCGACTTCTGCCACATCACGCGTCACACCCGTTTATGGGACGAATCCATTCATGCATCCTTTCATTCATCGACAAATCGTTATTTTGACCTCAACCAGAGAACGATCAATCTCCAATTACCTAAAGTACCCTCAGATGTATAATTTACGATCCCGGGAACGATCGATCTCCAGTACCCCCAGAGGTATAGTTTGTTATGGGCATATGGAGGACTTTGTGGTGAGTCCGTCAGATTTAACGTACACCAGGAGAAAATATATTTACCTACAAGAAATGCGTTTTTGTGACTGTTATTGAAAAATTACCTGCC
>NC_092208.1:69644017-69653739 GCF_043381705.1 Parasteatoda tepidariorum
ATATTATATAATTGAACTTGGATCGGAACCTAATACCTAATTTATTTAGTAAAACTGTTTCTAATCTGTATGAATTCAAGTGCAGGAAAATTGTTTTTTTATTCCNTTTTTTTTTTTTTTTTTTTTTTTTTTTTTTAATCCAATATATATATATATAATAATCTTCTATTTATAACTCTTAAATAAAATTCTTTTATGCCTCAATAATGTCAACTCATTTGTATCTGAAATAATTTTATTTCTGACTACGCTTTAGGTATAATTTCAAAAAGCAAAAAGTGGCAGTAACAATGTTTTGTTTACTGTATTTATTTTTAAGGAAGCACATAGTTATGGCTGTCACAGAGATGCCAACTGCTTCGGACGCGCAAAAATAATTAAAAATACGGTAAATAACAACAAAGTAAATTTTGCAAATATTTGACTATTTTTGCTTGCTTTTTAAAAGGTGTAGCATGACATGAGTACTTCTAGAGTGACGAATTATATAAACTAACGAATTATTTAGAAATAGTGGTGGATAAAAATCTACTAAATTGAATTTATTAAACCAAGAATCACAATTGAAAAACTACCTCTTTAAAATATATATTTGCTGTCCGGAGCAAGTTGGCATCTCTGTTGTCATAGCGTATCAAAACTTTCAAATATTTATATTAATTATATAATGTCTCCCACATTAGCAGAGATGCCAACTGCTCTGGACACGCCAAAACAATTTAAAAAAAAACGGTAAATAACTACAAACTAAATTTTGCAAATATTTGACTACTTTTGCTTGCTTTTTAAAAAGTATAGCATGCTTTATTTCTTTAAAGTGGTGAATTATATAAAGTTGCGAATTATTTAAATATAGTGGTGGATAAAAATCTACTAAATTGAATTTATTAAACCAAGAATCACAATGAATAAACTACCACTTTAAAATATTTATTTGCTGTCCGGAGTAAATTGGCATCTCTGCATTAGAAAAAAACATTTAAAAAGCACTGAGCTTTATAGAACTATACGACTCAGTGCTTTTTTAATGTAAAATTGTATACTGATTTGTTTTAAACCTATAATTATTACCTTTTTTTCGTATTTTACATCAATTGCAATATTACATTTTCTTGTACTGTTCCAAAATAGTGAACAGGTTAAAAGTTTTTTCATAATGTAATCAGTTATTAAAAACTCATTATTATTATCATTATTATTTTGGGTATCCTATTTCAAGAAAATATAGTTTGTTAAAAACCAAATTGCAAATGTCACAAACATGAACTTACGTTCACATTTTAGAAAGACAACTTGATGCCTTACAAACAGATTAGAAGCTTTTGTTTTGTTACTTATTTTCAATAAAGAGTTTAATATTTTTTAGAGAGTCTGAATTTTTTCTTTGTTATTATAAGCACACAACTGAATTAATTAAGTCATTGCATAAAAACCTAAACTGCATTTTATCACATTTATTTCAAGTTTTGTTATATTTTCACTTAGCATCTAAGTTAGTTTAATATCTAAAACCATTTTTCTTAATAATTTATGTGTCATTGTTTAATTAGCTAATCTTGCAATGCGCAAGAAATTTGAAAAGTCCTCAGCATTTTATAATATGCAGAATAATTTTTAGGTTCATTACAATCAGAAAAGAACAGTAAAACCGAAAAGAAAAGTGAAAATAATTGTAAGCAACTTGCTATAATAAAGATGGCTGTGGATTTATTGTCCACATGAGGGGGAAAAATATTAAAATTCAAGAAGATATGCATTCGCCTGTACGATCATATATGTTTAGTGATGAAAAAAATTCTTTTATATCTAATTCATAAAAATAAAAATACATTACTCTTGCTACCACTAGGAAACATATTTTATGAAACTACGGAGAATTCGTAGCATTTGGAGTCTCTTTATAATTTCTAGATGTATGGGATAGGGGCCGCTGCGTGGCCCAGGTGCCCAATTTCTTATAAATAAAGTAAGTAAAGGGAGTCTCTTTATGTCTTCTGTAGGTCGACTACTTTGTGAGGCTTGACCACAGTGAGTTAATCTTTTTTAAAAAGATGACTTTTTTGGTAAAATAATTTATGAATGTAAAGAATTTGAATTATTGGATTAATAAGTGTATAATAGTCGAAGTAATAATTATCACAGAAATTCAAAAATCGCTAGAAATTTAAAGATTAAGTGGTAGAATGGTAGAAATCATATAAATCACGGTGCGCTGCCGCGAAGCGGCATTAACCGATTCATCTGTAGTAGTAATTCGATGATGAGGAGTAGTGAGGTGGAATGGAGATGTGGGGAAGAGGTGATGCTTAGCACCAAAAATCGAGAGTGTATTTCGAGTGCTAGGGCAACGTCATATAAAGATTAAGTGTATGATTTAAGGAGATAACATTCAAAGTGTGTTTTATCAATTTTATGGTGATTTCCATAAAAAACATTTTTAAAATTTTTTTTCCATATGAAACGTTTTTTAATTTTTTTTTCATATAAAAAGCTTCCTAATTCTCCTGTAGCATTATAAATTTAATACTAATGTTTAAAATTTTTTGTATAAAAATACTAATTTATTTTTAGAATTCAAATTTTTTGTCAGAAAGTATATACTTGTCATGGAAATATTTGTCATTAAACAAAAAAATGGTGCATCGATTATAAATATTTCGATTAAAGATTTTTAAATTTTTAATAATATTGAGCTTAACCAGGGATCACATGCACTTTGAAAAAGTAAAAAACGATAGTAATATTAATAGATAAAATTGTAAGGTGTGCAAAGTAGTTTAAAAATTCTAAATAAAATTTTTTATAGATCCAAAGGTAAAGAATTTGAATTCTTAATTATAAAGCGAATTGTTACTGCTTTATTGCAAGCTTTGTTGTAGTTGCTTGCTATAAAACTGATACGAGTTTTTAGTTTTTCCATATACATGCAACCCATGATAAATAAATCAAACTTTCGCTGATGCATACCCTTTGACTACTAAGGAATTCGCCTCAGAAAATATTTTTGGTGGCAGCAAATTCTTTATTCTCTATAATAGAGCGAAAAGAATAAGTTGAATTAGAGTAAAAAGGGCTTCCCCCAGTATGAGACATAAATAATTTAAACCGAAATATAAAATGTTGTATACAGAGTTTCATAATTTTAAATTTTGATGAAATCTCAAAAAAAAGTTAGTAGGTTTTAAAATTTATGTTTCTGGTGTAGTGCAGACAGTTTTGCAATGTTGATTTAACAAATGCTACAAACCACCAGAAATGTAAAACGAACTGCTTTTAAACGTTTAGCAACCACTATTCTTACAACACGCTAAAGTGAGTCATTTCATTTACACTGAACTATCTAAGCCTGCCAACTTTCTATGCTTTTTGAAAAAAATGTCTTTTAGTTAATGGAAGCTAATTTTATGTTTTAATGTGTTAAAGCTTAGTTTTCTTTTGAAAATTTGATTCAAAATGTTTAATTTTATTTTCGTAAATTTGATTTTTCGCTCCATTACTTCCAATTGATTCGAAAGCATTTATAAAAAGGCCTTTTTTGTTCAAAATCTCCCTTATCAAAACATATAATTTTTGGTAAAAGACAAGTAATTTGTGGTAAAAGTTTTTTTCTTGTCTTTTCATTAAGGGGCCTCGGAGCATTGCTAGTTTTGGTTAAATTCACTAACAACAGAAAGGCTCCTATGTGTTTGCAGGCAGTGTGTCCCCTGATGAAGTACTGTTCTGCAAACACACATTTATATATTATATTTTATTTTTAATTATTTTTAATTATTAGGAATTTATGCCTTATTTTTAATCTAAGTACATACTAATATGGAAATCAATGAATCAGTAAATCAACAATTCAATGAATTTATGAAACAAAAAATCCTGGATTCCAGGAATCTCTGTATCAATATCAGATTTTGTCTTCATTTTAAATAATTAAACCATAGTTATAAACTAGTTTATATATATTTTTTAAATATTCATCATTTTGGTTAAAATACTTTGAAACATAATTTATTTAATCAAGAATCAACTATCAAAGCCTTTCGAACAATCAAAGTCACATCAATCGCTTAAAAAAAACGTCTGCTGGAAGCTTAAAATTTGCCAGCTGTTTCCAGAAATTAAAATTTAGAACTTTTGTGTAAAGCAATTAATAATGTAAACTTATATAATTGAAAAAACTTCTGATTACTTAATAATTATATAACGATATCTTATACTATAATACGAGGAATGGTTGCCAAGTCGAAAATCGCCCCAGAATTAATAAACTCCGGTAAACTTGGGGGTCTGGGGTTTTTGGCCACGAGGAATCGATTGGCGCCGGTTTTGAAGCGCTACGGTCGAGCAGTTCGGAGTTACAGATAGGATATTTTCAAACTTTATTAGTTCGCCATAATGGCTATAGATACTTTTCTCCACTCTTATAAATGTATGCTAATGCGAACCTTACAATTGAAATATTAATTTTCGACAACTTAAACCAATAATATACGAAGGAATTAATAATTTAATTGTAAGGTTCGCATTAGTTTACATTTATCAAAGTGGAGAAAAGTTTAACTTTTGTGTTAAAATCACCGTCAACAAAGTCCGACATTTCAACATTCATCAGATTTCAAGCTACATTTTCAACATGCAGAACGCACCTCTACATGAAATTCTTCAAGGAGCCGGAATTTTGGAACAACAAGCGATCAACTCAATTCTACCCGCAAATGGACAACTAGAAGATACCGTCATTGTCAGAATGCTTCTCCATTACGCCGAACAAGCTTACCCGACCGTCAAAGTTGCCGTACTTCACCCTGAATTTGTCGCACGCTTCTACGTTACAACAGCGGATGGCGCTTATGAAGGAATGGCTCTTCTCAACGATATCAGCGACCAGAACAAGGCTTCCAACTATCTATACGGCGTTCAACAAGGATTCGACGTGCTACTCATTCCCATTCACAAGAGAGCTCAAATGGATAGAGGCGAGCACTGGATGCTAGGAATTTACGAAGCAAGCTATGGAGAACGTCAACTATTAGTCTGCGATCCAGTCGACAACCCGCTGCCCATCGATGCTGTTTTGAGAAAAATACTGCGACACGTTTTGAATACCGTTGTTACGAATGAAAAGCTGAAAGGATGCATCGTGAAACCTCGCAACGCTTACAACCACCAAGATGACGCGTCTTCCTGCGGAGTTTACATCGTCTTTTATGCTCGACAATACCTCTCTCATCGACGCCTTTTCCTGGACAAGAATTTTCAAGAAGCGGATGAACGGAAGCAAATTTACGAATTCGTTGTGAACAGTGTCTTTAATTGTATAATTTTTTGTTATCAATTACATTTTATTTCCTATGACTTTTCAAACTTTACCTTTGTATAGAATAGTTCCCTTTCCAAACTTTGTTTAGATAGTTTACAATGGTGCACTTTAACCGGTTATCTTTTCACCAATGGTTTCACAAATTTTCTTATGGCATGTATTGTTTTGATAAATCACAATTGAAAATTTAAATCTTCGAGTTAGCTTCGATACCTGTTTTCTCCGAGCGGAGCTCGGTCACCCGCTGGTATTAAGTAACGTTAGGTATTGTTTAGTTTAGTAATTGTAAATGTCATTCATGTTTTCCATTTCGTAAAATGAATGCAAACTTATTAAGTAACGTTAGGTATTGTTTAGTTTAGTAATTGTAAATGTCATTCATGTTTTCCATTTCGTAAAATGAATGCAAACTAATTTTTAAGAGTTGTTTATAAGACTTTTTTCAAGTAGATAAGTATACAATTGTATTAAATTGGTTCGTATAATTAAAAAAAACTTTTTTTTTATTTTTCAATTAAGAAAATGTAAAGATTGTATTAATTTTCTTTGTGAGCTGTGATTTGTTTATGATAATAATAAAATTGCTAAATTGTGATGAAATAAAAATGAATACACTAATCATTTAAAGAAAGCCTTTTTTTTTGTTTGACTGGAGTTTACGAGGCAGATTTTCAGTGATATATAAAAAAAAACGCAAGAATTATTATTTACAAAATAATGTTATCAGCAAAGCTTTGTTTCTGTTATCAATTTAACTTTAAACCTTTTCAGAATCATATATTGCAGTTTTTAAAGGATATAAGTTAGCTTAACTTCTACGCAAGTGACAGAAACATGGGGTCAATTATTGCAACACCCATTACTTTAATATGTTCTCTTTTTTCATCGCAACCATTGAGTAAGTAATTAGTTTTTACGTTGTATTGAACTATAAAGATTATCTCCTCATCTTTTTCTACTCTTATTAATATGTTTGTTTTAATTCTTACATTTTTTTTATTTTATAACCGTCATTGAACAACAGACCCAATTGTTTTGATTACGATTACTAATGTTCAACTCCGTAGCCTTGCAATTTTGAAACCAATCCAGAAGACAAGGGAACTCCTGGATCAAGTATGGGGAGAAATTTGCATTCGTAAAGGACTTTTTGATGGAACTATCCCACATTTGTGTTACACGGAGAGGAAGACCACTAGAACCTCCTATGGTTAGCCTGACGACAAGGGGACTCTAACCCCATGATCCATCTATCACTGAGAGCGTCAGTACTGTGGTCGGTGCAAGTAGGATGAGGAATTCGTATGGACCAGCCATCGCTGGGATTTGAACCCTTTTCACCTCAATAGAAGGCGAACGCTCCATCCCTGAGCCATCGCGGCTCTAATTTTTACATTTAAAGAAGGACGAAAAAATGCTTTATAATTTGAGTGATACTGAGTCACCTGCTTAAATCTGATCGTCCTGGGAAAAATTAAAAAGTGGCGTTCAAAGTTATCTTTAAGGCTAACAAAATATCTTAGGTTTAGCTTTCATTTTGTTTTTAACTTAGGGCAGATTTCAGTTTTATAATTGAATTTAATTAGTTAAGCAGTTAGCATGTCCTGGTATTTAAAATGTTTCGTTTCATAACAAATATTGACGAAAAATCTCACTGTTCTCCTACACCTATTTTAATTTTTTTTAAAGAGCTGCTACCAAATTATGCAATTTAGAGTGCAATTTAGAGCGAGAGAGTGCACAGGGAGTCTTCCACCACATATTATTCAATTTAGATGAAAGAGCAGATATCCATTCATGGATAGGTACTCTGAAAAACTTGATTAGTTAGTTAGTTAGCTATGAATTTGTTATTACCTTTTATGAACGCCTTTATGGAACATGAATACATGATTGGCATACAGGAAACGAATAGCATCTTTATAGTTCGCTATTTTTAGTTTCGAATTTAATCTACGAGAAGAATTGAACTTCGCGCAGGTTTTCTCAAAATTACTGAGTGAAAAAGCAAATTAGGTTAACTAGATAACGCTCTTGTGATAACCAGGACCGGGTGGCATTCATGGTGTCATGATTGATCATCTCGGTATACGGGGAAGGCAATTCCTGCTGGATATTTTTAACCATTCTGTAGATGCGGTAGATTTCCCGAGACTGGAAGAGAGCCTTAATAATTCCTATGCAAAAAACTGGGAAGTCTGCAGACTCCCCCGAGAACTATAGGCCAATAGCTTTGACTAGTGTTTCATGCAAGCTTATTGAGAAAATGATCCTCTGCAGACTGAATTTTTACTTAGATTCCAAAGAACTACTCCCTCGAGCACAATATGTTTTTTTGTTGCGATGTTATGACTGGGTTTTGCACGTGATAACAATGCAATTGCTAATCTTTTGTTTGAATCTGTATCCGATGTACTCTGTGCAGAGCCCAGAAAAAGAAATGGGCTAATACTGGACTCAGTAACTGATGATTATTGGGGTTTAGTACCTGAGGATAATTCAAGTTCTAGTCATTGGCTGTTCTCCGTGCTTGATACATTCTGAGGAGAGCCCAGTTAATGAAATATGGCTACTGAAGTTAAAACTTTACTCTGTATCTGAAGAAAACTCCAAAAAGTGTTGAGAAATAACTAACGTTTAGGATCCTTACAAGCAGAAGCAGAATTTGTTGATAGGCAGAATTTATAGCGATATTATTGCTAGGTGTTGTACCTCATGTCTACTTAGGCTCTGCACTTGATGACAATGCAATTATAAATTGTTTGCTGGGATCTGTACCTGATGTACTCTGTACGGAGTCCTGCACACGAAATTGAGCTACCGAGGCTAATACTGGGCTCTGTAATTAGCGATAATGCAAGTTCCGATCATTCCAGACCTTTAAATGTAGAATTCCTGACGATATATCAATTAAAAGAATTTACTGATGATTTAATTAACGACAAGCTAAAAAGTAGAATAGCTAAAGCTTTGATCTTGACGACATTTCAAGATTTAATTATTTTCTGACTTCTATAAGTGAGAAATATTTACTCTGAAGAATTTATTTCAATTAACTTTTTCGCCACTTTTCATTTAGCTAAAGAATGCTTTCAAATTTTAACTGGGGCTTTTTGCCCGTTGCCACCCGAAGTTGAAATCGTTTCTTAATTATTACAAGTATTTTTAATTATTATAAGTATTGTCATATAATAGTGCATTAAATTAAAATTTTGCAACTCTGCAGAAAATATATTTTTACGTGAAAATGACACACTGTTTTTAAAATTAACTTATAGTGAAATTAAAAAAAAAAAAAAACTAAAATTGTTGCTAAAATAAAGAAATTTGAGTTACAAATTATCAACTTACAAATTACGCATAGTATAACCATCTGTAGCAGGCAGTAAACGTGCTGAAGCAAATAAATTATCCGTATTATTTTTAACAAAACTTAAGAATATCACCATTTGTCTATATAATATTTCATATATCTGCTGGCATCATTTTATGTAATAATGGACAATATTCTTAGAATTCGAATATATCACTTGAGAATACGTTACTTTTGCTACCAATAAGAAACATATTTTCTAAAGCTACGGAAATTTCGTAGTTGTTTGAGGGCATGAACAATGCCTGAAGCTAGAATATATTAATTGTGAATATATTAATTGTGAACTTTTGCTAATAATAGGAAATATATTCTTTAAAGCTACGGAAATTCCATAGATGTTGGAAGGCATGAGTAATACGCGAAACTCGTATATATTAATTGTGAATAAGTTACTTTTGCTACCAATAAGAAATATATTTTTTAAAGATACGGAAATTACGTAAACGGTGGAGGGCATGAGTAATGCCTGACACCTGGGTAGCAGAAACCCTCCATCACGGCAGATGGTCGTGATTATAATCAGCAGATATTTATCTGCAGATCATCTGCTGATTATTTCTCATCAAAAAATAAACAAACAAATGAGGGGAAAATTGCAGAGACTTATTTTTAAAACATCTCTGATTTTGGCCGATTAAAAACTGAAAAGGCGAATCCAAAGAACATTACAAATAAAACAAATTGTAGAGAATTTTTTTTTCATTTACTTAATTACTGGCTTAACTGTATAGGGATTTTTTCCTCCTTTTTTTTAATATGTGTAAAATTCATCTTCAAATTTAAGCAACATAAATTTTTTATGTCTAATTTGTATGGACATCATATTTGCGACATGTACAGTCGGCAAAAAAAAAAAGATATCACCCTGAATAACTTTTGTTCTAATGATCGGATTTTCACGATCTAAGTGTCAATCTTAATGGTTCCCGGGGGTGACCTCAAATATGCTAATTAATTAATGCTAACTATTAATTAAGTTACGAAATCAGACACAAAAACGTACTTTCTCTGAATAAACATGTATTTTTTTTT
>NC_092208.1:69657980-69662576 GCF_043381705.1 Parasteatoda tepidariorum
AATCCAAATATGTAAAAAAAAATACATGTTTATTCAGAGAAAGTACGTTTTTGTGTCTGATTTCGTAACTTAATTAATAGTTAGCACTAATTAATTAACATATTTGAGGTCACCCCCGGGAACCATTAAGATTGACACTTAGATCGTGAAAATCCGATCATTAGAACAAAAGTTATTCAGGGTGATATCTTTTTTTTTTTGCGGACTGTACGTTGGGTTGAAATGATTATTTGCTATAATAGCAATAACCAGACCTAAATGCCTCCCAAAGAAAAGGTGGAAAGTAGTCGAAAGAATTATGAAATAAGCCAGGGCCCACGAAAGTGTGTAGGACTATAGAAAAATAAAAAGAAACAATAATACTCTTTATTTGAATACGTTGAAGTGGTAGACAAATTTCTATTTATGAAGAAAATGCTTCAGATTCACTCGGTAAATTCTGCAACTGGGTCTAAGATGAAAATATTTTCATAATACTAGTGCTATTGAAAATCCCCAACCAACTTTTTCTATTTAGGTGTGACTAAAACTACATTACATAGCTGCTTCTTCTTGTGCTTTGTAAAAAGAGATTCTTAGTATATGTACCACGATCTCTAAAAATAACTTAAACTTATTAATAGTTAAAAAAACGCAAATATTCTTGAATCCTGGATGTATTCTTTGTGATGTCCTCTAAATTGTTCCATCTGTCCTTCTACTTGATCTGTCCTTCTACTTGCCTAAATTGAGCAAGCAAGCCTGCAAATGTATGTAATTTCAATAAAGCAATAATTCCTTAAAAAATCGTTCAAACTTGTTGTAAAAATATTGCAAATTTCTTTTTATGAACTTTACTTTTAATCTATTTATTTATAGATTTTATTTATTGGTGCAAATGGCTTTTATCATACGCATACATTCAAATGTGGCGAAGAACGACAAAGAAACGATTTGATTTGCACGATGAAATGGCTGACAATGATCCCGTGAAGGTTGCGTTTATTTCAGCACCAGAAGAAATTGCTTTAGAATCTCCTTTAGAAGAAAGTAAACTATATACTGTAAGTTTCCTCATGTATTAATTTTTTTTTAATTTTTCAGAAAAAAATCTTTTACTATGGAAATAGGAAATGAATGATTTACTGAAAAGTATGTAAAAGAAATTTAGAGATACAAAATAGATTATTCTTTAACTTTCGGTACATAAAGATTACGCGGTTACTCAAATTATTACGCTGCAGTGAGCACGAACTTATTAAAATATTGAGGAGCTTAGCTTCATGTTCGCCGACATGCCAAAGTGTTCAGCTTCTCTTTGCGTAGAAATGTTTTTTAGTATTAACAGAACTTGTGTATTATTATTAATTTATTACTAGTTTCGTAAAATTGATTCATAGTAATTTTGACCATTTCGGCTTATAAATAACCCCGGGAACAAATATTTTTCTGCATTTATACAAGTGCTTGATCTTGCTTCAGCTCCACCTTGTCTAACAAGTCTATTTTACTTTTGATATGTGTTTAAATTACTTATACTTAGAGGTAGTTTGAATTATTTTAATTATAATTTATTAAGAGGCTCTTAGAGGGACTGGAAAGTAAAGTCGCTTCGGACCAATAGATATTCGTTAGTCTTAAAAACCAATTCATTAGTTTCTATTTATTTTCGATTGGGCATTGAAAGGTTGTTACTATCGAAGATGAATACATTATTGATCAAAAATAAAATCTTGATTACAGATATCAAATACATCGATATGACATTACTTCCCGGTCCCCCTAATATTACATTATTTTTGACTAGGCAAAATAATATTTGAAACCACGGAAATTCTGCAGTTGTTAGAGGGTATGCTGCCCGTAAACCAGAACTGTTCAGGCAAAGACTATTCCTCGGGGGTTTCGAATGATGGTAATTAAAGTTTGGTAATTAAAGGTATTATTGGTAATTAAAGTTTGGTCAAGAAATGTTTATTTTTATCAGAGCTATGAAAACCTTTTAATTCTATGTGCTGCAAGATTTTGAGGACAAGAGTGTATTTTTAGTTTTACTTCCCTATACATATTTTTAATATATACTTATTTCCTATATTTATTTATCTAGACATCTGATGAAGTATTTTTCTACGGTGTAAACTCAAAGTCTGAGTACTTTGTAACAAGAATAATGAGAGGCATAAACAATGAGGCCGAAGCTTGGATATACATGAAACTCAGCAATGGAAAAGTGTACCAACTCAAGCAAACCACAAATTACCAACAATCTAGTTGTGAGAAGAAAGTGTTTACGTGTGGTAATCTCCAAATGCATTACATAACACCTATGAGAAGATGGAGAATCTTCTTCAATGGTTTATTAAGGTATTTCATTCGGCCTGTTCACGGCACGGAGGTTTATGAGACCGCTCCAAATTTTTTCAACTTTTTAAAAGTTTGTCATTTACAGTTGTTAATCGTTTAACGGTAACAACTTCAATTGATTCTGTTCATAAATTCTTACGTGACGTCATTGTTCTTTGTTTAACAATAATTTTTTATCAGTATTTTAAATGTTTCATTCAGAAAATTTAACTACAGTAAAAAGGTTTAAATTTTGATGAATAATAAAAAAACAAATCATGATTTTTTCAAAATTAGGGTGCATTCACACCGAATATCCTTCTGCTTTGAAGGAACCAATCAAATTCTCATTTTCTAAATGTATATTTTGTAGAAGTTGTTATTTTGATGAAAGAAAGGACAAAAAAATATTACTGGTGCTACGTTGAAAAAATATTTTGAATTAAAATGAAAAGTTTGTTTTCAAAATATTTGAATCAGCAATAGAATGAAAACAAAATCTTTTATTTATAACAAAAAGATAAGGAGTGAATATCTCCCCTCTTTTCATGAAATAGGAACTGATTAAATAGTTTAAAAAGGCACCAAAAGCTCTGCGCCGTGAAACTGACCCATTCTTCACTGTTTGCCATAACGTAACACATGAAAAAGTTAATATTTCAGTATCGTAATCGTATTTTGTAAGTACCGTAAGTAGTAGCTCTGTCTTAATAAATCCTAGCAGAGTTTATTAAATGAATAGTGGTGCCTTAAAAAATTATTTTGATTTTTATACATTAGCAGAAAAGCCAACTTCACCACTTTTTCCAAATCTGCCGCTTTTACCGCTTTTCATGGTATTTGACATATGTTTATCTGAAGGGGTGGACAAAATTATTTAATATTATCAAAAGAAATATTTCTACATTACCTTCGCTATCACAAAGAAAAATATTTTCTGAAACAGCAAAAACTCCTTAGTAGGTTGGCAGGTATGTACTTGAGGGTTTCTGTTTCATTTAAATAAATTCAAAAACTGATGAAATGGTTAAGTACCCAGTTCTAAAGTAAGAGCCTGAGTATGAAAGTTTCGACTGTTAAAGGGTTGAAGATCATAAAACAACTTAATCACTTAATAGTTGGTCAAATTTGTCGTTATAAATAAAAAGATTATAATATTAAAAATATTCATTTTGCCATAACTATAAATTTTTTGTGAGCAGAAAACGCAAAATGCAAACCGCTACTAACTTCCTAAGATTTTCGGGAAAATTTCCTCTACTTTATGTTTTCATTTGTGATTCCTTGCTTTATAAATTCTATTTAAAAATATTTTACACACCACTACTTCGACTCCAAAGTTCTTATGAAACATAACTTAGTTGCTGATCCTTCGCAGGTCATCCCTATAACAGAGTTAGAGACAAGGTAGCTGTAAGAGTATTGCTTATGTAACCTTTTATTTACCGTTGACAGAGTTTCGTCAATTTCGTGTAAATATGTAAATAATTGTATATATTTTCTCTTTTATTACTCCTGCGTAAATGTTAATAGTGTTCTGACTCCTGATATATTATTATACTCTAATCTAGTTTAATCTCATTTATGTTTAATTTCCCAATGATTTCATTATATGTTCAACCGACTGGTTTCCCACTTGCGACTTTACTATTTGGTGCTTGGCACCCCTTCTCCCATTTCTACTCACACTTCACTCATTCCCCCTTTATATGTCTCAAAAATCGGACGAATTAGTTAATACCGCTTCGCGGCCGCGAACTGAGATTTGGGCTATGATCTAATGATCTCTTGCTGTTAGGCTGTTAAAATAAAAAGTTACCAAAAAGATTAAGAATTTTAAAAGCTTTAGATCTAATTGTTTATCACTCTATTAAATATTTTGCAAACACCATAGCAGATAGCCTTCGCTAGGGTGATCGCACAGGTTTTTTTCTCCTTCAGAAAAGTCAATATTCTCTGCTTTGCGGGAAAATTTCAAATGGCAGTAAAATTTATGTTTTAAAATTTGAATCCTGATTCAATAAATTTGATTGAAAGTATTTTTGTTCACCAAAAAATTCAATTAATTCAAACATGTGGATTAAATTTTATATTAATCCCATTTCCTTGTAGTAAACACTATATACATTGAAGAGCTTTTACATTATGACCACCCTCCATCTATAACAATGGGCTCACCCAGATTTTCATGGTTTCTCGGAACAATGTTTTCATGGGGCACATTAGGACCCATAATCCTCATAGAACAATCCCCAGAGACTTTTTGTATTTAGA